>NW_026947486.1:109128811-109728811 GCF_034190915.1 Cavia porcellus | reverse complement strand
TTCACATATATCATGCTTCAGAACAGATCTCTAGTACAGTAAAATTACAATAGGGATAAAGTTCAGGTGACAAAACTTGTACGGTCATTGTTTTCTTGTAACCAAACAACACTTATTAAATTCACAGATGTTTGTAGAATTGTAACAATGGCACTTTGAGATTTCTATTCTCAAAGATTAGATGAGAAATACAGTTTTGTTTTTGATTTGCTACATGAGTTTTGTTACATCTTTAATTCTCTAGATACGATCAGTGAAAAGCTATGTAGCATTTAATAGATGTAGAAATCACACACATAAGTAAAATAGCACATATAACAATAATAATAATAATAATAATAATAATAATAATAATAATGAATTATGCATGAAAGGAATATCTAGTACTGTATAAAATTATTTTTATAAACAGGAGTTCAGAAAAGTTACACTAGAGAGAAGAATATGACTGTGTGGAAGTTTGTGAATAGTAGATGGTTAAAGTACTAACTTCTCTGATTAATCTAGAAAAGATTCAATAATAGAATGGGGATTTGTATATAATTCAAGGGTTTATTCAATAGAAAAGAGGAACAATGTAAATTTAATATGAAACAGGAAGTATGCTATTGTAGTCAGGGGTTGTGTGGAGAACAATCAGAATCAGGACCTGGAGTTTATAATATTATTTTATGATGGCCACCCAGAGTCAACACAAGAAACTGCAGGAAATGTATGCACAACACCAAAAACATAGAATATTTAGTCAAGGATCTAAATCCCACAGCAATGTCCCACATGAGTCCAGATGAAGACCCAGAGCTCATGACAGTGCCTCCCACAAGTCCAACTGGAGGTCCAGAGCCCACAAGAAGGACTCATGCCAGTCTGTTTTATGGATCCGTGCCGGGAAGGCCCAAAGGTCAGCGGTGGAAATCCAGGAAGTCTATGTCAGCAGGGTGAA
The DNA here is from genome assembly GCF_034190915.1 of Cavia porcellus. Lineage (NCBI taxonomy): Eukaryota > Metazoa > Chordata > Mammalia > Rodentia > Caviidae > Cavia > Cavia porcellus. Next base: position 109,727,868 of record NW_026947486.1, on the reverse strand, counting down.
GGAGCTGTGCAGGTGGGATGAGGGTTCTATGCTGGAGCCGAGAAACCATATCATAACAAAGACCAGAGCTGTCCTGAAAAGCAGTACAGACATCCTCAGCGACATGGAGACCCCGAGCTCCTCTGACCACAAGCACAGTTGGGTACAAGCCAGGAAGCCAGAGTGATGAGTTCAGCTTGGAGATCAAGTGGCACACTTCTTCCCCTATGAAGCCAGGAAGCAATGCTGAATGTGAGGATTAGAGCTTCCAGAGGAGAACCAATGGCTCAAACCGCAACTTGTAGGAGAACCCACCATGCCTCAACACCTCAACTTAATAACACTTTAGCACCTTCCTTCTCCTTCGCCATCTCTCTATTTATGCTGGCAACTTTGTTCAGGTGGAGCACCTATGCTCAGTGCCATACTGATATAATCCAGCTGGCATCAAGTTGACCACCAGTTCTTAATCCATAATATATGCTATTTTGTTTTTTTGGTCAAAGACAACAAATATGTAACTTGTTTCTACAAAGATGGACAGATTGCTTCAATATTTATGGAAATATTGGATCATTTAACAAGCCACAGAGAATGTCTACATGCAAAGGAAACTGATGAATTCTAAAGAGAACTATAAAGTATAAATGGAAGCAAAAATGTTTCGACCTGTAATTTCAGACCTTTCTCTCATTTAAACATGGAGCAAGCATGAAACAGATCATAAAATTGTTATGATTTATGGAAATTTTTTAATTGAGAGAGATGAATTGTGTGTAAAATGTATCCAGGATTTATATTCTATGAATTATGAGGTTTACATATTTCAAGATCATTAATATTCAACAGTTTCTAATGCAGTGGAACCATAAAGGCAGGCTGACTCTGGGATAAAAATAAAGTTAATCCTACTTTTAATGTTTTACTGTTCAAAACTTGTTTTCTTCTTTTTTAAATTTTGTTTTAAATAGGGTAAAAAAATTAAACATAACAAAACAGAACAAAGCAGATCAGAAGGAAAAATGTAAGACACAAATTTTAAAACAAGACAATAGAAGATCATCACTGTCTATCATATTGTCTCTTGCTTTCTTCTAAATAGTTGTGCATATCTTCACACAAAATGAATTCATACAAAATATATTAAACTGATCAGAACAGGATGATGAAGGTATTTAAGGTCTTCAAACCAGACAATAGGGGGATCAACAATGGCTGCAATAATATCTCTAATTCTCTTCAAAATAGCTGTCCATACTTTCATGCGTGTTGAAATTAAGTAATATGAAACAGACTAAAATCACTCTGAACAAAGAATAATAGTATTACTGGATTTCACAGCACGATAGTACAGAATTGACACTGGGTAACATAGTGTCTCTTTTTCTTCAAAGTAGCTGTTCATTTCATCATGCATTATATAATTTATTCTAATAACTTTAGGAGAAGTTCTGTGCATGTATAAGTCTCCACATGTATACTCATCCTTTCTATATTAAAGGGGAAACCAAAACAAAAGAAAACACATTCCTAGAAAAACACGAAACAAAAAAGACAAATAAATAACAATAGTCAAGTGCCCAAAATACTGACAATATAGACCTACCATACAAGGTGATAGGAGCATAATTGGGATTATTATTTTACTTAATGATCTTCAAGAGTTCCTCAGATCACCATACAATAATATGCACAATTGTTCCAGTCCTACGAAGTTTCACTATTTTTTTCCAAAAACTTATACAACTTGTAGCACAATCATCTTAGCTATCCTAAGTGTTTAAATAAATTTAGATAATTTTTCTCTTCCCTTCCTTTATCTCTTTCCTCATTTTCCATAAGATATTATTTTTCATCTTTAAGCAGATTCTGATCCTAGTATATTCTTTGAGTTTTTTGTATCTTGTGTACTCTTATCATTTCTTGCACTAGGGAGACAATACAATATTTACACTGTGAGTTTGATTTAATACTTTTATGAGTATGGTTTTGAGTTGCAAACATTTACTTATAAACATCTCATTGTGATAATTTTTATAGCTAAGTAGTACTGCATTGTATAAAAATACCACATCTTTTTTATTCATTCCTCAGTTGATGGACACTTAGGTTGTTTCCAAGATCTGGCTATTACAAATTGTGCTGCTATAAACATGGGTGCACATATATCACTGTGGTATGATGCTCTCAGTTCTTCTTGGAATATGCCCAGAAGTGGAATAGCTGGGTCAAATGGGATTTCAAAACCTGTCCTTTTAAGGAGTCTTCAGAATGACCTCCACAGTGGTTGCACAGTTTGGGAGTGCACAGTTTGCATTGCCACCAACAGAGCTGAAGAGTTCCTTTTTCCCTGCAGCCTCTCCAGCATTTGTTTGTGGTAGTTTTCTAGATGGAACCTCAGTATTGTGTTAATTTGCATTTCTCTAATGACCTATGATGCTGAACCTTTTTTCATGTATTTATTTGCCATTTGTATTTCTCATCTGAGAACTGTGTATGCATCTCAGATGCCCATTTTGTATTGGGTTTTTGAATTTCAGGGATCTGATTTTTTAAATTCTTTATATGTTCTAAATAGAAGCCCTTTGCCTGAGGGAGAGTTGATTAAGATTTTTTTCTCCAATTTGTGGATTTTAAAACTTTTCGCTATGCTGGAGATTTCGTTCGATATCAAAAACTCTTTATTAGGACATGACCCCAGTTGTTGATTCTGTGAAGTGTTTTGCATGTGGTTTGATTCTTGTTCATGAATTCTCTACCTACCCCTATGTCTTCAAGATTTATACTGACTTTGCCTTCCAACAAATTTAGTGTTTCTGTTTTAGTATTTATGTCTTTGATCCATTTAGACTTTAGTTTAGTGCATGGTGACAAGGATCAGTCTAGTTTTAGTTTTGGGCATATGGAGAGCCATTTTTTCCAGCACCATGTATTGAAGAGACTATGTTTCTTCCAGTGGATTTGCTTGGCGCATTTATCAAAGATAAGGTAGATGAGTGTGCTTGTAGTTGTAGTGGTATCTTTTAATCTGTTCCATTAACCTTTAGATCTGTTTTTATTCCAGTACCATGCTGATTTTATTACAGTAGTTTTGTACTACAACTTCAAGTCAGGGATTGTGATGCCTCCTGCCTTGCTTTTGTATCTTAGAATTGCCTTTGCAATTCTAGGTCCCTTCTGGTTCCAGATGAATTTTAGGAGTGATTTCTCTAGACCTGTGAGGTATGCTAGTGGCATTTTGATTGGATTGCATTATTCTGTATAACAATTTTGGGAGAATGGCCATTTTCACAAAGTTTGTTCTTCCTATCCATGAACAATGGATGTCTTTCCATTTTCTGAGGTCCTCTTTGATTTCTTTTTTCCAAGATATATACACATTTCATATATATATATATATATATATATATATATATATATATATATATATGGTGTGTATACTATTTTCTGGATTATATATATTATAGGTTTCCTTGAATAGATCTTTCACTTCTTTTGTTAGGTTGATTCCAAAGTGTTTTCTTTTTTTGGATGTTTTTGTGAAGGGTGTGACTTCTGTCTTATTATCTCTTTCAGTGATTTTGTTGTTAGTGTATAGGAATTCTATTGATAGTTGATTGTTAAATTTGTTTCCAGGAACATTACTCAATTTATTTTTTACACCTAGGAGCCTTTTAAGGGAGTTTTGTGGATCTTCCATGTAGAGTATCATGTCATCAGCAAATAATGGTTATTTAACTTCCTCTTTTCCTATCTTTTGCCCCTTTTATTTCTCTCTCGTGTCTAATTGCTCTTGCTAGTATTTCCAGTACTGTGTTGAATAGGAGTGGTGATAAGGGACACCCTTGTCTTGTGCCCGATTTTAAGGTAAAGGCCTTCAGTGTTTGTCCATTTAATATGATGTTGGCTGTTAGTTTGTCATAGATGTCTTTCAACATATTGAGGTAAAGACCATCTATTCAAATTTTCCGTAAGTCTCTTTTCATGAATAAGTGTTGGACCTTATCAAAAGCCTTTTTTTGCACCTATAGAAATGATTAAGTGGTTCTTATTTTTGGTTATGTTTATATGGTGAATTGCATTTATTGATTTGCCTATGTTGAACCATCCCTGCATGCCTGGGATGATTCCCAATTTGTCATGCTGTATAATCTTCTTGATGATTTGCTGTGTTCTGTTTGCCAATATTTTATTAAGAATTTTTGCATCTACATTCATTAGAGAGATTGGCATGTAGTTCTCTTTTTTAGTTGGTCTTTCTCAGGCTTTGGTGTTAGAGTAATATTTACTTCCAGGAATGAGTTAGGCAGAATTGCTTCCCTTTCAATTTCATTGAAGAGTTTGAGGAGTATTGACATTAAATTTTCTTTGAGTTTCTTGTACAATTCCACAATGAATCCGTCTGGACCTGGGATTTGCTTTGTTGGTAAGTATTTAATTAAATTTTCAATTTTGTTAATTGAAATTGGGTTATTCAGCAGTTTTACATCTTCCTGACTCAGCTTTGGTAATTCATTTGTTTCTAGGAATCTGTCCATTTCTTCTGTGTTATCAAACCTATAAGAGTAGAGATATTCAAAATAGGCATTGATGATCTTTTGTATTTCCACAAGGTCTGTTGTGATTACACCCTTTTCATTCCTTATTGCATGAATTTGAGTTTTTCTTTGCACTTTCAATAAGGTTGGCAAGGGGCTTATCAATTTTATTTATTTTTTGAAAGAACCAAGAACCAACTCTTTGATTCCTTGATTATTTGTACTATTTTTTTAGTCCCTATTGCATGGATTTCTGCTCTGATTTTTATAATTTCGTCCCTTCTTTGGGCTTTGGCCTTCCTCTTCTTTTTCTAGATGTTTGTGGTGTAGCATCAGGTTGTTCATTTGTTTTCATTCCATTTTCCTGATGTGGGAGTTCACCACAATAAATTTTCCTCTGAGAACTACTTTCATTGCATTCCAAAGATTCTAGTAAGATGTATTTCTATTTTTGTTTGCCTGAAAATATTGTTTAATTTCTTCTTTAATTTCCTCTGTGAGTCACTGATTGCTCAGGAGTGTATTATTCAATTCCCATATGTTTGTGGGGTTTTTGTAGTTTCTTTTTTCATTAATTTCTTGTTTCAATGTTCTATGATCTGATAACATGCATAGGATAATTTCAATTATTTTGCATTTACTTAAGCATGTTCTGTGGTATAAAATATGGTCTACTTTAGAGACATTCCATGTGCTGCTGAGAAGAATGCACATTCTGGTTTTGTTGAGTGGAACATTACATATAGGTTCACCAAGTTCATTTTTTCACAGGTGTGATTCAGTTCTATTATTTCTTTGCTGATTTTCTGTCTAGTTGATCTGTCCCTTTGTGTCAATGGTGTGTTAAAGTCTCCTGTTATATTTGTGTTATTGCTTACTTGATTTTTCATTTCTGTTAATATTTGTTTTGTATACCTGGGTGCTCCTGAATTTGGTGCATATATATTTAAGATTGTTATCTCTTTCTCTTGGAGTTTAACCCTAATTAATATGTAATGATGTTCTTTATCTCTTTGGATCATTCTTGGTTTGATGCTCACATTATCTTCAAATGGAATAGCTACCCCTGCTTTTTTGGGGATTCTGTTGCATGGAGTATAGTTTTCCATCTTTTGACTTTCAGTCTATGAGGTTCCTTTTGGGTTAGATTGGTTTCTTGTATACAGCATATAGTTGGGTATTGTTTCTTGATACATTCTGAGAGTCCATTTCTTTTAATTGGTGAATTAAGGCCATTTATGTTAATGATTATATATATATATATATATATATATATATATATATATATATATATTTGCATGTTATCTTTCTACTCTTGATTCTTTACCTTTCCTCTTTGTTTGTTTGCCTTGCTTAGCAGTTTTTTCCTATGTCTATCTAGAATATTTTTCAGAATTCTCTGCAGGGTTAGTTTGGTTGTCATGAAGTTCTTCACTTGTTCTTTGTTGTGGAAGTATCTTATTACTCCACCCACTTTTTTTGAAGGACAGTGTTGCAGGAAACATCAGTCTGGGTTGGAATTTGTTTTCCTTTATGATCTGGAATACCTCACTCCATGCTCTTCTTGACTTCATTGGTTGTGTTAGGAAGTCTTCTGTGAATCTGATAGGTTTTCCTTTATAGGTGATCAGTCCTTTCTCTCTAGCAGTTTTTAATATTCTGTTTCTACATTGCATTTCTGGGATGTTGTTTATTATATATTAGCATGTAGTTTTATTTTTCTTATGGTTATTTGAAGTTCTGTATGCTTCACTGATCTGTATGTGTGTTTCCAGTCTTGTGTTTGGGAAATTTTCAGGTATTAATTCTGTAAATAGCCTCTTGATATCATTTGTATTGTCATGTTCTTTTCCATTTATACCTATTAATCTTATGTTGTTTGTCTTTACATCATCTTGCAGCTATTGAATTACTTCCCGATTTCTTGTTATCATTAGAAGAGCTTTCCTTTCCTGTTCACTAGCTGCAATTAAGGTATGAAATTCTATTTTAACTTTCATTGAGTTTGTTTTGCCAACTTTTGATGTAATTTTTGATTTCCTGTATATGTCTCTGAATCTGCTTGATGCATTTTTTATATTGTTCATTCAGGGTTTCCATGTTTTGTATTGTTCCTCTAATTTTTAAACTATGGCTTTTTTAGATGTGTTCAGCATTTCTTTCATTACTTTTATCATTTCTTCTTTTACCTGGAAGCTTATTTCTGATCTGAGTTCTCTTATAGCCTCCCAGACTTGTTTCTTTACTTCAGTTTTTATCATTTCAGGACTTTCAGGTATATGGCTTACATTTTTTTCTGTGTCCTTTTCTCCTAGGCTTGCTAGTGTTGGGCTGGAAGTTTGAGATTGCTTTTACTCTTTTGTCATTTTCCTATATTTCCAAGTTTGAGTGATGCTCCAAAGCTTCTCTGATGTCCTGGGAATCAAATGGCACTCTTTTGGCTCCCACGGCAGACTGCAGGCAACTTCTTGGCACTTGGAGGCTACTGGGCTTGGCCTAGGTAGGCCCGCAGGACCTGTTGTGTGTCATTTGGGTGATTTGGGACACTGGGCATTGTCTTATCAGCTGGAAGTGAAGTAGCGAATATTCCCTGTGTGCTGGGATTTCAGTACCTGATTTTTAATACAATAATTTATATTATTATATTTACTTGAAACTTGTGGCTCTATCATGTATTAATGACAAACTATTTAAACACTCTCTATTGTACAATTCTACAAGGGCAGCATGGTTTCTAGTAAGGAGAAAAATATATTAGAATCAGAATGCAGAACAAATATGATCCTACCTGTACTTTTTACTATCATAGTTTTAATCTCACTCTTGCATGTATGTTCGTTACAAAATCTGGTCATCAAGTCACTGGTGAGTTCTGATATGTTTTTAACAATATTAAACCAAGAAATACAACATCATAAAAGCTAGTCTCAATAAATCTGTTATAAGTGTTTTTGATTGAATAAATTTATTTCTAGCTTCAGAATATGAGATGATTTTGTATCATATATGTCATTGTTGTTTTCTACCTTTAAACCATAACATATAATTATAAAGGAACCCAAACCAACTCACCTATATCTTGCTTCATGTTTTTACTCTAGTTACCTAACACAAAGCATTTATTAAGTGGTTAAATCATCTTAAATGTATGAACTTCTGCTGTTCACACAGAAAAAATGGAAAGTAACAGAGACTTGTGGAAAATATCCATGATCATATCCAACAAAATTAGGTCTGTATCAAATCTATATTTACTATATGTGGGCAGTTCCACTCCTTTTTGAGTGCCCTAAGCAATAATAAGTTTAAGATTAAGATATATTACTATATGATAAATGGCTTTGTAAGCTTTTATGGATGAAAATTCATTAAAATATATATTTTCTTCCTTCTGTGGAAGTCAGAAAAATATGGGAGTTGCTTTATGTTATTTATGATCAAGCCACTTAGTATAAAGCGTCAGAGCTTCTGTGCACCTGGAGACCCTTGATTTCCCTTTTATCCTGCTGAGCCCAAATCAAACTTCACTCAATGTCATGTAATGTCCTGGATTTGATCCTAAGAAAGTAAAAGAACGTTTGTGGAAAAAATAATGGCATCTGAATAAAGTCTGAAATTTACATGATAATAGTAAATACATATTGCTTTTTATTTGGACAAATGTACCAAGGTAATACAAGAGGTTAACGTCAAAAGAAATTGGATTAGGGAATATGTGAAAGCAATCTTCATTATCTTGATCAATCTTCTGTAAATTTAAAATAATTCCAAGTTTGATCTACTATAGATTGTGCTGTGATGTACATGGATGTGCTGTATGGCTAAAGAAAAATGGTAACTGGGGTGGGGATTTAGCTGAGCACCTCAAGTGCCTGCCAAGGAAGCACAAGATAGTGAGTCCAATCCCTGTTATATATATAATTATCCTGTCATAAAATGTATAAACTTGTTGCATTCATAGGTAAATAATATACCTTGAGATCATATTACATCAAATAAATCAGACATATAATTATAAATATTGCATAGTTTCTCTTTGTGAGAAACCCAAAATAGAAATAAAGAACAAAATAAAATATACATGTTAGACAGATCTCTTTCAAATGAGAAGGAGAACAAGACATGGAGAGAAGGAGCCAGGGGGAGGGAAGGAAAATGAAAAGAGAATTAAAGAAAACAGAAATAGAGCTTTTGTAAATGGTAAGTAGACCAGGAGTTGGAAGAACAGAGAGGGATGAAAGGGAAAGGGGGAGAAAACAAGAGTTAAGATGTACTATGTACATAAATCAGCTTGTCACAACAAATGTAGTCATTATGTACTAATAAAAATTAAATGATTCCAAGTATACAGCTTATGTTTAAAAAATATAAGTTGCCTAATAAATTGGTACTACCACAGATTTTCCTGGGAACCTTTAAGGGAATTGTGGTAGAAAGTAACAGAATCATTACAGCTCTTAAGGAGAATGGGTTAGACGTATTACATTAAGGAAAAGAGTTTAGACTCTATAAAGCTGAGAACACACAGCCAGACTATCATAAAGCATCTTAAGAATTGGCAGGAACAAAGATTTAGACACACCTGGTTGTCTACTCTTAGAATTAATGATAAATGAATCCAGTATTTCCTTACTTCAGGAAGAGAAGGGATGAGGTCATCAATCTATCTATGTACTATGCAGAATTTGAAGATATGTATGCCAGAAGATTTCATGACACATGGAAGACCAGAAATATTTCCAGGGCTTTTGTGACCTGAGTACTCTTCACTATACTCCATAACATTAGTCCCCGCCAAAAATCATTAATTTTATCACTATTCTTGTTATAAAAATTCCCCTAAGGCTCTCTTGTTTCCCCACCTATAGTAGAGCAATTAATATATGCATGTGTACTGCATTATGTGCCACTGAATATACATAAGCATCGCCACATCAGCACAGTGAACATTTATGTCAGGTTATGTCTCCGTTTAGCCCACAGGAGTATAAAAAAACAGCACTTGTGAAAATTCACAACTCAGACTGGTTAAACAAAGATACAGGCACTTGCAGACTACAAGATGAAGATTATGTTACACACTGCAAGCTATAAAATGAGGCCCATTCTCCACATACTGAAATGAGTGAGATTAAAATTATTTTATTAGTATATTTTATAACTATTTCCTAATATAATTTGTACTCTGCAAATATAAAGGGGCTTAGTAAACTAATTTTTCTGGTAATTAGCAGTATCTCAATTTCAAATGCACCAATAAAAAAGGTACCAAATGGCATAAGCTGACTTTGTAACAAATGCTTAAATAAGATAAAAATCAAATTATTTTCATGTTCATAATACATATGTATGTAGATATCTAAGTGGCAAGCTTATTTTAAAATATACCTCACATGCGTTAATTGGATGCTAAATGAATCTTTCTAAATAAGTAAATACACTGGCTGCCTCAAGGAACACAAAATTTTGTTATATGAAATTTTTTTTCATAATGTAAAACAGGCAACTTTGGAATTCATTTGTCATGTAACATCTTGAGATCGGTACTAAAACGTTGATGGTTTTGTTTTAATAGTTCCAGCCTTTTAAAGCATTATATATGTTTTGCCTTAAGCATAGGTAAAAAGAACCTGAACAAATGTTTTAAAGAGTCAAAGAACTACTTCCATTATTCTCCAGAAATTGAGGATAATCTGTAAAATGCAATTCATCTTGGTTGCATATATTTAATTATTTTAAATGTTTCTGACCTCATTGGTTTCATAGAACTGCTATGCTGGAAGAGGTTTTAAGAGAAGTAGACTGCTATTAAGTTGGTAATGGATGTAGAATAAATATTTTTGAAACAGTAGTTTCTGAGCATATTATATAACACAGGTTAATGGAGAATAAGTTATAAAATTATATTGTGGTTATGCAAACATAGTTTCAATGTGATCTAATTTCAAATAAAGTGTAACTTAAAATTGTCTTTAAGCCATGGAACAAAAGATTAAATTTTGAGAAAAATTTCTCAAATATTGCTGCTTATTCTAGATGTGTTTGCAAATGTACACATTATTCATTTTGACTTTCTTCTAAATTGATCAAACTATTTATGTATATTTAAATATTTCACTCATTTAGTCTTCATATCAATTCTATGACACTGGTAGCTTTCCATTGCTATTGGAGTAGATTGCTAGCAACTTTGTGGTTTAAACTAAAATTTATTAATACACAGTTTACATGGGTCATGAGTCAAGACATTGTTTGACTATGTTTCTTCCTCTGGGTCTGTTGACCAGTTGTACCATCAGCTGGAGGCTAGAGTGGAACAGAACCACTCACAAGCACTTTAAAGTTGTCAGAACTTCTTTTACACCAAGCCGTTGGACTGGTGACAGCTTACTTTGTGGCTGTTGGTGGGGAAAACTCTCTTCACTCTTGGATTCTTGCCACATGATTCCCTCTATCAGGGGCTCAGAGTGCTTGTTAGATTTCTCAAAGAGAGAGGGAAATTTTTTTTTTTTTCAATTGGGCCTCTGTGTTCAATCTGCTAAACAGAGTTGTGTACAACATAATGGAATTACCAGAGAGACTATCCCATTATGTTAGCACTCCCAGCCCTACTCAGGATAAAGAATTTTATAAGGTATGTACAGCTTGAGGCAAGATTTGGGGTACTATGCAAGAAATCTGCAGCTCATAGATACTATTTAAAGAATAGAAAACTAGGGAACATATGCACTTGGTAAAACATTCAAGGTGTTCCACATTACTAGTAAGTATCATGCAGAGGGTTTGAATGAAGGAGCACTATTGCTGAGGTTTATGTTGTAAACACTATGCTATTCTTGCTTTCTACCAGGAGGCTCTTTAAAAACACAGTTCTTCCAGGGCACGATTTTTGAAAAGATCACAATAATAACGTGAAACCATATTTAAATTTTATACAGAAAAATCTTCAGGTGGTTTTACAAAGATGTAATTCTCCAAGTCAAGGGTAAATAGACTCATAGGAAGTACAAATATGTATTTTTACTGTTGTTGCTATAAAACAATATAAAAATGAAAATTGTACACCTAGAAGAATAACTACATCTATTTTTCCACATGCAGGACATTGGATATGCGTGCTGCCTTCCAGTTTGGGCACCATTTAGAGAATATGTAACTTTCTAAGTTGCATTCTTATACTTTCAGAAGAAAGGCAACACATTTCCCAACATACTTTGGTTAGGTATCCCAATGTCATTTGAGTTTTGCAAAAATGTGTCAGGCACTAGTAACCAAGAGTATTCTTTCATAGTTTACAAATTCCAACTGTTGGTGGGTGTGAAAGTAATAGATAACAGCATAAACTGTATTACAATAAAATTGAAACTTTTTAATGTATTTACTAAATACTTTTTAACATTTACCATAACACAGATACGCTCACTACGTGTTTACAAATCGGTAATAATACATGCTCTTCTTAAGGGCTTCGTTCCCTAAAGTGTACATTGAGAAATGAGTAAATGATCACCAGCCATATATAGAATGTCACACACACACACACACAAAAAAAAAAAAACTATGAGTTTTGCACTTATATGTGAATGAGAGAAGACTTTGTAGATGAGCTATGAGAGCTGAGCATAAAAAAATGAAGGCGGGCTCCATGGGTAGTCAAAAAAGATTGAGGACATGAGGGGCATTTCAGGGTGGGCAAACATATTTAATGTGACAAATGCATGTAACATCTAACCCAGTATTATTAAGAGGTGTAGCCCTTAGGAGGTGATTAAGTCATGCGACAGAAACTACTTGAGGGAAATTATAAAGGTTTTTATATAAAGGCTTCAGGGAGTGGCTTTCTGCCTTTCTATTCCTTTTACTGTGAGAGGGTATAGTGCTTGTATCTTCTGTCTTCATGGGAAGCAGCTGGAAAGGGTCATATAGATACCTAATCCTCACTATATATTGAATTCACTGACACGTTAATCTCAGACTTGTCAGCCTCTGGCACTGTGCGGAATATTTTTCCCTTATAGGTTTCCCAGTAAAGCTAATTTTTTATGGCAGCAGGACCAACCGAAATGTAAATGGAGGAATTTTCCTACTATATAGTTCCCCTCTGTACTGTCTTGATTGTTTGCATCCTGATACTTCATTTACTTCATGATACTTTGCCAAATACTTTCTCTCCCTCCATTAACTGACAAGACTAAATGACAGATTCCCTTTAATTCTACTAATGTGTATTTTATTTGTTGATTTTTATATGTTAAGCCACTTGTATATTTATGGGTGATACATATTTATAGATGCTCATGGTGAATAATACTTTAATACACTGCTGGGATCATTTTGCTAGAACTTTAGAGGAACTATACATCTAACTTTCTTGGGAATTTCGATCTAGATTTTTTGTCTAACTTGACTTTAGTAACCTAGTAATGCCAGTCTTACAGAAAAAAAAAATGAGTAATGTTTTATTTTTTCTGTTTTGTGAAAGAACTTAGTGATATCAAATGTCAATTATTCTGTAAACATTTGGCAAATTTCAGTAGTACATTTATTTGATCCTGATTTTTTTTTCTTTTTTTGCAAGGGGAGGTTTTTGATTATTGACTATTTATTTACTTGTTTAGTATCCACACAGGTCTCTGTTTTTCTCTTAGTCATTTTTGTACTTTATTTGTTTCTGAATGTTTTTTTTTACTTCTCCTGTATTTTATATTATTCACCGGTGGTACAGTGTCTCACAGTATCCTTTAATGCTTTTCATTTCTATAAGGTCCATAGAAAGGTCTTCAATTTGATTTTACAAATTTCATTTTTGCTTTCTTTTATACAGCCAGTGAATCTAAAGTGCAAGTAATTTCAGTAATTTTTTAAAAGATCCAAATTTGTTGATTTGCTTTATGGTTTGTCTCTTTAGGATTGCTTCTTTATACTCTTTATTATTATCTTCTCCTAATATTTTTGTTTACTATGAGGTTACTTTCTTTAATGTGTGTTTTTAGGTTACTGAGTTGACATCCATTTAATGGTAGTACTGTAGCTAAAGGTTCCATCCGAGCACCACATTTGCAACAAAGTTTTATATGGTGCATTTTCATTTTCATTTACCTCAAAGGAGTTTCCAGTTTTTGTTGTTGTCTGTAATTTAACCCACTGGCTGTTTAGGAATGGTTTGCTTAATTTTGAAATAATTTTGTGTTTTGCAGATTTTCATCTGTTACTCTTTTCCCTTTTTAATTTATTATGTTTGTAGAAAAATTTCTGAGTGATTTGAATCTTTCAGGATGCACTGAGGCTTCTTTTAAGATCACACATATCATATATACCTTACAGATTAATACATGTGTAATTGAAAATAACATGAATTCTTTTCTTGGTTATAATTTTCTCTATATATCTATCAGGATTATTTATGTTTACGCATTATTCAAGTTCTGTATTTCTTTGTGCATCTTCTGTCTTGTAGTTTTATTATCTTGTAGTTATAACATTGGAAATGAATATTGAAGTCTCCAGTATTACTATTCAAATAGCCCAGTCTCCATGCGATTATTTCAGTTTTATTTTCATATATAGTGATATGTTGATGTTGGATGCAAGTATGCTTGTAAATGTAACTCTTGATGGAGTTCGATAGACTTATCCTTTCATCTTTATTTAATGACATTCATAACTTCTTTTAATCAGGACTTTCTATTTTTTGATACAAATAAAGCTACTTAAGTTCTTTATGCTTATGGCTTTGTGAAACATAATTTTCCAAACATTTAGTATTCAAACCATTTATTTCTTTAAAACTAAGATGAGTTTGTTCTAGATAGTAGATGATGTACAGTTGTTTAAATTCACTTTTCTAATGCTCATATTTTTTGATCTTGTAATTATCTGAATTCTCTGTTACTAGCAATCACTCAGGAAGCTCTCACTAATGAGACCAGAAGACACATATGGTTTCAGGGAGAAGGCCTCCAGAACAAGTAGTTCTAAAAGTTAGCTATGGAGATATAGCAGCTTGTGACCAAATACTGTCCTACTGAACCACATCTTGGGACTGTTACTCATGGGGCTTTGCTGAGTATGTTGTACCTGGGAATAATGTGTGATGTGCAACGAGAATGGGCAAAGGGGAATTCTGAGTATTACATGGATTTATAAATAACCTTAGCAGTTTCTAGTTTCTCTCTTGGAGTGTTTGCTTAGGGGAGTTGTGATGAGATGGATGATGTGGCCTTAAAAAACATGTAAGCCATGAATGAGACTTTATTTGGAGACAGAATCATTGCAATTATAATTCAGTTTAACTTCCTGAGACAAGAGCACCCTATAATTTCTGGCTGGACTTTTAATCCAATGCCAACAGAAAAGTAGAGGGAGATTTGAGGTACAAAGGAGAAAACCATGTACAGGCAAAGACAAAAATGGAGCGATACAGCCACAAAGCCAGGAACCCCTCATTGGAGCCAAAAGAAACCTGAAGAACCTTCTCCAAAATTTCGACTAACACCTTTCGTAACACTGTGACATGCTGACCATGTAATTCCAATTTCTTCCTCCAGATCCACCAGAGATCAATTTCCTAGTATTGTAAATCATCCAGTAGCTTGTAATGGGATCTCTAAGAAATGCATGTCGGAGTCATGAGGTTTCAGGTGAAAAGTCTGTCTTTCCTACTGGAGAACAGAAAGACCATGAGACTACAGTGTATGGGAAGGGAAAGGGGTCAAAGATCTCTCTCATAGGAATCAAACTTCTGTCCCAGTCACTGACTCACTGTGAACCAATGAGAGCTCATAAACTAGCTAAGCAGAACTGCTCAACTAAGCTTACATAACTGTGGGCAATAAAGTAGCTATTGTTCTAAAACACTAAATTTGGGAAGATGTTTTACATAGCCACAGATAGCAAAAGAGACAAATACTATGCATGTCAGGTGAAGGTCAGAGAATTGAATGCTAAAAATAAAGCATGACAGTAGGATGGAGAGTCTCCTAAGGGAGCAAAAGTGAGAAACCATACTGCCATGTCACAAGCCTGACCTGGACTGTACAATAGAAATCATCTCCCTGGCTGCTGCTCCAGTGTTTGCAAACTAAGTCCACAAACAGAGTAAGCTCAGTGAATTTGTATAGCTATATTGGATTGTACCATATTGCGCAACAAATCACTGAATCTTATTCCTTTTGTCTCACCAAAGCGTGCAGTCAATTGAATAGCATTGCACCTTTCTCTTTCCATTTCTCTCCTACAGCCTTGATAGCCACTAATCCAATTCCAAAGATAATCTCATCCAGAAATACTTTGAAAGACACACCCAAAATGCCTATTGAAACACTCAGTCACCCTGTGCCCAAGTCACAGTTAGCATAAAATTAAACATTACAACTAAAATGTATTTCTACTGGGAGTTCAGAAAGAAAAGAGCAAAGCTGTGAAGAAAATTCCTATAGTCTTAGAGCAGATGCATGTATCATCATGAATAAAATGTTAGAGTCATAAAGTGGAGCATGTTCTGTTGAGGTGGCCCATTTAAATGAACTTGCTAGTGAAAACTGGAAGAAATGAAATATCAACTACCCTGCTTGATCAATGGATGTTGGGTAGGTATATTGAAACTGCACTCTGTACATCATAAACACACATGGTTATTATGTATAAGTAAACATAGAAGAATATTTGATGAGATTGAAATGCTAATTTAACACAATATTGAATCATCACACTGTATCTCATAAACAAGTACAATTAAAATATTAAAGAATAAGAATAGGATTTCCTTCTCAAAACATGATCTATTTTATGAACTAACAAAGAAATGTGTTCTACTACTTTGTGGAAAGTAGAACTTGCCCTTTACTTGAATCTTTAGTTGGGTAGGTTTCCACCCACTTTTCAAGGAGCAGCAGCTTCCTGCCTATTGCTATGTATATATACACTTTTATTCAGAGACAAATAGTTACAATTCTTGAGTTCCCAGGATGTTACAACACAGAAAGATAGGTTTTAGTTGGCCTTTCCTTCTCTGGGTAATTAACTTTCTCTAGACTGCTAAGTAAATTTCCACTTGTGTATCTGCTCTCCAGCTTCTAAATTTGCATTCCATTTCTGGTCGGCTGTCATTTCTTTTTTGTTTGTGTGACCTTACAGATTTATGTTTAAAAATATTTCATTGTCATTGTAGCAGGATTTAAATTGGGAAGATAGGTTAATATCTGTATTAAATATATTATGTTGAAGAAGTAAACACTCTTGATTGATTGTCAAGGACATTAGAAGCTCTTCATTCTGACAGGCTGAGTGCATATTTGACCTAAACATTGAAATGTAGTAAACCACTTAATTTCCTTATTCCAATGCTTTTGTTTGTAGTTTTCAAATTAAAATGAATCTGTTCAAATCTCCTTTTGTATCACTTGCTTTTCATCTTTACAGAAAGCTTGTAAATTAAGAATGATTTTCCCTTTTAAAGGATGTTGTGACTCTAAGAATACATTCAAATTACACAGAGAAAGCTAGTATGTTCTAACTCAAGACTCTAAAGATGCTTGCAGAAATATGGCTTATTCTTGACACCTTCCACTGTGATCTTGATGGTTATTTCATTTTTAAAAATATCAAATATTTTTCATGTGTTTAGTATTTCCTACTGTGAGTAGTTTCAATGGGAATTATGCTGAATCCTAAAGTCAATTTGACTTTTACACCTATATGATTTTTAAAGTTAAGAATATCATATTAGTTTAAGAATGATTCTTGAGTAATTTCTATACTCTAAATCCTATAGCAACACACAGCCTAGAAGGTTTTGCAAAGAAGCTATGTATGGGAGCAAAATAGGAGGTGAGTGAGATCATGTAACTTGGTTCATGTATGAAATAATTTCTCACTTCTTAAACAGTTTCAGAGAGAAATGAAAAAGGGAACAATATGTGAATGTAGATAAAGTACAAGATGGAGGTATAAACCCTTAAGAATAACCTTCTGTGAGTGTATACCCTGGATTTGAGAAGATTAAGCAAAGGCATAAGAGTTGTCTTGAAATATTTGAAGAGCTGTCATGTTGAAGATGGAATAGATTTTTTTCCTCTAGGCCCAGAGGGCATAACTAGCATAAAGAAGTGCAAGTTACCTATAGAACTTTTTACACTGCATAACGAGGTAATTTCTGATAGTCCATAATACTGAAATAGGTAAACGAAAGTGCTCTTCCCAAAGCTGAATACCTGTGCATGGAGGGCTCTTTGGAGAAAGTGTCTCCAGGAAGAAAGGATAAAGTCAGAATTAATCTATTTTAAGCTCTTCTGGATAGCATACAGATTTTTCTTCCTCCCTGCTCATTCATTCTTCCCTCTCCCACTCTTTCTCATTCTTCCTCTCCCTATCTCCCACTTGCTTGCTCACTTTCTTTCTTTGTTTCTTTCTCTCTGTTTCTCTTTCTTTGCTTCTTTCCTTGCCTTTATTCTATTTACCGTATTTCACCCAAAATAAGATAGGATCTCATATTAATTTTTCCTCCAAAAGACACAAGAGGCTTTTTTTCCAGGGGAGATCTTATTCTTTCATATACAGCAATCTACACTTATTTTTGTACAACAATCTACATCTGTTAATCCACATACAAACATCTACATTTATTCAAATAAAAAGAAAAAAAAAACTATATTTATTTAACTATAGACATGTCATCTTTTCCTTTAATATCAGGGATATGGCCAAGATTCCCGATCTCGCAAGAGTGAGGTGAAGATGTAATTGAATGAGACAAGAGGTGTGGTTTTTAGGACTCTAGGAGGATCAAAACCCTTTGCTGAGTTCTAGACTCTGTGGGCTAAGACAGAGAATGTCTCTGGGTGGCCCATATTTATTTAGTATTCAAACAAGGAAGAAGTTAGAGTGAAAATTGCAAGAAAATTAGCAGGACCTTGGGAAGGGATCAAGGACCTCTCCAAGCAACAGATGACACTAATTAAGGAGAAGTATCCTAGGTGGATGGCTCTAGGTGAATCCTGCTACAGGAAAGAAATGCCTGCAGCCACCATCTCAATCCTATTCATTAGATTTGGACCCAAGTGGCTTCAGCTGTGGCCTATCCTGCCCCCTGAGGCATCTCCTTGTTCTCAGTTCAGCCATGCCCCAGCCAGCCGAAGCCCTGTAGGTATATTCAGCTTCAACAGCTCACAGCACTTTAATAGGTTCATGACTGTCCAAACCAAAAATTCCAACCTGAATGCCTTGTGACTCCATTTCCTGTAGAAGCACTAGCTCCAATCTCTTATGACCAGCAATAGAACTGCCCTTAAAAGAGCATTGGCTGTCCAGGTAACCTACACATATAGTTCACTGGCAACACAGCTGTTAGTGATTTTATCCCACGAATTCTTCACCTGAGTCATGACCTGCTGCACGCTGGGCTTCCACTTGAAAGAAGTTTAATTTAACTCAACTGTTAATTGAAGAGTTAGGAAACAGGAGTGGAAATGAAAAATGATACAGTTAAGAATAATGATCCATACAAATTGATGGAAAATTGCAGGCACAAAAATTCAAAAGGAGGCACAAAATTACGGGCACAAAAATTCAAAAATTTCACAGGAGTGCATTAAATACATGTGTTACAACACACAATGTACTGAATTGATGAAGATTCACGTTAGACACAGCCATGTCTTCCCTTTACCAGTGCACACACGTTATTCATGCCAACTGTGCCTAGGCTCCAGTGGTCATTCAACAATGAGTCTTTGAGTTCATCTCTTTACATTAGCATTTACTTCTCATCCAAGGGTGCTCATTTCAGCATTTCTAAATATTTAATGTTATCATGTATTTTAAATATTAATATCAATAATGTTAATTTATATTTAATTATATAGAACATTATTGTTCTGTAAGTCAATGCATTCATCATGTGTTGAAACAGACAAGCTAAACATATCCATCTGGACTTCCAGGAAAACATGGCAGACTAGTAGCAGCATCCACGAAGGCTCTCTGAGATTACCAGTTTAGAATCCAGGAGCTGTACTGTGTGAGGAGTGCTACGTGAGGGGAGATCTACCCTGCCAACCCAGGAACAAACTAAGCCGAGAGAAACCAACTGGAAATGCAATCCTGATGCTATAACAGGAACAGATAGAGTCTCAGTGTGGAGGCTGGATCCTGCACCATTGGAAGCCGCAGTTTGAATTTCCTGCTGCCGATACTGCGTCCCAATCTGCACGGGAGGGGGGGGGGATGCGGGAAAACTCTGAGAGCTGGGATCAGCGAATCAAACGGCATTGAGAGCGGGACCGGCAGGGAGCCCTGCATCAACCTGCAGTGAGTGAGAGAAATGGGGACCCTTTCATAGACTAGGAGGCTCCAACAGAGGACATTCTGGGAACAAGCAGACTAGCCAGAACAGAGCCCTGCAGTGACTTTAGTCGCATATTCCCCTTAAGCGGGAATGGTGGGGAGCGCTTGGCCTGGTGACACTGTGGACTGGGATCCAGTGGGCTAGTCCAAATCAGGTCCCTGTGCCTGGCAGGGCACCCTAGCAGTGAAGCATTCAGTAGGTTGACCTGAAGGGGCAGACCCAGAAGAGGCTGCGCAGGTCTGTGACTCCCTAGTACAGTGCAGTGGGCAGGAACACTTAGCCAGCGGATTCAAACAAACTGTAATCAACAAAGAGAAAACAAACAAACAAAAAAAAAAAAAAAAAAAAAAACAAAAAACTGGGCCTCCTACATACGCTTGTATGGAAGTAACAAAAACTATGGGAAAAGGGAGCAACAAGAGAGGGTCCTCAGTCCCCAATCCTGAGAACACTGATGAAAGGTAAATGCAAAAGAGAATGAAGACAGAAAACATGCAATATCAGACACGGCACCTATAGACATAAAGCAGTATTCCGGAGCCTTATAGATGAGTTCAGAAATGAAGTATTGAATGAAATAAAGCAAGAAATAAGTAGAAAAGTTAAAGAAATGCTAAGCACCGCCCAAGAAAAAACAGATGGTGGAATGGAAGAACAGAAAAAAAGGAGAGAATTGTTTGATGGAGAAAATAGAGAAAACATAGACTATGTGAAGCAGGTTCAAAGAGATTACCAGGAAACTAAAAACTCTATGGAAAGCTGGCATAACAGCTTGAAAGAAACTAAGGATAGATTATCAGAACTTGAGGACAGATTTGTAAGGTGCATGAAATGAAAAACTTCTTAAAAATAACAAGAAAACAAACATCAATAACACAAAGACTAGAAGTTGATAAGAGGATCTTTAACTTAAGAATTAAGAACATAAAAGAAGAAGTAGGGACGCAAACAAATGAACTACAAAAGCTATTCACAGAAATAATCCTGGAGAATTTCCCTAAATTAGAAAAAGGTAAAGATACTCAGATGTATGAGGCATACAGGATCCCAGCCACCTACAACCCAAACAGAGCTACACCCAGGCATATAATAATCAAAATTCCAGAAATACAATATAAGAACAGAATATTAAAAGCCGTCAAAGACAAGAAACAGATCACTTACAAGGGAACACCCATCAGAATTACAGCAGACTTCTTGGCACAAACCATCAAATCACGAAGAGCATGGGGCGAAATAATTCAAGCTTTGAAAGGTAATAACCTCCAGCCAAGATTGATACATCCTACACAACTGTCCCTAGAAATTGATGGAAAAACAAGGTGCTTTCCAGGATAAAGAGGAACTAGGGGAATTTGCAACCACCAATTCAACTCTACAGAGATTACTGCAGGATATTCTAAAAATCAAAAATACCAAGATTCCAGAAACAGTGGCAGAGCGGCCACAATGAATGGAGCAGAAAGCGAAATGAAGAGGACAAACTGACAACTAATGACCGAAAAAGAGCTCAACAGAAACAAGGCAGAGAAGGTTTGATGGTAGGAACAGACATTTTGGAGAAAACAAGACATCATAATAGGTAGTGCTGATTTAATATCCTCTTGTTTTGAAGTCCAATCAAGCTTTTGTTCTTCTGTTTCCATCGGTTTTAACATGTTGTATCTTATCGGATTTTATTATATGTGATAATATAAACAAAAACTTTTATAGACAAGGAGATTATACAGGAACCATTGTTCGTTTTCTGTTAGTTGATTCTAAAAACCCTGTAATACTGTCATTCTCTTGAATGGTTTTACATTGTCTTGATATGTTTGATGTTACAGTATATGAAATTATATCCAAAGATTTTAAGGGAAGAGACACTATGGTAACTACTATTATGTCGAGATTATCTTGTGGTGAAACACTATTTTGCTTAAATGACTATGTTCTGACCTGTGCTGTTTTGTTGTTATGCCCTCTTTTTTATCTCAATCTCCTTTTTATTATCTACTTTTTCATTTTTATCCTTTTAATTAAGGGAAAAATAAATTAAAAAAATAGCAGGATATATTAGAGTAACCCACTTTGATTTCCTATTAACTTGATTTGAAACTCTGTATTGCTCTCACCATCTTGTTTTGACTGATTTTCCTCTATTCTGTTATGCTTGATAGTACCAAGTTTGAAAGTATAGGCAACAACCATGAAGACAATAAGATTCATTGTGATGCCCATTCTGGTTGACTATTACCTTCTTTTCAAGTCCTCTAATGTCTCCAGTGTTTTGGTTTTACTGGTCTTATTCTTTACTGTTTTGTTCAATTTTATTATAACTGATGATATAGGCAATTTTTTTTTTAAATAACAAGAGGCATTATGGTAACCATTGTTGATCACCTTTGTTTTTACTGTATCTATTATGTCCATCCTTTTGATTTAAGTGACTCTGTCCTAGTATGTCACATTTGGTTTTACTTTCTTGAAAAAAAAAAACTAATAAGAACTGTGGGAGTAATAAAACCCAAAATGTGTAATTGTCATTGTACAAAAGAAAGGAAAAGAAAATTCTCTAAAAGATATAACTGCGTATATATTTAAGTGTATAAGATAGATAACCATATTACTGAATTTTGTTGGATCATTGAACAAAACTGTTTGCAGTCTCCCTGTTTGAAAGTCCCTTCTATATGCTTTAATTTTGTAAGTTCAACAACTATTTCTAAGACGACAATATGTAATTAACTAGTGATTTCCTACTGTTTATTTTTTCTGAAATTCTGTATAACTTGTACCCTTTTCCTGTTTTTTTTTTCTTTTTTCTCCTTAAATAAAATTTAAAAAAAAATATATATCCATCTGGATGACAATCATAACTGGAGCCTGTTTTAGGGAAAGAGCACATATTATGATCATCTGGAAAAATTACAGTAGGGGGTATTTTATGATTAGCATTACTTGTGGGGAAATACGGTATCTGTATTCTAATTTCAAAGAAAAGACAAGATTAAGAGAAAGGAAAGCTCTGGGTTGCTTATAATAATCTCTGTGTATATGTGTATGTGTGGGGGTGTATGTGACTGTTGATGATGTTTTAAATTTAGTGTATATGTGCATATGTGTCTATGTGTATCCTCATCTTTTGGATTTGTCAAATGCATGAAGATTTTGGGTTAGTGAACGCTTTTAGAATGCACACCTGCTTAGTAGTCATAAATAAGTTTCTTTATATCTTGCTACTATTAGTTGTTTTTGTTTGAGTTGCCTAGATGATCATGTAAATCATTAGTTTACCAGATTAACATGACTACAAAATCAACTAGTAAGTATTTTAAGTTTAGTGATTCTTTTTCATAGTCACCTACAATATTTCTATGTTCTCATTTTTATTTATGTTCAATGCTATTATTTTCAAAAAGTGAAAAGAACTTTGAATACAATAAAACTAGTTGAGTATTTCAAATTCCAAATTAATCTACTGATGGATAAATGTTAATATATGAATTCCAACTGTGTGTCTGTGTTCAGAGAAGATGAAAGGCAGAAGAAAATATCCAGATGATATAAAGCCAAATGAGATAGAGATACTAGCAATATAATGATGTTTAAATCATAAATGGCAGATTAAAAACAGAAATCCCTATGATTTTCCAGTATTCTTGATGAGGTCTTTGCAATTTTAACAGGATATAAGAAAGAGACAGAAAAGCAATTTATTTTGATACTGAAAACACTGAGTGAGCCAGCTTATATATTGTTGTTGACAAGTGCCTATACAATCACTGTGTCAATTAATGTTTCAATTAATTGTATTTTGAGTTTTCCTGTTATTCAAAATGCAAATTTTAGACTAAAATAATAGATCACAAGAATAAATTAGGATATTTTGTATTGATTGATTTATTGAATTGGTAGTTTTCTGTCTATTTTTAATTTATATTAATAGGAGAGTAAAAATATAAGGAGCCAAATAATTTTCATGCATACATTTTTTTCAGTGATTATACTCCTGAAAATTCACATAGTAGATTAATTAAAGGATATGAACATTTGAAATGTTCTTGTTGCCAAATTACTTATTTTTTTGAAACATTACATACCTCATTTAAAAAAGTATACGTTTGTAGCACGTGATAATGGCATTCCACTTGGGAAGATGGGATACGTACATAGCACAGATTAATTCTTCTTTTTTCTCCTTCCCCACTACTTCTCCTTTCTTCATCTCTTGCTCATCTTTCCTTTTAAAAAATATCTGTTTTCTATTTCCTATCTTTTATTTTGTGCTTTATTTATTTTGATTTTCTCATGTAAGAAAAACCAAGTGATGTTTAACATTTGGTGTCTTTTTTATTTCACTAAATATTATGGTCTTAAGGTACACCTAATTTCCTTCAAATTATACAAGTTTGTGTTTCTTAATGAGAGCATAGTACTTCATCGTGTGTAAATACCGCTTTTTCTTTACACATTAATCTGCTGATGAATGTATGGGTTCTTCCTAAGACTTAGCTATTAGGAATAGTTTAGTTATAAATTTATCATGGGTATGCATGTGTCAACATAATAGAATGTTTTAACTTTTTGGAAAAGATAACTGGAAGGGGAATAAGTGGGTTAAGTCCCTGAAAAGTACAAAAAAAAGGTAAAAAAGTAACTCACTGATATGAAGTCATTTCTTTGAAGTATAAGTGGCTGGTAAATATATGGAAAAATTTCAACATCCCTAGCCATTAGTTAAATCGCAAATTAAACTATTACTCCTAGGCACTTAGTCAAATTTCTGAGAGTGAATGCTAAAAATAATCTTTCAAAATACCTTTAAAAAACTCTTGAGATACACCAAGTTACTTTTTTGCATCCTGTGGTTCAGTTATTCATCTCTTTTGTCTTTTTATTTCTGTATTAGTCCATATTTGCAACCCATAATGTTTATATTCCTTGTGTGGAGTTAGTTCACACACATAATGTATTTTCATTTCTTTTTTCATTCCTTCCCTGTTCTTTTTCCCTTGATCCCCTTGCTTTAGAGAAAGACCTAACTCAGTTTTTCCTAATACCTACTTTACATTTTGCTCTTTATTTGCTCTTTGTTTTTCTCGTAGAAGAGAAAGCATGGGATATTTAAGTCCATGTGTCTGATTTCTGTTAATTAACATTGTGGTCTCAAGGTGCATCCCTCTTAAATGAACAACATTCTCTTTAAAAGAAATGAAAGCCAGAAATAATGGAATAGGAATTTTTAAATGAAAAAAATATGTGAAATCCAAACAATCATAAGAAAATACTTGACAAACTTTAGAAATATCCCCAATGAACATATTCTGGAAAGTTGAAGATGAAATTATTCACTTTAAAAAAATGCTGAGAGAATTTATGAGAATTGTTTGAATATAAATAATTCTTCAATTAATAATTAATGATACCACATGAAAAGCATGTCACAGGAAAAAAATGAGTATCAGAGGGATTAATATATATGTAATTGTAAAATTAAATTCTTAGCATAAAACTAAGACTGTGTTGTGAGTTATATAGTAAATATATATAAATATATGGCAGATTCTATAAAAGACATATGAAGAACATAGTTCAGTAATTGTGCAAAATTCTATCATTTATAGAAATAATAAAATTAGCAACAATAAGATTTTAGTAGCTAAGGATGCACACTAACATATGCAGGTATGAATACAAGTATGTACAAAAAGAGCTAAGAGAAAAAAGACTTTATAAGTATGTATAATTGCCCAGGCTTGGTGGCACATGCCTATAATCCGAGCACTTGAGAGGCTGAGGCAGGAGAATCACTGTGAGTTCCAGGCTAGTCTGGAGTACAAAGTGAGTTTCAGCCAGCCTTAACTGCACAATGAAAAGACAAAAAGAGGAAAATATATAATTAATTTAAAAGAAAAATAATACCAAAAACAACAGAATATAAGATAATAGGAAGCAAAGTGCTTGCTGTTAACCTACCTGTGTAAGTCATTACTTTCAGTGCAGAAAATTAAGAAGCCGCTCACCATTAAATGGTTATAAAGATTTATAGCAGGAAAGCATCTGCTCATCACCAAGAACTGAGTGTATTCAGGGACGTGTTTGTCAAGATCATTGCTTACACAAATCTGACACTGAAACCAGGTTCTTTTTGCACTATTCTGTTTTAAGAAACTGCATCCTACTATGTAATTCAGGCTGGCCTTGACCTGGCATCCTCCTGTCTCAGCTTTCCAAGTGCTGAGATTACAGACTTGTGCCATCATGACCATCAAACACAAGTTATGATGAAACATCACATTTTCTGTTATTATTGCCTCAGAAAGACATAGTCTCGAGATGATGTCACAGCCTGAAAAGGATTAACCACAAGGGTAAAATAACTGATGGGCTGAACTAGTGATGCTGGCACTTACATGTTGAAACCTGTGGTGATGAGAGCACCTGTGCTTGCTATGTTACAGAAGTGAATTCCTTACTGACCCATTTTGCTCACACAAAGGGAGGCATCAGCACAGACGTCTTTTGTGAACTGAATCCAAACATTTCATACCAGAGGCTGGGATTTGGTGCTGGGAAGCTGACCTGAATGAAGTATAAAAGAGTTTTTCTATTGACAACACTTCTGCTCATCCCAGCTGAAATTCTCATCTAAAATAATAGTTATGATGTGTGCCTTCCCCAAGTATGACTTCATTGCATAATCCAGTGACAAGGGTATTTTCAGATCACTGAAGAGCGAGCATAAAATCATGTTGAACACTGTAACCAGCAGCAGTGAAGAGAGGCACGGGTGTGAAAGGTTTGCAGCAGGAGTTTAACCTAAAGGATGCTCTATCCTAGTGCGGGCAAAACCGCGACAAACGTGCTGCAGTGAACTGTTTATACCACTGAGAGCTCAACAAGGTTTGCTATCACTTGTGTATAGGCTGTTGCAAGTGCATGGGGCACAGTGAATTTATTAGTCACTTTCCTGTTCCTGGAGCAAAATATCTGACAGCGACATGGAAAGAAAAGGTTTACTTTGACTCACAACTCCAGAGAGTTTAGTACATGATAGATTGACTTTAAGACAGTAGAGACATATTAAAAAGTTGTGGTAAGAGTTCTTTGTCCAAACAGTTGCAGCCAAGAAACAGAGAGAAAAGGGAGGAGTCAAGGATAAGAATACAGTCTCCAGGCCACACCTCAACAAGCACACCTTCTATCCAAATCACACTTCCTGACAAGACATTGGGCTATGAACTCATCAGTGGATCAATCCCCCGTGAAATTCCACATCCCCATGATGCAATTCTATTCTGAAAGCCCCACTTCTGAAAACATGAGGTATGAGGGGAACATTTTGCATAGTATTTTACAACCCTGGTCTGAGACTATGTCTAGTGATGATGATGAATAATGTATGACTTTGAAGGCCTTTGTATATCGAGTGAATAAAAATTTTTTTTCTGAGCACATTACCTGTGTAAGATGATACGTTCAGAGATGATAGTTAGCTGGTTGGAATGGATGCCAAATATTTTTAGCACCCAGAGATTTTAACATCATTCATTGCCCAATTGTGAAATAGCCAAAAAGAATCAAGGTGATTATGAGAGTAATGATGAGGAAGTTAATACTCCAGAAAAAGTGCCAATACAACAAGTGGTGGAAATGAACCAGGAGACTTACTGAAGAACTGGAACAACATGCACTCAATGCAACACAACAAGAAAACATGCTAGCTCATAAAATCAAAGACTTCAGAGGCAAATACAGTATTTAATAAGGCAGATGACTCCAGAAGAAACAATTAAAAAGCCAACCTGCCGAATGTCTCCTCCTCCCAAGGGAACCCACTTCCCATTTCCTCAATGGCTTCTGATGTGTTTCTCATCTAAAAAAAATAAAAGACAATGTAAAGAAACTGTTTTATCATTTTAGGTAGCTACTGAGAGTCTATCTTTGTTGTTGTTGTTGTTGATCAGCTAATATATCTATCCTGATGATGCTACTGTTTGCTTGATTACCCTGAATGTTTCACATTTTTTACTATATCTGTGGTGTTTTTGTAAATAAACATAAGTGAGTTATTCTTTGGCAGCATATAAACTCACAGTCAGAAATGAGAATAATTCCAAGGGTTCATATGATTTAATTTCAAATATCATTGTGTATAAGCATTGTTTATGTTTTTTTTTCCCCTTTCCTTTTTTCCGGTACCAGGGATCAAACTCACGACCACCTACTTGCAAGGCAGGTGCTTATGCCACTGAGCTAAACGCCCAGCCCAACCTAAGCATTGTTTAAAGCACATGATTAATGAAACTACTCTATGGATTTACTTTTAGGTGTATGTGAAAGAAGTACAACCTGTGTGAAGTGTCGTGGCTCATTCCTGTAATTCTAACATTCTGTGATGCTGAGGCAGGAGGATTCAAATTGTGATCCACCCTCAGCAATTTACCTACTTATGGACATCCTATTTTTAAAAAATGAAGCAAAATAACATTAAATTAAATAAACAGGGCAAAGGATATATAGCTCAGGGCAAAAACCTGAATTAGTTTAATGTCATATGTTGTATGCTAAAGTAGTTATTTACCATTTATCTTAAGAAACTAAAATTTAAATTAATAAAATAGTAAAAGAAATAAATAATTAAAATCTTTCAGTGCTTTAGAAGATATGGAAGAGACAACACTTCCTAAATCTCAGTAGGCAATGCATTATCCTGATACCAGAATCTGATGTTGAAATTATGGTATCACTGACCCCCTTCCTGGGGTTATGGTATCACATCTTGTTGTTCTAATGGACATAAGGTTGACTGTTGGAGTAAGATAAATATCCTTCACCACTGACTGAAAGGCATTGCAGCTGAAGACAGGACCTTTCCAAAAATCATACATTTATGGAATTATTTTGGATTACTTAATTACTAAGTCTTTATTTGCCTGGACATATTAAAAATGCTTATTATTATATCATTATAAGGACTAAATTAAATACCACATTTAAAATACACGCCACAGTGACCAGTATCCAGTAAGGGCTAAGAGTTAGAAAGATGCAAACATGAATGCTAAGGGTCTTCTACACGGATGAAGGTTTCACTTACTGTGCTTAATCATGTTGTCTGTAGCAAGGAATAACATATTTATAGGATATATTCAGAAAACATAGCACACTAAGTCACTATTTCAATAAGATTTATCATGAACTAAAATTTTAATTCAAAATGCATCTGATTTCCCACAGTTTTATTAAAATAATTTGATTACTCTAAACATGATTAATATGTGATTATTTGTATTATTTCTATGACATCTTCGTATAAGCCATAAACTAGCTCTTAAGCTATGAATTTTCATAAATTATATAGGGGATTAAACAGCTTTCACAGTATGTGAGTAGTCTGTACATTGAATTTTAAAAGATATTTTCTGGAGGCCAGTAGAACCCTGTATAACATTTATGGCATAACTTTATCTTTTTCAATATTTTTCACTGTGTTTCTTTTCATTGAAATTTTCCACTGTCAAATAATTTGAATAAAAAACCCCATAATTTCAGTTTATCTGTACTCTCATATTTGATGACAGTATCCTTTTTATTTAAATACTTTTATTGGGACTCATTTCCTTTTTAGTTAAGTTGACTGTGCTTTGATTGTTTTTTTTGAAAATAGTCATTTATGGTTTTCATATATTTTATAGAGTATGTCATGTACAACTCTTTGTAAGATTCTTTTATATAACTTCTTTTAATGTTAGTAATTTTCTATATTGAAATTTTTTATGTAGACACGATTATTCTGTTAACAGTTTACCAAAATCTAGTTTGCATACAGTGCAATTCACTCATTTTACAGGTAAAATCCAATAGTTTTATTTATTCCGAAGTAAGCAGACAGTAACACAACTGAACATTGTCATCACCTGAAATTCAAACTTCTCCCTCATGATTTTAATGCATAGCTCTGCATTTTGTAGGCCTAATAAAATTATTTAAATATTCATAATTGTTACTGTTAGGTCATATTTGCCTTATGTTACAAATAATATCCTGATCAACATCTTGAAGCTAAATTTTGCATTAGAATATTCAGCACATAGATGAAAAAAGTCCCAGAGATATCAGAAGCTGGAAAATGTGTGCATATTTAGAGAATATTTCTCTTCCACACTATCCATCACTGTGTACTAACCTATTGAATATCTAAAAAACTGTGATATAGTTTTTAAGTTATTTTGTGTTTGTTCAAATTTCCTCAATCATAATATTTTTGGACGGATTATTTTACAGTTCAGATGGAAGTTAACATTTTTTATGTTTTTACTCTAGCTTTGTGAATACAATCATTTCTCTTTTAAGTGTTACATACTTAATTTCTACTTTTTCATATCTACTTTTACTATCAAGGTAGCACTAGGCTTATTTTCCATGTTTTTAATAACAAGAAAGTTATAACTATTTTAGGAATATTCATATTCCAAAATAAGTATTTGCTTCCTTTCTAGTGGAAATGAAATTTTATCAATTGAATATTATTACATTTCCAAATAATCATTGGTTTTATTTGATTTGAAATAGAATGTTTTAGCTTTCTTAGTATTTCTCCACTTTACATTTAAATTGTTTGCTAATATACCACCACATTTTTTTTTTTTTTAGAATTTTGGATCTATGCCTGCTTTTCTTGCACTTTTGTCTATTTTTGTATGTAGATATCTCCTCCTTAGTAAGTCAGTGAGCCTCTTTCTACAAAATAATTTTTGCTGCAAAATAGTTTAGGATTTATTGTTCTTTCAAACTGTGGACATATTCCAATGCAAAATTGTCTACTTTTTCAGAATTCTTCAGACTAACTACTGGATATATTTCTATTTCTTCCACGCATATAGGTTTATTTTTACTTTGTACCTTTTCTACATTTATTGTTAGACATATATATTCTTAGAAAATAATCTTATTCATACATTTCAAAATACATTAGAAAGAAGTACTGCATAATGTATTATCATATAATCAATAATTAACACTATAGCCCCTTTACTATACTTGATTTTTATTTTATTACAGATTCTACAAAGCAGTAAAAAAGAAACTTTTTTTTCTTTGCAATGATTATATGTTTAAAATAAATTCCAGTGTCACTGTTATGATATTTTAACTTCTGTTTTTGTCATTATTTACAGTGAAACTGTAAGTTATTTTCATCATTTCTTAGTACACAATAGTGTATCACTAAGGAATGGATTTAACTTTGAGCATAACTTTAGCCACAGTCCCTGTTTTAGAAATAGCCTTTGGATATTAAACTCATTGAAGTATTTTTAAATTCAGCTTGTGAGGAAAATACAACTTTTAGATTAGGACATGAATTCTTGCAGAATGCAACCATATGTTGTACATTATTTGGTATCGTATATGTATTTTCATTAACAGTTAAGTTTATGATTCAAGTAATTTTAGAGTCGTAGAATCTAAGATAGCTGTAATGTTCTGCAATCAGAAAACGATGCCATAAAGAAAAACTACTGTGATTAAAAAAAATAAAAACATCTGGCTTCATCTTTATTTTATGTGACTTTACCTTGGATTTAATAACCTTAGAAATAAACCTAAAAAGAAAAATTTCTTTCAGTAGAGAGTACAAGATGCTGCCATAACCAATATTAGAGATCTTAGTCAAAAAAGGATAGACAAACTTGTGCTTTCATGTGTGCATGCAGAAATTCATATCTGCTCCATGTTAAATATTGTAACTAATGAATTATAGGCTACTTTATTAGAAATTTAACACAAATTTTCCTTGCAAGTTTAACCATTTGTTGTAATTTATTTTCTTCAGAAATTTGATGTTAGGGTTACAAAAATATATTATTCCTAATAATGGCATGCATACTGAGTTTTAAAACATTTATCACTGTAACGATATTTTTGCCAGAACAAAATGATAGTGTTATTCTCAATATGCAGGGTGACTTTTCAAAATTAATCAGAAAGAATAATGTGTACTTGAGGAAAGTATATATTATAGCAATGCATTTATATGAATAATAAAGATAAAATAAATTTGCAAAACTGTGACAGGGGAATTAATTATGTGCATCCATATACAATTGAAAGGATCATTATATTTTGGTGATCTGCCAGGATAAAACAGGCCTTTTGTTATAATTACATTTATCAGGAAAATTTTATTGTTGATATGAAATACAGTTACTAATGTCATTCGATTTTATTCCAACTGAGATCAGTTGTTCAATTCAAGATTATTTTTCCTCACTACCAGCACACAATTTTATAAGTTCTCATCAATTTTTGTGTAGTACATCCAGTCAAAAATTTTAAAGTATTAGAGAACATGGAACTGTGCTTACAATTGATTGTAAAAATGAAGTATCAAAGTAAGAATAAAGTAGATCTATCCAAATCTACAAATACTCCTGTGTTGTAAAGCAAGTTATATTTAATAACCAAAATATATTTTACCCTTTTCATGAATTTCCTTTCAAAATTAATAATTGTTCTATATGTACTGGGATTTTATAGATATAGATATACATATAGATATAGATATAGATATAGATAGATATATAGATATATATGCCATTATAGGTTTATTTATATATTGACATATTTTATTTATATATTCACTTATATATGTTCTGCATATATATCATATATGAATTTATACATGTGTATGTATAGAAATATAAATTTACAGTATTATTGTTTTTTTAACAAAAATAGTACTGCAGATTTAGCTGTCCAATTACAATTATCTGTATTTATGATTGAAAAATGCAATTAATGTCACATGCCATCTACCTCACTCTCTAAGATGTAATATTTCAACTTATTCAATTGATATTTAATCCTAATGGATTAAGGCATTATGTCTCCAATACTGACAATGTTACCTATGTAAAGAAAACACTCATTTAAAGATCATATGCAAAGTTAATGTGAGGCAATTTGTTGGGCCCAAGTTATAGTTATGGCGTTTAAAAATAATTTTCAGATTATTTCTTCTGAAAGCCTATATTGAGAAAAAGCCCCATGCATTTCCCAAAATAGATGCCAGTAGTGGAAAGAACTGTAATTTCTTTTAAGAAAAATATGGCATATTGAAGTGATTACTCTGCTGACATAACTTTTTCTCTTCTTTCATCCCTCATCTCATGTTTTTAGATACAACTTTAGCTTTGTTTTGATATTGTAACATTTTATCAATTAATACTTAAAATCGAGATGCTGAAAGCAAATCACTCCTGGAAGGTGTTCTCATGCATACTGCCTAAAAGAAAAACCAAATCATCGTTTGACTGCACTGCTATCATACTGGTAAACTCTTATTATAACCCAGCTCTTTAACAACATACAAAGTCAAGAAAGAAAATAATTTGTCAGATACATAAGAAATTTTTCACTGAAGTTATTGAAACTTCAGTGTCTCTTTTGACGTATCAAAATTCTTTTATCTTCAACTACAAAATTTGCCTATATTATCTGATTATGGTCTTACTTATTTGAGCCTTCTCTATTCCACTTCAAAATTCAATGAATTTCAATTTTAACATTCCTTTCCCTTGTTAATCAATACACATTTATTGCAGAAATTCGAAACTGAAGGCTAAAGAACAAAAATATTCATACCCCTCCACCCAAAAGAAACCATTGTAAATTTACTGTTCTATGCATCTGTGAAGCATAGGTTTCATGAGAGTTAGATTTAATAACACACATTGTGTAGTTTTTAGTTTATGTAAGCGGAAGAATACAAAAGTGCTGTCCTTGCACTGCAGAACCCAATGATCCATTTAAAGGTGGAATTCCTGGAGATCACTGCTGCGTCTTCTGAGTCCCTCTAAGGAAGGGAAGGGTCTGCACTGCAGGTTGAAGAGTCTGTGCTGGATGGCTGGAGATACACATTCGAGGGGAATATGAAGACTGGAGCTCTTGTGAAGCAGGAGAAATGAAATGTTCTTCTTTACCTTTTTATTCTTTTCAGGCTACAAGCCTATTGGTCCCACCAACATCCGGGGTGTGTTTTCCTTCTTCAATAGATCAGTCACCCAGACACAGATGCTAAACCCTTCAGTAAGTGTTTCTTATTCAAGTTAAAGCCTCAATGAACAATCGTAGTATGGGGGCATGTGGTGTTTATGTGTGTGTCTGTGTGTGTGTCTGTGTGTGTGTATACAAATATACACTGCAGATGTTTATCCCTTAGAGAAAATGCTAGAGATTAGCAATGTTTCTAAGTACATAAGTTTTCAGATTTTGTAAAATTTCTATAGACTTTATGGATTGAGCTTGTCAAACTTGAAAATTTGCAGTCTAAAGTACTCTAAAATTTGAATTGAGATGTTGCAAACAAATTCTTCTGACAGATGTCAATGCTCAAAATTTTTCAAAGATTGGAGATGATGTGCAGATATTTTGTGTCATAGAATTCAGAGTTTTGGATAAGTGATACTCAGTCTACTTAGAGTAACAAAGAAAAACTATGTGATGATTTGGCTGGGCCGTTCCATATAACAGTGCCCTTGGGAAGATTAATGCTAGCTGCAAATATTCTAAAAGAATTCAATGTCTTTTCTAGAAGATAAATAATTGTATTAGTCTTCGATTGTCAAACATTTTAATGTTTAAAATGTTTACTCTATTAAAAAAATTAACATCATATACATAAATTTTTTCTGATGCCTCGAAGTATATTCCTTGAAGTGGAATTACTGGTAACAACGTATGCATATTTTTAGATCTCTTAATATACAGTGTAAAACTACTTTCAAAATTTTGTGATATGACTCCCATCAGTGATTGTGAACGTGGGAAATGTTGATATTGTAATTCTTAGCAGAAAAACAGCGTTTTCCCTTTAAGAATATATATATCTTAATGCAAATGAGATTATAATTATTGATAATCAATTAATAATTTTCCTTATTTATGCCCCAGATAGAATATATAACTTTATTCCTTATAGAGCAACAAAGTCTTTGGGAATAATGTATTATATATCAGGAGTACACTGTCACTTACTAACAGCTTTGGAAAAATTTCTCATGA
Organism: Cavia porcellus; assembly: GCF_034190915.1. Taxonomy (NCBI): domain Eukaryota; kingdom Metazoa; phylum Chordata; class Mammalia; order Rodentia; family Caviidae; genus Cavia; species Cavia porcellus. The sequence continues at coordinate 109,692,957 of NW_026947486.1, read as the reverse complement.
TTTATGTCTGAATATAAGAGTGATCTCATTCATGAAGAATTTTCGTCTCAAACATCAAATTAGCAAAAAGAAAATTCCTCAAACATTTGGTCCTCCACTCTATGGGAGAAAAAATAAATCTATCAATTTTTTGTGATGATAAATCCTTTAAAGTACTATACTATATTAATTCATTTTCTCAATATGTTCACATTGTTTCAAACAATATGTACTGAGTAAATGAGTGAAACACACACACACACACACACACACATATATATATATATATATATATATATATATATATATGAAAGCATAAATATCATCAAATTCAGTTAGTAAGCTGAAAAGACTTGTCTTTTAATCTCCTCACAGGAACGTGCATGTTGTTTTGAAAACTGAAATATAGTTTCATTAAGAACCTAGAGAAGTCAGAATACTTAAAAGTTTGATTGTAATGTGTTTCAGTCGTGTCGTTATGATGCCAATAATACCAAATTTTGCTCTAAGTTAGCATATGATAGCTTGAAAAAAATGGAGGATTAATAAAGAAAAGTGCACATACTTGAGTTATTTGCAAGTTCTCATAATTATTAAATGTATTCTTTATTGTTATTATTTCATTAAGTTTATCAGTACAATTTAGATAGGCATAATGATCACATTCTTCGTATATAATGGATTTTGATTCTTCTATTCTATCCTAATCCTTTCCCCTCCTGTCAACTTCTCTTCCTCTCCAAATTTGCAAAGCTTTGTTTCAATTTCATTCTTTGAAAAATTAAATGTGTGATTAAAATAAATCCAATAATTGTGCTTTTAGGCATATGTATGTGTGTGTGTGTGTGTGTGTGTGTGTGTGTGTGTAATTAACATAAGACTATATATTTTGGCAAATGGCAGGATTCCAATATTCATAGTACCACTATTGATTGCATCCAGTTGATGAAAACAACCGAATGATCAACTAATTTCTAAGCATATTAAAAAGTGTGCCTTATCACAGAATGGATTTTGGATTTTTCTACAGCAAACAAAAAAAGAATGAAGTACTGGATATGTAGCACTATGATTGAATTTTAAAAATATGTGATAAGAGACACAACACACAGAAATCATATGTTGTATAATTTTGTTTATAAGAAATATGTCCAGGTTCTGGGGATTTAGCTCAGTGGCATAAGCACCTACTTGGCAAGCGCAAAGTCGTGAGTTAGATCCCTGGTACAAAAAAAAAAAAAAAAAAAAAAAAAAAAAAAAAAAAATCCAGAATAAGCAGAATCTAAAAGAGACAGAGATAGAAAACAGATTGGTTACTGTCAGAAGTTAGGAGAAATTTGTTACTTGTGGGTTTAAAAAAAAAAAAAATTAAAGACTGGTTAGAGATGCAATGTGATTGTGAATGAGCTAAGTGCCACTAAATTCTATAACTTAGAATGACTGATTTCCCTCTATAGATGTCATCTTGATTTAAAAGTACACTCATAAATGTAGTTGTAGGAAGAACACCAAAGAATTAGAGGATAAATTTAAAATAATTTAAGAGGTTAATTGATCTCATTACTTTGCCGATGTTTACTTTACAAAAACAGATATTTTTTTTTACCTAATCGCAAAGCTATTGTGTCACCAAATATTTCCACAGGAGAAAAAGTGATATATAGCTCTTTGTTTAAGCATTAGCTTCTGCTTAGATTGTAAACATTCACTTAGGTTTTCAGAATCAGGCTGTTATAATTAAGAAAGGACCTATCTGTCTTTGAGACGTGTACAGCTGCTTCTTAAAAAGCCAAAATTGAATACAGAGGCCACTATTATAAAAACCAATGTAATCTATTGAATCTAGAATCTCAAATTCAGTGTACAAATATATTGTTGTTCAAAACTTTGTAAAGTGTGTAAATAGCACTTCATTTAATAAGGGAAATGTCCATAACATGGCTTCCACTTGTAGTAGACAAAGAGAAACTGATAAATGGAGATATAAACAGAACTTTTAACAATAATCTTCAGTGCCACGGATTTCTTTGTACAGTGGTTATAGACATGGTTCATTGATGGACATGGTAGATGAGTTTTGCTTATGTAGAAAATATTGTGCTCTCATTCGATTTCATTTCAGCCTTTTCTCTTAGAGTAACATCACTTGATTTCCATTCCATGTTCTTGAACATTCTCATTGGAGAATACAGGAGGTTCGCCTAAAATGTAAATCAAATCACATGCTTTGGGCTTGGTTTGGAACCCTATTGACAGCCCACCTCTCCTAGATGGAAGCCTGAAATGTGCACAATGTCCTGCAATGCTTCTCCTCCATGACTTCATCTTCCTTTTTCTAGCTGCATCTGAGATGTAATTCTGTTTGTGCTATTACTGTCCACTCCACTCATCTTGCTGCCAGTTCAAGGTTTTAGCAATAGCAATTTTCCAGCTCTTCCTATCATTTATTATTTTCCCTTTTCCATAATGCACTCCCATTCCTGTCTGACACATTACGTGTTTTACTTAAGATTTTCTTCCATTTATCATGTATTTCTCTAATCTGGCATATATGCTTCAAAAAGAAGAAGAATTTTTACTGCTATTCTTCCAGCATCTGAAAATATACCTGCCCTTGTAAGCACACAGTGAATACTGGTAGAGTTTGTGAATATATCCTGCTTGGTACACAGTGGAACTGCACAATGTAAGGACACTAAGGGTGCATGGAAAAACATTAGACTATCAACAGATGTCTTAATTTAAAAAATTCAGAATACTACTCGAATTGTGAGTATTTATAACTGGCTCTATTTGCTTTACTTTCATTGTTGAGCCACTTTAATGTTCTAATCCAAGCCAAAACAGAAAGAGTATGTTTTGAAGGTAAGTAGAGACGATCTATTAAATAACCAAGTTAAAGTATGTTTATTTAAAAACTAACATATAACTTTACAAGTGAATCAATTATATGGCCTTGGAGCCCAAATACCCTGTCTTACTTTTCTAGTTTCTGAGACAAAATATCCAACATTCAAATTTAAAATATTAAAGATTTAGTAAGTTCACAGTTTGTGAATGTTTCAGTTCATAATTGTCTGGCTCCAAGGAAGGCTGGCATGGCAGACAGACATCCCAGAGGATAAACAGTTGATGGTAGGCAGAAGGCATCAACGTAAGCACATGACCCTAGCAGTTTTTTTTTTTTTTTTTATCCCTTTTGTATTCTACCTAGATTACCCGGATTAGAGTACTGACAAGCCTAGAGTGGATTGATATAGCAATCAAACATCCTTAATTCCAGCTAGATCCAGCCTTGTGGATATATCTAGACACAAATTATAATACTTACAAAAATGTGAAATCTCAAATGTGAAATATGAAATATTTGAAATATGAAATATATGAAATGTGAAATATGAATAACCATTTATTTTCATGAGTTACATTACCTAAATTACACAGATTTTATGTTTTAGTACAGAGAAGTTAAAATTCAATTTATAATGAGTTATTTTCCAAAAATGCAAAATATTTCATAATATTTAGTAAGATGTACTAAAATAATCAAATTTTAGACTTTCTTGTTCACTGTTCATTTTAAATGCACACTAAATAAACATATATATTTTTTCTGGGTGAGAACCCCTTTATGTCAGAGTTTAATAGTGCTTTAGCTTATTTTATACTTATTAATTACTTTATTATTGTATACATTTCTTTCATTACTTTTACCTACTGCCTTGTGATGAATTCCCATCCTTTATTTTTTCAAGTATAAAATGGTTAAAACTCTCAATTTTCCTTGGAGTACAACCAAGCTCACATAAACTAGATTGCAACATGTAGTGTTCCTGCTATGTCAGTTTCTTAATACTTTTCCAAAAAACATTTTTGATTCCTCTATTTTACTTGAGAATTACTTAGAAAGTCTTGCAGCTATTGTCTGTTTTCAGTAATAGAAATGATTTGTCTTTATTTTTCGAAGGCAGGGCCAGTGATATAGCTCTGCAGCACAGCCTGTCTGACAATTGTGAGGTTGTGAGTTTGATTCCTGGCGCAAAAAGAAAATAAATATTTTTGCAGGCAATATATAACTAAAGTAACTATTCCCGATCTTCATCTTTATGTGTTAATGTATTTTTCTGTAGTCATGAAATTCCTCATATTTCCTACTATTTATAATCTTACGAACATGACCCAGATACTAAGCTAGGTTCTATTGATAGATACGGAGGGAAATGATTTTGCTTTAGGTTTCAAGGAATTTACAATACTGGGCCTACTTCATACACTAGAACAACAGGCATAAGACTGGTAACCACGGTAAACTCTTGTATATAGCATTTGAGTCCATTTTAACTGAAGGTTACTTGTTACACCTGAGAAGTAATCAGAAAAGCACATCCTAAATATGGCAGGTGGTAATGAGTTTGAGAGAAAAGATATTTATAGATTATTGCTTGGCTGTAAGCATTGCAAACAGATGAGCAGCCGCCCTAGTTCACAATCCAGTCATTTCATTGAGGAGTTCTTTTGTTCTAGGTGAACTTTTGCCCAATGTTCTTCTTCCTGTCCCATTCTATCTCACAAGGAGAAAGTATTTCATTCTCCTCCGCTCCTCACTTATCTGTTTTTACTTACTGACTCCCCCAAACTTATGGATATATTCATATAGTACTCTTTCTACAAGACATACACACATCCCATCATAAGAGTTTCTTTAAGTTAACTTTATCCTCTCTGGTTCTTTCCTCTCAATTTCCTTTAATTTTACACCAATATTTTTATTAGTTCTCAGAACTTTCTATCCTCATCTCTCCCTTAATCCTGGGAGGACACATCCTAGATCCAAACTACATTCCCCAATTCACCATAAAATGTTTCTCATTCTTAAGAATGGCAGAAACTGATTTCACGGAGATCATTACTCGCCATGTACTTTTCAAATCAAAGGAATATCTCTCATTGGTGTTACTTTGGGATATGTTAAAATATTATTATTATGTATGCCCAAATAATATTTGGATTGAAATTATTTGTTTGTACATATTTCTGCTACTGGACTAAAATGTGAGAGAAAAGGATATTATATGTTAATGATAAGGTCAGTCATGCTGCTTAGATCAGCGGTTAGTGCGTAACAGATCCTGAAAGATTTAGTGAAATTAATCATACCAAAAGTCATTCAGATATTTAAGCCTCCTGCACACAGATATGGAACTTTGTATGTTGATGAATTGAGGCCAATTCCTTCCTCTTAATATCTTCCTGCCAAATATTCAGTAATTCTGATCACTCTATGTCCTGTTAATGCATGTACTTCTTTCCATCGTTAACATATTTACATGTGACTTCCGGGAAGATGACAAGGCAGAACATCATGGGAGAGTGAATGTGATACAGCAGATCAGCTCACTTCTTAATACACAGGAGGTGAGAGGAGTGACAGGGCACACCACCAATGACCCAATTCTAGGTAAGCTCCACTTCCAAAATTTTCTACCACCATCCAATATTTCCAGCAGCGTATGACCAAAGCTTTAATAGCTGAGATTTTGGGAGCAGCATTCTAGATGCAAACTACAGCACTAATAAACTGATGTCTTATTGCATTCCATTCCCTACAACACACAATCATAAACCAGCAGATTTATCAACAATGGGAATTTACTACTCATGGTGTTCAGGCCAAGTGTGCACAGTCCAGGAGCCAGCAGCTTCAATGTCTGCATCTCACACAGCAGTCTTGCTTTTATTCTCTCTTAGCAGAAGGGGAAAAGGGATTCTCTGAGACCTAGTTTACAAATGCACTATCTATCATCATGACTTACCACCCCCAAGGTTTCATATCTCTATCAATAACAAACCACAGACACTCAGATCATAGCAGCTGACACATGTGTGAATCAGCTGGTCATCTACAATGAATTTGTCAGTGTTATGAGTAAGGTATCAAAGCCCCTAACTGTTGTAGTCCTTTCAAATTAGTGATATTTTCTGATATAAAAGTTTCAACCTTTAGAGGTCTTGTTGTAGAGGACACTCATTTGCTCAATTAGGTTAATTATTGTTTAATTAATCTTGGTGCTACCATAAATGCTATTATTTTTGTATTTTTTTCTTTCTGAATTCATTATTGCTGCACAGAGTCACACTGGTTTTCTTTTTTTATTTCGAGAAAAAAAGCAAAAAAGAAAAAAGGGTAGGCATAGTACAGAATTTAAAAAACAGTAAGAAATCACTAGTTGATAAATTGCATATTATTATTTTACAAGCAGTTGCTCAAGTCACAAAATCAAAGTATAAAAATTGGACAAATAATGACAGTACAAACCACTCTGATTATCTATAGAGAACCATACTACTAAGTTTTAGTTCACTACTAACTTAGTAAAACTACTAAGTTCATCACACTTGATTTCTGTGTGTTGCTTTTCTGTCTTGCTAGATTGCTAAATTTGGTTACTGATTCTAGAAGCCTTCTGGTGTAATATTTTGCATCTTCTAAGCAGAGGATCATGTTATCTGAAAATAATAATAATTTGATCTCTTCTTTTCCTATACACAACACTTCTTTCTTTCTCTTGTCCTAAACTAATAAAAAATAAAAATTGAACGAAAAAATGACAGGTAAGAAAAGTTTGTGTTGAAACAAACTATAATTCCCTGTGTGTGTGTGTGTGTGTGTGTGAGAGAGAGAGAGAGAGAGAGAGAGAGAGAGAGAGAGAGAGAGAGAATCTCTTTGTGCAAAATGATTATGATTTCCACCAGAGTTTAACAGTACAGATTTGTCATTTACATCATCTTAGCATCTGAAAGCAAAATTACTAACAGATAGAAATGTTTTACCATTATTACAGATTTGATATGTTCAGTGTTTGTTTTAAAAACCAACGTGAAGTCTTTTGTTTCCTGAATTTTAGGAGTTTAGCATGCTTTCAAATTTCAAGGTTAATGGATGTGTCTATCTGTTTGGATTTTTTTCTTATGAATAATCAGCAACTGCTTTGACATATCTTTTACCATGACCATGTAGAAAGCTAATATTTTCTACATTTATCTGCAGAAATACTGTCAGCTGTGTATTTTACATTATCTGAAGTTTCCAACAGTGGGGGGAGGATGTCTGTAACCAAGATTAATTTTTGTATATGTAGTTATCATCTCCTCCATTTTAAACTCTTGTGGGGAGATAAAATTGTTCATGATATTAAATCAGGATATCACAATCTAAAGGGAAGAAAAGACTTATAAGTGCTTAAAGTTTAATTGCCGTATTAAAAATAGTTTGTTTGGTAGCTTCCAATTTTCATTGAATTGATTAGCCTTTAGCACCATTGTGAATAGTATAGTGATTACATGTTTGTTTAGACTTCTAATCGCCAATTCAGTGTGAGAAAAGACGGTTGAATCCTGAGTAAAAATATATGACTCAGTCATTGTTTATGCTTTTCAATATGTTCAGTATGTTTTCATGCCAGTATGTTTTCATGTGTCTCTGCATAAATTTCATCTAATTCAGTGCTTCAAGGTAGATATATCTTGGTATTTCAAGATTTTTTTTATTCTAGAAGTCTTTCCTTTTGGAGATAGAGACACACACAAACATATATCTATATCTGTGGCTTATCTATATCTATATCTATATATTCATCTGTCTATCTGTCTATCTATCTATCTATCTATCTATCTATCTATCTGTCTATCTATCTATCCAGACATATAGATATTACTGAGTTGGTAATTGAATCCTGGAGCTCTTGCATAATAAGCAATGTTATTCCATTGAGCTATCCTCCAAGCTCTTAGACATATATTTTGAAGTGTATGGTATCAGATGATGATATCTATTCAGAAAACTCATAGCCCATAAGTGTAAAACTAAAGAAATGTTTTTTTTCTTTCCTTTGATACTGGGCATTGAACCCAGAATCTTTACACTGAGCTATATCCGGACCTTTTTTACTTTTTAATGTCAAGACAAAGTCTCACAGATTTGCTAGGTTGTCCAGGCTGGACTCAAACTCGCAATCCTCCTGCCTCAGTCTCCCAGAATACTGGAATAAGAGGCTTCTGCCATCACTTCTAGTGTAGAATAGTTGTCATCTAGACAAGGCACTCATGTAACAGAACAGAAACAAGATCATAAAATTATCAGTGCCTATAGCAATCCTTATATTAATAACTTCATAAAATACTCATTTATGATACCATGTGTTGTGGACTGAATCTATGTGTTTTTTAAATTTTATTTTAATGAGAATAAAACTAAACATAACAAAACAGAACAAAGCAGATCAGAAGAAAGCAATGTAAGAGACACAGATTTCAAAGCAAGATAACAGATCACTGTCTATCATGTTGTCTCTTATTTTCTTCTAAATACTTATCCATATTTTCACACACAATGAATTCATACAAAACAAAATAGTATTAAATGGATCAGAACAGAATGATGAATACATTATAGGCCTTCAAAACTAGGCAATAGGGAAGTTAACAATGGCTGCCATAATGTCTCGTTCTCTTCAAAATAGCAGTCCATATGTTCATGTATGTTGAAATACCAAGACAAAACAGAATAAAACCACTCTGAACAAAGAATAGAAGCATTACTGGATTTCACATCATGACGCTACTGAACGTATGTGTTTTGTCAGAAATTTGTATGTTGAAATCCTAATTTCCAATAATGGAATATGGGAACTTTGGTAAGGAATAAAGTAATTAGATTAGAGCTGCCATGAATAGTTCCATAGTATGAATGTTGATGGCCTACTAAATTTATACTGCATGTTGGAAAACAGTACTCAATGTGATAATATTAAGGTTGGGGGTTTGAAGGAAGTAATTACATCCTAAGAGCTTCGCCTTCAGGGTCAGTATTAATGTCTTCACCAAAGAGGGGAAATGGAAAATTTTAGCCCCACCCGCTTGGTCAGTAATCTGGGAAAAGAAGCCTTGCCCTTTCGCTGTGTGAGCACAAACGAAATTACGGGTCTTCTAGGAGTTATAGGATCTCAAAACATACAGAATCTGCCATCACTTTGATTTTTGACCTTCTCAGACTTTAAAACTGAGTTTCACACCACCATTTCCTATGGCTCTCAGGCCTTGGGGCTTGAGCCAAAATATACCGCTACCTTTCCTGGTTGTCCAGCTTGCTGATGGCACAATATAGGACTTCTCGGTTTGCAGAATTGCATGATCCAATTCTTAATAATATATTATTTATAAATATTCCTGGGCATCCTTCCAGTTCTCTTTCTCTGGAAAACCCTCATGAAAGTCATGCTATATTTTCAGTTGCTCCTTTAATATTTGGGGATCCACTTCAGGTAAATATCTGCTCCTATCTTTTCACAGTTTTCTAATTTGCTATTTACATGTTTACTTTGAATTTTGATAGTGCTTTATGGAATCTACACATGAATTCTCTGTTGGACGAGTGCATCATAGAAGTTAACTCTCATTCTCTGTATCCCATTTTGTCCTTCCTCTTGATGGGGTTTCTTACAGAGCAAAACTTTCAGAATTTTATGAAATTTACTGTATCAGTTACACCATGCTTGCATGGTGTTCTATTGTTTTTATATGTGATAAAATTCACTCATTTTAATATTTTTATATATTTTATTTTTTAAAAAAATTCTAATTATTTTCCTTTTAAAAAATTTGTGTTACATGTTTGCAGTACAAAATGATTACATTTATTGCAGGGAATTGATACTTATGCCTAAGACATCTGAATTTCCCAGTGTTTCCCTTTTTGTTTGTCAGCATAGAATGTATTTAACATAGAAGTCCTTATAAATTTAATTATAATGCAGATTAATAATCCGATTAATAGGTCAAAAACGTATGAAACAAAAACAGTTATACTATATCAAGGTAATACTTGAGATATATTGTCCATGCTAGACTACAATAACATTTTTTGTTTAATCTTTTTTCTATTATCTATTTTTCATATTATATTTTATTTACTTATTTTAAAATTTCTACTTTTTAAAAATAATTATTGGAGTAACTTAGAGACAAGTCATGGGATTGGGGATGGTTGAAGCTGTAATTTTGTTTCTTTATGAAAAGTGTTTACACTATTCTGAGTCTTTTGTATTTCTACAGAAATGTAAGAATCAAAATGTTTATTTTTATGAAAAATGATGCTGGAATTTTAAGAGATTTTGTTTTCTTATCTTTATTATTTTCTACTATTTGTTTTTAATTTTATGCTCTATTTTATTTCTAATTTCTTAAGGGCAATATGAGGATAATGCATAATTTCCTTCTTTTCTAATAAATATGCTTATTAAAAAATAAGTAAGTTATAAAGCTCCAATAAAACCATGGGCATTTTTCTCTTATTTTCATCTTTCTTTTGCTATGTACTGTATGTACTGTAATAAGTACAATACCTTTGCTTTGTGTTTTGATTTTCTTTTCTTTTCTTTTTTTTTTTTTTTTTTTTTTTTTTTGCTGTGGGATTTGCGATTCTGTTTTATTATAGAAGCAAGCTTTTGATGAATGGAAGGCATCGATTATAAAGAAATGTCAGAAATTCCATGTGAAATTATGCCCCTGCACTCGTTGGTCTCTAAATTCTTCTGGAAAGCGCAGAAGGGATTCTGTTTCCTTTGATCTGAATACGGACTGATTTCAAAAGGAGTTTTGTTTCACATTTTGTACAGCTGGGAAATTTCATGTTTGACACTGAGTAATGACAGGGTGTAGACTTTCAATTACATACGATAGAATTCCAAATTTTCAGCAGAAACCCTGGCATGTGAACTGGGATCCGTTCTCTTGCCTATTCCTGAACATTCGCTTTCATATCCTAGCAAAAACAAACTGAAGAAATCTTTTTATCACTTAAGAGAGGACTTGTCTTAGTTTTTTTTATCTTCCGACTTCTTGACAGTTCAGAATTTAGTAAATTTCCTAGAGAAACAAACATATGCAAGCAGTACTCTTTTTTCTGATGTGTCCTTCTACAGAAAATTTGTTTGAAGATTACCAATTTTGGGGGGTATTTGTTTACTGACTTGCGGTTTACTTGTACCACTGGTAGCTACAACTGTGCCCTGGAGCAAAAACTGTGTTTTGAGTCGCTTGTGTTTTGCAGATTAATGGTAAAAGCTCCTGGTAGACACGGTCATTAACAGAATGTTCTCTCAGCAATTTTCTCTCTCACTTCCCTAATTCAAGCATGAGGGGTCGTTTTTATTTTATATAGTGTTTGTTGAGTTTTTAGTCTGTAAGTGACTGTTGGCTTCAAGACAATTTACTTTTCTGTCCTGAGTTACTTTTAAAACTTTGGAACAGTGTTGCAATCATTTTTTTAATGCTTCTATAGTGCACCTAGTTAGTTACTGGTACTTTGCTATCTATTGAATTTAACTGATAGATTTGCTATTTTTATACCCTCAGTAGCCACAAATTATTCTGTCCAATTTTTAAATGGAATTTTTGTCCTTGTGTGTGTTATCGTATTGTCATTCCTACTTTTAATTTAAATTTATATATAGCAAGTGCAATTGAATGGCAACAGAGAAATTATCTATGTTCAAACCGTTTGGAGCCATTTAAGAAATGTCCTGTTTAACTTTTGTGGAATAGTATACATAAGTGAAGTTTAGTAATAATTTGAGCTAATAAATATTTATATTATAATTGTCCATGTTGATTAATGTAATCAATATTTTGATTTATTTGTGTTTTATAAAGAAGCTGAAGTGCCCTGGTTCTAGCTTCAGCATAAATAAATACATAAATAAATAAAATTAACAAGTTATTTTTAGATTACTGAGTAGTTTCTTAAAATTCATTTCAACTAAGAAATAATGACACATGAACTAAAAATTTTCACAAAACTTATATTTCAAAATAAGTTGATTTTTTCTGACCTTTATGGTTTTGTTTATAAATGTGAGAACTGAGAGGAGAATCCCTTGAATAATTCTAACTTTCAGGACACTTTTTCTTTTCTTTTCTTTTTTTAAATATTTTATTTAAAAGGAAAAAGAGAAAAAAAAAGCAGAACAAAACAAAACAGTGTAAGGGTACAAGTAATTCAGAACTACAGAAAAACAAAAAAACAAAAAACAGTATGCTATCACCAGTTAATAGATTACTCGCTATCATCTTAGAAACGGTGTTTCAGGTCACAGGATCAAAGCACACAAAGCGAACATTCAAACAGTGAGACTGCAAACAGTTGTGTTCAGTAATCCAATCCAAAATATCAATATGGTCTTCTACGTAACACACCTAAACACCCTTGCTGTTGTATCCTTCTGGGCACTTTTCTTTCCCTCTCTTTATTACAACAAAATTTACACATTTTGGGTTTTATTACTCCTTAGTTCTTATTACTTTTTTTTTGGAAGAGAATAAAGTCAAATATGGTAAAACAAAGCTGTCAGTCAAAACCAAGGATAGACATAGCACATGATGTAAAAACAGAGTACAAGGTTATCAACAACGGTTACCATAATGCCTCTTGTATCCTTAAGAAGAATTGTCTATCTCTTTAGCTATTATAAAGTTAAACATAACAGTAGAGAACAAGACCAATAAAAGCTAAACTTTGTAAATCTTACAGCACCTCAAAAGAGGATAATAGTCAAACCAGAATGGGCATCATAGTGAATCTTATTGCCTTCAAAGTAGTTGCCTATACTCTGATACTTGATACTTTCATACAGAGCAGAATAGAGTCTAATCAGTCAAAACAAGATAACGGGGGTATTGCAGGGCTTCAAGTTGATAGGAAATCAAAAAAGTTACTAAAATATATCCTGCTAGATTTTTTATTTTTCCCCTTAGTTTAAAGAAGGAATTTAAAAATTAAATATTTTTTAATGAATAAGGGAGAGGATTAGACAATTTTTCAATAGCACCAACATTTTCCACTGGTTATACAGTCCGCTGATTTGGCTTATGCTACTCAAAACCAAAAATCAAAAAAAAAAAGACAATTAAATGGCAAAAGTTTAAACTTTCAAACTTTTAAAATAATGTCAAGAAATTGAAATGTTATCTGTTTTCGTTTTATTAGTCACCTAAGTTATTCATAATGTTGTTATATCCTTTCAGAAGTCAGAGAGCTACTTCCTGGGCTAGTGAAATGTTTACCCATTTTAAATGTAACAGATACTGCAAGTGGTCTGCAGTAGAATCTCAATCACTGCAGATAACGAGGTAGGCAGTAAGAAAATGCTGGACGACTTGTGAACCAGACCAGAACTTTTAGAAAAAGTCTTGAATGCTTCATGATATGTACATATTCTAAGAAATATGTCAATAGGCAATTTCATAGCTGCCCAGACTAATAGCCAGGATTAGCACAAGTCTAAGTGTATTGTCTACCACACTTGCAAGCTGTATGTTGCATGTATCACTATACAAAACATAAGTACATATGGATATGTAGAATACAGTATATTGCTTCTAGGGCCATGATGAAAATTCACAATATTAAATCAAGCACAAGATAAAATGATGTACCGAAGAGGTGAATTAAATGCAGGGGGGATGGGGATATTAGTATATTATATTTTAGTGCTATTTTTCAAGTAGAAAGGTTGACACTCTAAAATAATGATAAAAGTATAGTGATTATTAAAAAAAAACAAGTTTCAAGGTCATTTATTAAGTTTATGTATTGAATATAATTGTGTGTCCTAAAAGTTCATATGGCTGGCAGCACATGGGTCTTCGTTATACCAACATCATCATCTACACGTGAATAATGTGGTACTCTGTGACATAATAAAAGCTACCATTTCACTCAGCAATGATAAGTTTACAGTTTCATCACTAACTTTTAGGACCAGTGTGTTTCTCTCTTTGGTCTCAATGTCATTATGTAGAGCATGATTGTACCAAGGGAAAAAAACATCATGATTATCAGAAGAAGTAGTCAAATGAAATAAGTAATAAAGAATTCATAATCTTAATAGCACCACAAGCATATGTGATGCTTATATTCCTTGTGCTTGCTCTTTTACATGTTGTTTTTATTAGTATGTGTTTGCAGTGCATAGTGTTTGCATTCCTTATGTAGAGTTGGTACTTGTACATAACACATATTCTCTTTTTTATCCCTTTCCGCTTCCCTCTCTTCTTCTTCCCTCCATCTCTTGATCCTCTTCTTATTTGAAAAAGGTCCATCTTCCTGCTTCCAGTTGTCTTTTATTTTTCTCATTATTTACAATTGGTGTTTCTCATATAGGATGAACTGTGCAATATTTAAGCTTGTGTGTCTGCTTTATTTTACTTTCGGCTTATGGTTATCATCATGGGAATCTCACTTGACTCAAGTGTATTATTCTTCATGGCACGATACTTCCCCACTGTCTATGAATAGTGTACTTCATCCATTCATTTGTTGATGGGCATATAGTCTGTTCCAAGATTTATCTATTTTGGTTTGTGCTGCTATAATTGTGTTATTCATGTATTACTTAAATATGATATTTATTATTCTTTTGCGAATATACCAAGAAGGAAATAGCTGAGTCAAAAGGAATATGTAATTTTAATTTTTTGAAAAATTTCCATAGTAGATTACACTTCCACTAGCAAGATAGAAGTGTTCTTTTTTCTCTACAGACTTACCAGCACTTGTTATTATGTGATTTCTTGAGGATGGCCATTTCTTTCTGGGTAAGATGAAATCTCAGTATTGTTTTAACTTCCGTTTCTGTAATGATCAATAGCTATGGTCCTTTCTTTATGAATTTAACGCCTATTTGTAATGCCCATGGTAAGTGTCTGTTCATCTCACTTCTCCATTTTGTACTGCATTGTTTACTTTTGGAAGGTCTAATTATTGTTTTTATTGTATACTAGATATTAGATATTTTAATTTAGTTTTTAATGTATACTAGATACTAGATATTTTAATGTATACTAGATATTAGCTTTTTGTCCCAGGAATACATGACAAATGCATTTTCACATTTTCGCATGCAGATTTCCTTTTCACTTGTGGATTTTTTCTGTTGCTGTGCAGAAGATTTTAAATTTAATAAGATCCAATTTGTTGATTCTCAATATTAATTCATGAGCAACTGAGCTTTGTTAAGAAAGTCCTTGTCTATACCGATGAGTTCAATACTCTTAGGTATTTTATCTTCCAACAAATTAAGCGTTTCTGTTTTAGCATTTAGATTTTTGATTCATTTTCATTTTAGTTTAGTATATTATAAGAGATATGGGTCTCTAATCAATCATTTGCATACGGATAGCCAGGCTTTTAGGCCATTTATTTTTCAAGTGTATTTTTTGGGGTGAGTTACTGCATCTTCCCTTCCATTTTAGTTATCCTCATGTCTGTGTTTGTGCCATGATCGTGTTTTCATCAGTGTACCTTTGTAATATAATTTCAAATCCGGAACTCCAGTGCCTTCCACTTTATTACCCCAGATTGCTTTTGCTATTTAGATTCTTTGCTGGTTTTGTATGAATTTTAGAATTAGTTTCCCCGATTCCATAACAAATGTTGCTCAGAGAGTCACTGGGATTGCATTACATCTGTGTATTAGTCTTGGAAGTAGGCCCATTACGAATACCTCACTATTCCCTATCCATGATCAGGGAGTATCTTTCCATTTCCTCATGATTTCTTTGACCTCCTTTTTCAGGGTACTGTAGCTTTCAATGTAGAGATCTTTAATTTCCTTGTTTAGATTAATTGCTAGTTAAATAATTTTCTGGGCCAGGGATTTAGCTCAGCAGCATAAGTGTCTGCCTGGCAAATGTGAGGTCATTAGTTTGATCTCCCGTGACAAATAAATAATCTCCGTGGTGCTACTGTGAGTGGTACATTTCCCTAAACTCTTTCTTAGTAAGTTCAGTGTTGACATACAGGAATGCTGTTTATTTTTGTGTGTTGATTCTGTAGCCTGCTACAGTCTTTTACTTGTACAGAATTCTTACCAATACAAAATCCAAGTGAATTCATTTTTTCCATTTGTCTATGAGGAGGTTGCCATTTAATTAGGAAGCAAGACATATGTATGTTAAATACTCATGAAACTAAGGATGGAAAGCAAACATTGTGGTACAATCAATATCCACAAAATAATATAGGTCAACTTAAAATCATGTTTTTGTAGATAAAGTTGCAAACTTTTTATTTCAAAGCCAGTGTGTGATGTGTTTTACTGACTTTTTTTTTTTAGTAGAAGAAATCTTTTATGAAAAAAACTATTTATGAAAACTTTTGGATTTGTTGTCACACACGCTAACAGAAAACTTGAGCATGAGGATCCAAAACCAGAAAAAAAAGTGGAAAAATGTAAGCATTCAGTATTTTGAAATTAAGATGATTTTTCCTTTAAAATGCAATAGTGCTTTACAATCTGAGTAACTGTTAACATTTCTTTTGTGGAGAGTTTTAATTTATTTTCAAAAAATGAGGTCATGATTTGGAATTTATATAGATAAAATAATTTATTGAATTCAGTGCCATACTCTCTAAGTCCTTTGTTTACTTCAAGGATCAGCAAGGAATTCATAAGATTGTGAAAAAAAACAGGCATAGCACATGCCTGTGATTCTTACCGCTGTGGAAGCTGAATCAAGAGGATCACAAGTTTGAGCCCAGCCTGGGTATTTTAGCATCTTAACCAGGCCTTGTATTAAAACAACAAAATAAACAAAAAGAAAATAAGTCTTTGGGGGTACAAGGAAAATGAATTACTTCATTTGATTAAAAGATT
This sequence comes from Cavia porcellus, assembly GCF_034190915.1. Classification (NCBI taxonomy): domain Eukaryota; kingdom Metazoa; phylum Chordata; class Mammalia; order Rodentia; family Caviidae; genus Cavia; species Cavia porcellus. The sequence goes on along the minus strand of NW_026947486.1, from coordinate 109,676,266 downwards.
TGTAAAATTGTTTAAGTGCACATCTTTTCCTTAATTTTAAATGGAAAGTATTGGTTTAGAAATGAGAAGATGCCTTATAATGGGAAAAAGTATAAGACACAACATTTTTTAAAAGAATTTGCCCATTGGCCAGAAGTCTGTGTATTATCACCAAAGTTCAGTTTGAATGTCTATGTTTGAAAAACTTGAGCATGTATCTATGTGCTATATTTCCATGATTTTGCAAAGGATATTTGGCCAGAGTTGGCACAGGAGATAAGATAGTAGAACATGTCCTTTGGATTATTTGCAGCTAGACTGTGAACATAACTTTATATCTTCTATCGCTGGGACAGAAACATCAACATGTTGAATGATAATACCTGGGACAATACCTCATCCTGTTCAGTGGAGCCACAAAATGACAAACAAGCTGAGTGCACATGGGAAAGAAGATACCAATAATACCTTAACATTAAGCCACTATAAACTTTTAAATTCTCAGAAACTTTAAATGTATTCATTTATTTTTCACATTAATTAATCGTCAGCATGTGCTATAGTATACCTTGGGAAAATGAGAAAACAATGAAGGCTGCTCTTAATCTCCAAACACTAAAAAGGAAAGGAAATTTCTTTTCTCGTTTTTTTTTTTTTTTTTTTTTTTTTTTTTTTCCTGCATGCTGTAGTTGTTTAGAAGACTAGAAAAATCTAGTTTTGTGTTAACGAATTTTATGGTCTGACATAAAATTGCTACACTGCACTTTCAATATAATACTCACCAGTATAAGACTGACTTACTGCAACAGCTATATATTTAAAAACATGAACTTCTACTTATTTAGAATTAACTGTATGATTTACTCTCATTATCAAAAATTAATAGACATCTAATTAAATACATTGCTCATTGAAATTAATTGTGTGAATATGTGATAAAATGAATACCTAGGCATAAATTGTTACATTAATAATGGCAAAACTATGAGTGAATTTATGGGTAATTACGATGTCATCCAAAGTTCATTGACCTGTAAATTCGATCACAAGAGGATATTTCATTTGATTGAAATCGTCTTAGGTAACATTGATAAATCATTAAACACAAATTTTATTACTTCAATCAATCATATTAATTAGTTGAATAAATTAATCAGATTCTTGGTTTGGGGATCATGAAGATGAAACAAAGGCATCAAATAAAATGCTAGCAATTCAGTAAGTTCTTGTAAGGAAATAGGCTAAAAGGGAAGTCACTGCTGTACTCAAAAGGAAAATCACCTTTATATCCGTGTGTATGTGTGTGCGCGTGCATGAACGTTTATGTGTGTGTGTGTGTGTGTGTGTGTGTGTGTGTGTGTGTGTGAACAGAAAAGTTGTTTGTTGTACATGAGCATCATTTCATTCTTAGTAATGACCAGTATCATTTATTCTTTAATCCATTTATGGTATTTAATTCAGAAAAAAGTAATAGTTACATAAAAATTCTTTCAATGCAAAATGCGGAAATAACATTTTCTTCATTATCAAGCCACGGTAAATATTAAATGAGTCGATATGTACGAAATACTTGAAGATATTTTATCACAAAGGAAATATTATTAGTGTTACTTTTCTTCAGTTCATTCATAGGTATCAAACCTTTATTAGAAGCTAGGTCTTGTCATATTAATGTTTTTGATTGGATCATTGAACACAACTGTTTGCAGTCTCACTGTTTGAATGTCCACTTTGTATGCTTTAATCCTGTGACTTGAACAACTATCTCTAACATGATAATGTGTAATCTATTAAATGGGGATTTCTTACTGTATTTTTTTTTTGTAGTTCTGTATTACTTGTACCCTTATACTGTTTTGCTTTGTTTTGTTTTTTCTCTTTTTCCTTTTAAATAAAATTTAAAAAAAAAAAGAAGCTAGGTCTTGTGTAAAGCATGGAGATAAAACTTAAAACATGTTTTTGGCTTGTGTTCTCGGGGAGTATACAGCGTTCTGGGCAATCTAGACATTGAATAAAAGGTCACATAAAGAATTATCAAATTGTAACTGGTAAATGCTGTGAAGGAAAGTTATATGCTGCTAAGACATCTCATTAGCAGAGAAAATTGGTAAATCATTTGGTGTATGTCATTGTTTATGTTGGCGGCCCACAGGCCTCAGGCATTTGTATTATGCATGTGGCCCCCAGGCATCATTCATTTGCATAATGCATTTGTGATTGGTTCATTGTCTAGCACTTGGATTGATGGTGTCAGTGGTAAACCCACATAGGGGTGGAGCCAACATATAATGTAATGGCAGGAAGAAGATGTGTCCCTGTCTCTTGCAGGTTTCTGCCTTGCTGTTTGCAGCCGCCATGAACTGCGGCCCCGCCATGCCACCTTGCCTTGGAGCCAACTGAGTATGGACTGAAACCTCCAAAAACTGTAAGAAATAAACCTTTCCTTTCCCAACTTTGGACATAAGGTATTTTGTGTCAGTGACGAGTAAAAAGTAACTAAGATAGTGTACTACTGACTAATTATTAAAATTTGGGAAAGTGGGTTATGATAACAGTAGCAAATTTTCATAAGTTTATCCTATTCCCATCAGTTTACATCATTTTTTTGCACCTTCTTAGCATGCTGGGTAGCAGATTTCCATTAATCTTACCATGTTCTATGGGTTGGATACGGCTTAGTGTGTGTGCCAAAAAGTTGTTTCAAGAGTTCATTCTACATGTAAGAATGATAGAGGTTGGGACATTTTCAAAGTGGGGCATACTAGCAGGTTTCTGGTTCATTGTCAAACTGGCCTCAGGAAGGATTAAGATAGCTTTACAAGGTCTGCTTGATTCTCAGAACAAAAAGATTTTATAAGAGCATGTTTGATCTTTGCCTCATTCTTTGGCTTCCCATTTCATAATACTAGCTTGCTTCTGGTATTTCATTATTCTAATAAAAACATAAGACTGTACCATCTTTCTGAGCACAACAAATACTTATTGAGTAAATTGCTTGTCTAGGGCACTATTTCATGTGTTATAGTGTTAATAAAGATGATTAAGACTTGCTTCTTAAGTTCACACAGCTCACAACCTCCTGGGAGAGGGGTTGCCTTGTGTATAGTAGTTTATGATAAGGCAGAATATGAAAAATATATTTCTTCACTGCTTGGAATGTAGTCCACTTTCAGTGTCTTCTATTAATATTGATGTTATTATTATCATTCAATAGATAGCAGTAATTTAAATAATAAGTCAAGTGCAAATTACAGAAAGATTTCTTTGATCTGAACCCTGCATTTCTAATCACCACTGAAATTTCGGGCAATGATCTTCCTGCCCTTATTCATCTACAATCTCCCTCTTGCCCTTTCGCAATAATCTTTTCACTGCCCACCCTGAGTATTATTTTCCCCATCTGCATCTTTAGAAACATAATTATCTTTGAATTATAAGTTACGTAATATGAAGCCTATGCTGAGAATCTCTGATGATCCCAAATTTACATAAAAAGGATTAGAAATCTTGATGTGAAAATAGAAGCATGTCTTCAGAGCCTATGACATTCTGCCTCTCCAAGAGAAGAAACATTCTGGGGGCTGCCAAAGGTCAATTGCTCCAATTTGTTCCTCATCCCCTACCAGTTGTTAGGAATAGTTTTATCCCTACTCTTCTACACTTTCGTATTTTACCTGTATGTTGGATATACTTCATAATGTCATGTCAATATATATTAGTGTTTTTCAACTTAGAAAATTCATCATTTGATCAATCACCTCTGCCTACTTACCCTCAGACTATATCCCACCCACAATTTTCTCAAAAAAGTGGCTTATTCTTTCTCTTTACTTCATCATTAAATGCTAATGGTCCCTTAGAACATGTCTTAAGCACTCATCTTTTCTACATAAAAGTTGCTACTTTAACTTATAGTCCACAGTTTCAAGCTAGAAGCCATGCACTAAAAATGTATATTTTATGCTCTTACCTATACTCAAATCCTCACACTTGAATAACTTTATTAAGTTAGCCATTTTCATATTTTTTTCTTTATTTTATGATATTCTCACACCTTACAGAGCTTGCTGTCCCTAGAATCGGTGTGGCTCAGGGTTATTCAACTACAGATAGCAAAAGGCCAGGGTGCTAGCATGTATTACATGTGGAAAATAATCATTCCAATATTTATAACTCCACTTAAGTTCACTTTCATATACCAAGTCAATATTCTCCCTTCTGCACATCACCTAAGGCCAAGTAATAGAAAAGCTAGAGACAATGCTCATAGCCACATTTTTTCAGAATTTTCAGAGGCTATTTTTAAGCTGCTTACCTGACTTTGCCTTATTTTATGCTTCTTCATGTAAACCTCAATAAATCTATGGCTTTGATCCTGTCTTCTTCGCTTGATTAAATCTTGGCTAAAATAGTCCTGCCTAGCATGTGGTGAATTTCTTAGGGGAACCTGGTGTATAACATACATCCTTGAAAACCTTGTTCTTGTCTCCTTCTGTGGCTGCAAAAAGACAAGGAAACCATATACTCTAGCAACAATCTTAGAATATGCATGCACTCTCATGTGCGTCATATGCATGTAAGTGATGGTTAAATTGGCTGGTGTCAACTTGATTGGCACGTAGTCACATAGTCATGTAGGATATTATTAAAGCCCAGTCCTGGGTGTGTCTGTGTGGGTCAAGGAGGTATGGCTTTGGTGGCCCTACGTTTTGTAGTTCCTTTCCTCTCTACTGTCGCTCTCTTGCTCTGCTTCCAGGCTTTCATGAACTAATAAACTTTCTTCCACTGTACTCTTTGGTCATGGTGTCTCTGCCTTGGAGCCAATGTATCACATACATACTCCCCTAAAATTATGAGGCAAATTAAATTTATGCTCCTTTATGTTTTTCAGTATTGTGCTTCAACAACAGGAAAGCTGACTAATACATTAGGAAACAGTAAATAATCTGTTACAGGTACATTGCAAAAATGCCTGTAAAATTTACTGAAAGTTACCATGTTGAAGACTGCTATGACATAGCTCTGAGAAGGATTTTAAAATTAAATAATTGACTTTCTATGTTTATCTGTGAGTCTGTCTCAGGCCTAGGCCCCTTCTCTGGAGATAGGGAGTGGATTCATAGTAAATATACCTCTATGAATCACTGATCCTGGTTGAGACCTGTGGTGGCTTGTGATGTCAGGCACATGTCAAAGGGCAAGGTAAGGTCACAGATAAGGACACCTGATTATAATCCCGATTAACTAGAAAGAGACTGCAGCTTCAAGCATCTCATTCCTGCTGTCTCTCTCCCACCGTAAATGTCATCATGGAAATAAGACAGTTCTCCAAAACTGGTGTAATTTACCACTTGGAAAATCTTTGAAGTGACTTCCAAGGTCCTGCCTAGTTCCCACACTCTCCTCAGTATCTCCTCTTTTTGTTTGAAAACCTAATAAATATAGACCATCCAGAGAAGTTCTTTGTCTGAGCCCCCAGATTCTCAAACTCTGCTAGAGGGTTTTGATCTTCCTGGAGCCCTAAAATCATACCACTTGTCTCATTTATTTAAGCCTTCAACATATACTCATCTAGAAGATTGGGAATGTTGGCCAGATCCCAGATACTGCCCTGGAAGTACATAACGCTTTTGTTTTCCTGTGGCTCTTTCCCTTTTCTGTCAGGTTAAGCCAAGTTGCAACTCAGACACTGAGGCAAGCAAAAACTGAAACAACATTTGAAGACTTTATTGCTGAGTGGGTGTGATCAGGCCAAAGGCAAAAAGACCATTGGCCCTGAGCAAACAGTGAGGGCATGTTTTTATAGGGAACTTTAGGTAGAGGAGGGAGGCATTTCTGATGGGGGTGCAATACTTTTGGTCACTGAGTAGGGGATCTAAAACTATGTGATAGACAGGTCCATACTGCGTACAGGGGATGTTGGCAGGCACAAATTGTCTCTTGGGGTTTTTGTGGAACCAACTCCTGGCGGGTTGATCTGTGTGAAGACAGCTGCCAGCTTCCTGTTGAATGCCATGCCCCACTACATGTGAACAACAGATCTGTTTGAGGGGGGTTCTCTCCTAGTTGAGCAGGGGTCTAGTTCAGAGACCTGACACTCTTCTTCCTGGTTGCTGTGAGTTTGTAAGTTTCTCCGTTGTGTCCTTTTGTTTCTGCCTTTGAGCCACCTCACTATGGATGAATCATCTGAAATTATGAACCCAACTAAATCTTTCCACATCTAATTTATGCAGTAGTAGATGTGGTCTATTCTGTCCCTGTGATTGGAAAGTTAAGTCAGTGTCTAATACTGTAATGATCTATTTTCTTTCTCATCTTTTTTATTTTGTCTATATCCTTCATGTCAATAAATATAAATATATTATTCTAATGTAAATAATGGAAAGCTGTTCATTTAATTCTTGACCCAATTATATTCTTTATCTATCTGACACCATCGATTACATCAGTGCCCAAGGTGAATCTGTAAACCTTATCTCAGATCTATTCACATCTCCTGTGTTTTTACAATTATCAGCAAAGTGTACAATACAATTTAGAGCATTTCGTTACCTGGTTTCCTGTTTCTGCTATCATTCCAATCAGTTTTCCACAGAACAACCTCATAATCTACTTTTTATAATATGGTAAAATTTTGTCTTGTTTTTCTGAAGCAGTTCTAATTTTATTACTTCATATAATTAATGGCACCATTTCCTTTGTCCAAAGTAATGCAGTTTAAAACACAGTAACTTTATGACACTTAATAGTCATTAAATTGTGTTATTGTCCCATGTAAATATTTTTTTTAAAAATTATAACAATATATTGCATAAGTTCACTGAAGAAAACAGAAACCTTTAAAATAAGTTTTATGATCACTAAAAATTTGTCTCTGAAGACTCATTTAAAAATGAATGGCTAAATTGAGGAAATCCTAGCACATAGTGTCCTTTAGAATTGAGGATGCCTAATTGCAAAAGATTCACTAATAGAAATTTTCAGGAAAAGTAATAGAGAGAAGAAGAAGAAATACAAAAGTGCTTCCAAAATTCAAGGATATGCTAGAGCCTAGTATCTTTAACTAAAAATTAAAATGAACATACTCAGAGAGCAATCTTATAAAGTTGAGATATAGAACAAATTACAGGAAACAGAATGCTGAACAATTTTCAGAAAGGGTACAAAGCTGAGAAACCTTTTCAACAAGATTGAAAAAACCAAGTTAGCAACACATAATTTATTGAAAACAACAGAGCGGTTTTTATCTCCATCAATGGATGAAAGAGTAAAGACAATGGAGCAGATACACACAGTGGAGTACTAGTCATCCACACAGAAGGATACATTTGAGTGTTTTATGGAAAACTAGGTGAAAATTGAAATCATAATGTTAGGTGGAATAAACGAGATAAAAATGGTTAAGTATGCATGGTCTCTATTCTATGAGGAAACCATTGTGTAAATAAAGGGAAAAATAAAGGATCAAGACTTCCCACATGTGTCAGACTGCCACACCCACTCAGGCTTGGTCCACCTCACCACACCTGTGCCCCAGTGCGCTCCCCTCATGTGCTGGCCCATAGGACCACTGTACCCACCTGACTCAGTCTGTTGCCCTCGGTTACCCACCACATCTCTTAGACCAAACACTGCTGTGAATATTTGCCTCCCACTCTCCCTCCCCCAAACTTGAACTGCAGTGGATTGGCTGTGCTGGATTGATGGGAGACTTGGTGGCACCTCTCCCAGATATAGGACCTCAGCATGTTCAGCTCACTATGCACCCAACAATCGGAATGCTATCAACCACACAGTAAGACTCTAAGGGACACACTGCTGATATTTGGGACTATTGGGATTGAATAACGACATATTGGACCAGAGGATAAAAATGACAAAATGAAATAGCAAAATGCAATCTCAAACATCTAGTCAATCAGAGACAAGAAAAGGTGACAGCAAAATAGAAGACTTTAAAAGTCATAAACCAGAAATCTCTGAAAAGATAGCAAATGAAATAAACAAATCCATGAGGCTATAAAGGAAATCACATTAAAAATAATTTATCATGTAAAGATACAAAAAAACAATCTTAGTGAACAAGATGCTCAGCATAGGTAGAGAAGAAATAGATAAAAAATACAGGAGCACGGAAAATTGATTGAACCTTTAAATGCACAATGTAGAAAATAAGAAAAAATCCACTAAAAAATTCAAAGAGATATCCAAGAAACAAAAAATTTTATTCAAAGCTGGAAAAACCGTTTAAATGAAGCTGAGGATACAATTTCAGATGTTGAGGACAAGATTACAGACAGCAATTATGACAGGGTAGAACTTATAAAAAAAAAGAAGCATGAAATGACCATCCAGAAACTTCAAGGTGATGCCAAGAGAAACAATGGAAGACTCATAGGCATCAGTGAAGATGCAAGAGTCCATGCAAATGACATAATTAAACTATTCCCAGAAGTAATAGCAGAAAATTTCCCAAACATGGAGAAAAAAAACTGATACACAAATAAGTGAGGCATATAGAATGCCAGTCACAAATAAATAAATCTATACCCAGACATATAATAATTAAGATCCCAGACTTATAGCATAAAACCATAATACTAAAAGCTGTTAGAGAAAAAAACAACTCATCTATCAAGGAAAGCCTATTAGGATCATGGCAGACTTTTCAGCACAAACCTTCAGGTTAAGATGAGCTTATAGTGAAGTGTTTCAAGCCCTAAAAGAAAACCCAGACCTATGTACTCAGCAAAACTGTCATTTAAATTTAATGGAGAAGCAAAATACTTCCATGACAAAGAACAACAGGAGAAATTCATGTCCACCAACCCTAGAAAGCGTACTGAAACACATTCTAGAAAGGGGTAAAAATGTCTACAATCTCCAGAACAATGATAGAAACCACCAGGCTGGACAAGACATTAAACAAATGAGAAAAGCAGGAAACCAATAACAGAAACACAACATGGCAAAGTCAAATCAATACATATCAGTGATACTCATATATATAAATGAGCTCAGTTCATCTATCAAAAGAAATAGGTTAACAGAATGGGTCAAGAAACAGGAACCCATAACATGCTGTATACAAGAAACACATCTGACTCAAAAAGAAACTCATAGATTAAAAGTCAAAGGACAAAAAAACAGTATTCTTTGCAACAGGAATGCAAAGAAAAGGAGGGGTTGCAATTCTGTTTGCAAACAAAGTGAACTTCAAACCTAAAAGGCTTAAAAGAGATAAAGGAAGCCACACATACTTGTAAGTGGAAAACTACAAGAGGGAGAACTAACAATTATAAATATATATTCACTAAATACAGGAGCATCCAAGTAGATAAGACAAATACTAATGGACATAAAAAACCAAATACAAAATAACATAATTGTAATAAGAGACCTTAACACCTCACTGTCACAAAGTGATAGATCAACTATACAAAAAGTAACCAAAGAAATAACAGAAATGAATCATACCTGTGAGCAAATGGTCTTAGTGGATGTTTACAGAGCGTTCCACCTAACCAACACAAAATATACATTCTTCTCAGCTGCACATGGGAAATTCTCCAAAATAGACCATAAATTAACTCATAAAATGTCTTAAGTAAATGCAAAGGTATTGAAACTGTCACATGCATATTATCTGACAATAGTACACTAAAATTGGAAATCAATGGCAAAATAAACTGCAAAACCTGCATAAATACATGGACATTAAATAACAACTTTTTGAACAACCAGTGGGTTACAGATTAAATTAAAGAAGAAATAAGTAAATACATGCAATACAATGAAAATGTACATACAACATACCATAACTTATGGAACACAATGAAAGCAGTCCTAAGAGGTAAAGATATAGCAATAAATAGTCACATCAAAAAAAAAAAAAAACTTGGAATGAGCACAAATACATAACCTAATGCTACATCTGAAGCTTCTAGAAAAGGAAGAGCAAGTCAAACCCAAAGTTCATAGAAGACCGAAAATTGTAAAGATTAGAGCAGGAATTAATGCAATTAAAAAAATTACAAAGCATTAATGAATAAAAGAACTGTTTTTTGAGAGAATAAACAAATTGATAAACATCTAGTCAACCTTATCAAGAAAAAGAAAGAAAAAACTCAAATCCAGGCAGTAAGGACTGAAAAGAGGGAAACTGCTACGGATCCCATGGGAATTTAAATGATCATGCAAACCTACTTTGAATATCTCTACTCACATAGCATGGAAAGCATGGAGGAAATTGATGTATTTCTAGAAACATATGAACTACCAAACTTAATCAAGAATATATAACAATTTTCAATAACCAATGTCAGCTACTTAAATAAAAATGTGATTAAAAACTTACCATCAAAGACAATCCCAGGTTCTGATGGATTTATGGCTAAATTCATAAGAAATTTAGAGAAGACTGAACACCAATACTCATTAAACTCTTCAATGAAATTGAAAGGGATTGAATGAAATTGAAAGGAAGCAGTCCTTCCTAACTCATTTTGGAGGCAAGTATCACTCTGATAACAAAACCAGAGAAAGACCCAACCAAAAAGGAGAACTACAGGCAATCTCACTAATGAACATTGATGCAAAGATTCTCAGTAAAATATTGGCATATAGAAATTCATAAATCATCAAGAAGATTGTATACCACAACCGTGTGCGATTGATTCCAGGACTGCAGGGAAGGTTCAACATACACACATCAATAAATGTAATATATCAACAGAGCCAAAAATTAATCTCAATAGAAGCACAAAAATCTTTTGATAAAGTGCAACACCTGTTCATTATAAAAACTCTATACAGAAATTTGGAATAGATGATGCATACCTCAATTTCATAAAAGCCACTTATAACAAACCATCAGCCAAAATTATACTAAAGAGAAAAACTCTGGAGAAAAACTGAAAGCACTCACTCTAAAATCAGGAAGAAGACAAGTATGTCCACTATCACCACTCCTATTCAAAATAGTTCTAGCTATATTAGCATGAGGTATAATACATGAGGGAATAATAGTTCTAGCTATAGAACTATAGTAGTGTAGAACTATAATAATAGTTCTAGCTATATTAGCATGAGGTATAACAGCATGAGGGAAAAATAAAAGTAATAAAAATTAGAAAAGAAGAATTTAAATTATCATTACTTGACGATGACATGATATTCTACATAGAAAACCCCAAAAACTCCATTAAAAGACTACTAGCGGTAATAAACAAATTCAGCAGTGTAGCTGGATATAGAGTCCACACTCAAAATCAATTGCATTCCTGAAGACAAATGAAAAGCTCCCTGAGAGAGAAAATATGAAAATACCACCATTCACTATAGCATCTAAAAAAAGACATACTTAGGAATAAAGCTAACCAAGAATGTAAAAGACTTATATGTTGAAAATTATACTACTCTAAAAAAGGAGATTGAAGAGGATATTAGAAAATTGAACGATATTCCTTACTCTTGGATTAGAAGAACCAACACTGTGAAAATGACCATACTCTCAAAACTGTTATACAGATTCAGTGCAATCCCAATCAAAATACCATTAACATACCTCACAGATCTAAAGAAAACACTCCTAAATTTTTTGGAAATAGAATAAAACTAGAATAGGTAAGATGATTCTGGGCAACAAAGGCAAGAGAGGAGGCATCTAAATTCCTGGCTTGAAACTATACTACAAAGCCACAGTACTAAAACCAGCAAGGTAATGTCAACGAAATAGACCTGAAGATCAATGGAACAGATTAGAAGATGCTAACCCTACTACAAAGACACTCAGCTACCTTGTATTTGACAAAGGGTCTAAACATATTCACTGGAAAAAAGATAGCTTCATTAACAAATGGTGTTGGAAAAATTGGTTTCCACATGATGAAGACTGAAAATAGACCCGTGCCTATCACCAAACACTAAAATGAAAATGGCTCAAGAATCTAAATATTAAAACAGCAACACTAAATCTACTGTAGGACAAGGTAAGTAGAAACCTAGGAAACAGGGGTAGGCAGAGAATTCATGAACACAATGTAAAGTGCACGGGAAACACTTCAAAGAATCAACAACTGGGATCTCATATTACTAAAATTTTTTGTACTGCAAATGAAATCACCAACAAAGTGAAAAGAAAACACACAGAATGGGAAAGAATTTTAGCCAACAATCCCTCAGACAAAAGACTTGTATCCAGAGCATACTAAGAGTTGAAAAACACCAAGCCCCACAAATTCAAAGACCCTCTCCAAAAATGGCATCACAAATGAACAAATAGTTCTCAGATGAAGATACACAAATGGCAAATAATATATGAAGAAGTATTCTCCATCACTGGTCATTCGAAAAATACAAATTAAAACAGCATTGAGATTTCATCTCACCTGGAAAGAATAGCTACCATCAAGAAAACAACTGATAAGAAATGTTGGTAAGGATGTGGGGAAAAAGGAACATTGCTCCACTGTTGGTGGGAGTGCAGAGTTGTGCAAGCACTGGAAATGGGTGTGCACATTCCTCAAAAAACTAGTATTGGAAGTTCCATTCAATCCAGCTATATTTGCATCCATGTTTGCAGCAGCACAGTTTGTGATAGGTAAAACTTGGAAACAACCAAAATGCCTATCAACTGCAGAGTGGATAAAAAAAAATGCAGTATTTTTATACAATGGAATATTACTAAGCTATAAAAAGGGTGATTGTGAGGCCTTTTTAGGTAAATGGAGGCAACTTGAGAATATCATCATTAGTGAAATAAACAAGGCTCACATTAATAAATATCACATTGTCTCTCTAGTGTAAAAAATAATAAAAACTGATAGAGTAATAAGATCCCAAAAAGATAATATTGTAAAAGTGAAAGGGAAGAAAAGTGCTCTAAATGGTGTAATGGTATGTGTAGTGTGTAAGACAGATGACCGTATTACTGAATTTGTTACATCATTGAACAGAAGGGTTTGCGCTGTCAGTGTTTGAGTGTCTAACCACCCTTTATGCATTGATTTTGTAACTTTATCAACCATTTTTAAGATGACAATATGTAATGTATTAACTAGCAATTTTATGATGTTAATATTTTTGAATTGTGTATTATTCTATTTTTTTTCTTTTTTATTGTCTTTTTTCTTTCTTTAAATAAAAAATTTAAAAAGTTCAAAATTAAAAAGAAAAATATAGTATCGAAGATGGGTAAAAGTGGAGCTAGACCCTGTGGAGTTGGAAAAGGGATCTGTGCATGGGAAGAGATAGGAGACAACGGAGACCTGACAGACATAAAGACACAATACATTTATGTATAAATTCTGCGCTGTGAATTTATTCACTACCTTTCATGAATATAAACTAAAAAAACAAAGGAGAAAAAAATATTCAGCTGACATTCAAATTTTTAAAGAATTTAATTTCTTTGTGAAAAACATTAAAAATCCAGAAAACTGGAAACACGGCATTGCAAGTTTTCAGAGCTAATTAGCAAATGGAGCAAGCGAATTGATACAGAAATAGCAGACACGATGGAAAAAGTAGACAAGGACTTTACAGTGGCTTTAAAAAATACGATCACCGATTTAAAGGAAATATAAGCAGAAGAAAAAACTTGCTAACTGTTCAAAAAGATTCAAATGTAATTGTTATATCTAAAAAAACAGAAGAACTAATTTGGAAAAGAAAAAATTAGCTGTTGAGCAATTTAAAAATTTAAAGCTATAGCAACAGAAACTATTCTCACTAAAACAAATAGAAAAAAAAAACTGGTTAACTAGAAGTAACTGAGGAACTTCTCATTCCTTAGAGACTTCATGAAATATGATGAAATGTAATATGATGCTCAGTTTGGATTCCAAAATAAGCCAAATGGCATTAGGTAAAGTAAAAGAGTGTGCGTAATATATGGACTGTAGGTAGCCATAATATATCAATATTGGTTAATTAAGTGTGGAAAATCTAACTTTGATGAAAGATGCTAGCTGGAAGAGAAATTGTAGTGTTTTAGAATTCTTGTATTGTCTTTTTAACTCTACTCTACATATAAAACAATTCTAAACAATTCTAAAATAAATAATACAAATCATTTTAAATAGTCATGCAGAGTATAGTATAAAACATACTATCTTTCCATTTAATTAGAAAAATGATTCACCAATATCCAGGCACTCATGAATAAAATCTCTCAGCAAAGTGAAAGTGTTCATTACTAAATCAGGTTTGGGTTTTTATAAGATATTATGGGTTCCCCTGATTTTGGTGCTATAGGAATTCTTGTCAAACCTTTGCCTGGTATACTCTCTCTCCTCATCACCCCACCTGCTTATTTCCCCTAGCTAAGTCCTACTCATTTTTCTTTTTAAAAAAAGATTTCATATAATCAAATCTTCCATGACATCCTCCAGATGCAACCTGGTTTTCTCTCTTTTAGCCTACAAACTTCAATTATATTTATTGCAACATTTGACTATGCACTTATTGTATCCTCAATGCACAATTTATTTATGCAAATACTTTTCTGTAAATATGCTTTAAACGAATTCATAAATGAAATCCTTGAAGCTTGAGAGCTCTATAAAGGCGTTTTGTGGTGTAATGATTCATCCTTTTGTCTCACTTTAACAGAGAACATGACACCTCCCCAAAAAAGTAACAGAAATAACTGCTTTAAAGGTTATCAGGTCCCCCCCCCCTTTTATCACACTCTCTCTTTTTAACACATATTCTCATTTTAACTCTCTCTCTCTCTCTCTCTCTCTCTCTCTCTCTCTCTCTCTCTCTCACTCTCTCGCTAACACAGACTCTTCAAAAATATGGAGATTGGTTGTACTGTGCAAAGGAAAATATTAAATAAATAATAATAAATCAGAAGCAACTAATATCCTCAAAACTTCAAAGATTCCTCTCATTGACAGAAATACTGAATTGTAATTACAGTGTATTCAGAAAGTAAAAAGAGATAGTCTACCCTACATATACTTTATTCCATTCTCCTTTTCAGTAATTCCCACCAGATTTTCTTTCTTTTATCATGTTTTTAAAAAGTAGTAATTTAGCAATATGATGATCTTTAGGGAAATTCCTCTGAGGAAGTCGAGAAATCATATAATCCACGTGGAGGACGTTGTAAAGAAATAGTGAGTCCTGCTTTGATAGTTTGAGATGAACACTGCTGAGAAGATAGTTCCGGGATTTAAACAAAATGGATTTTAGCCAGTGTACTTGACCCATTTCAGATAGTATAGACTATTTTAACACTTGTACAAGAGAAAAATAATTATCAAGGAAATGGCATTTGCAATTAGAAAATATTAAAAGCAGCTGAAATTCTTTCCTGAATCAACTATATTTTCTAAATTTCAGGCAATGACATGTTTCAATGTAACAGGAAAATGTCTTGCCTTTGCAGTACCACAAAACAAAGGAAACGAACAAGTCATTCAAACTGTCTCTCAAAGACTTACCAGAAATTCTTGAATCAAAATTAATAAATTTGAGATGAAATCAAGGCTCCAAATTTTGCTAATGTATCAGGAATGTCTCCATCCATCCATTTTTCCAAAACTATCAACACTCTCACCCCTGTCTAGGAGAGATGTAAATTCTTTTTATAAACATCCTACTACACCTTCTCTTACCATTCACTACAGATTATTTTCCACAATGCAGCTCACATTGTCCTGTAAAAATATGCGTTAAAAAATGTCTCCCTCAGGGGCTCGGGATTTAGCTCAGCGGCATAAGCACCTGCCTTGCAAGCAGGGGGATCGTAAGTTCGATCCCTGGTACCGATAAAAAGAAAAAAAAAAGTCTTTCACTGGTGAAAATTTTCAACCCTTTCTCATTTCATTTAAACACAAAACTCAGAGTACACCACCACAGCAAACACAACCTGCACGATTCTTAGCCTCGTGAATTAAATTCTTAATACTTTCATTCCACTTTGACCACACTTGCCTCTGTCACTAAGTTAAAAAAAAGTACTTTGGTGTACTTGTAGCCCAGATACTTTGTACTTACTCTTCTCTCCGGCAGGACTAATCCTCTCCCAGATTCCCTCATGACTTAACTTCCTTACCAAAATCTCATTTTTACTAAAATGATAATCAGTTACTGAGGTCTCTTCAGGTCAAAATATTGGAAAATCCTGCCCCCTACTTTCTTTTCTACTTTATTGTTTTCTAGGGTGTTCTCTCATGTATCACATTATATGTATACTGTATCTATTTGATGTCTCCATTAATACAATATTAAATTTATAGAGCATCTTCCCTGCACGTAGTCGGCTAGATGACTGATGATTGGTAGACAGCTAAAGTTCCATGGCATCTGTGAAACTCTGTTCCTTACCAGTGCTGAGTGACAGAATGAATAATGCTTTATATGCTTGCTTTTTTGGTGGAATTGTCCTGTTCTGCATGATGGTAAACGTATTAGCAATAGCATGTTAGAAAGGTTTAACATCTTGCTTTCTGTTTAAGCAATGCCCAGATTTAGAGCATTTGCTGAATTCTACAATGAAATTATTCCCACCTTTAACGCAGCGTTTAGATTCTATGCCTATATTTGTCTCTCTTGACCTTTTGTGAGCCATCGATGGCACACATTAAATTAAGTCATTTCATGTACTTAATCCCCATAGAACAAAGATATTATTTTGACATTTTCCAGTGAGAAATTCAACTATACTTCATTCCTTTTATAAACTTCATTAAACAAACATAAAGTTTTAAAATGAAGAACTTTGTAATTGTATTGGATTAACTAATGTTCATTTTGAAACACCCAGCTGAACTAAATCAGTGTGGTTTGGGTGTGGAACCTGAAGTTCTGGCTCCACACCTGAGAGCTGTTGCCAACAGCATAAAGGAGAACATGAGGAAAAGATGGTGTGCTGTTGATTCTCCTGGAGAAGCTCATCACACTAGATTTCCTGACATGAACTCAGCTGGTTCATCATTGGAGGAGCTTGGGGCATCACTGTCACTAAGGATGGCTGTGACTCTATTTGGAAGAATTCTGGTCCTGACCTTGAGCATCAATTCCCATTTTAAGTGCAGATTCCCCAGTCTATTGGCATAGATTCTTCACCCCACTGGTGAAGAATTTCTAGCTTCTACCACTGACCTTTGGGCCTTCCCTATGCAGATCCTTGATAAAGATATGAGATATTGTTGTGGGTGCTAGGTCTCTATTTGGACTCATAGAGACACTGTCATGAGCTCTAGGTCTTCATCTGGACTCATGAATCACATTGCCATGGGATCCAGGCCCACAGCTGTATTATTTGGGTCTCCAGATTGTAGACATTTCTCTTGCACACCTCTGCATTTGGCTTTTTGGGTGAATATTTGCTGTCACACTTAATAAAATATTATGAACAATTCTATAAATTTTGTGTGTTGTATTATATCTATTTCTTGCAAATTCTGACTACAACAAAAACTGTGCATGGTATATATATTCTTTGCTAGCCATGAATCTGTATATTTTAACAATGGTAAAATCAGATCCTCAAGCTTCAAGACTGTGTGCTTCATTGAGGCTTCTCTTCAGAACACCAAAATTATCTATTCAATTATGGAAAACTACCAAAGGGATGGTCAGATTGAGACAGTATCATGGGAACCAGTCTCACACATGTTAAAAGCAATCACAGGTAGGAAAAATCATGTTTTTTGCTTTCTAGTTGTTATGTTTGTGTCATTTTTTTGTGAAGCTAAAGACGGGTTCATTGTTAAGACCAGAAACCTATTGTAATAGAAATAGAATAATCAAAATCTCATCTTTATTTTCATAAAGATTAGATACTTAATGGAATGCATTTCTGTTTTTCAAAGGTGTTATAACCCTGAATTAAAAACCAGTGATTTTGTGAGATTCCACATAAAATTTTTATGGTAGTCATTATAAGCACTTAACAAATCAATGACTGTCACTAATAAAGTCTTTGTTTCAATATCATTAATTTAACCTGTTGGAAAATTCTTACTAGGAATTCATCTAATAAAACCGCAAGTTATATGAATTAGATAAAATTGCCCTTTTGACTGCAAGGCTGAAAATCTGTTTTGATTAATTAAATGAAAATATTGATGGAGGAAGACATTTGCTTTTGCATAATAAAGCACTAAGTAATAATACATTGACTGTGCACGTTGTATTAAAAGAATATATTCACAATAGCTTTGCATCAAATTTGCTTAAAACTAAACATATTATATTCAGTGCTAAAGAATGTAGAAAATCACTCATGTTATTTTGAATCTTGATCTTTGATGATGTCAAGTAGCACCTTCAGGAAGAATATGATTCTTCAAATTTTCTCTTTAGAAGAATAAGTACTTGAGAATATCATCCTGTGAATCTAGGTATTAGAAATGAAACAATGATAGAATGTTGAAACATAGAAGTGAAATAGTAACAAAAACATGGAATGTTATCAATTACAATGCTCAGACATAGCTTATTTTTATTATAGTCTATGGCTTACATAGAAGCTCAAGATTTGTACCTTTCCCACAGAGAAAGTTGTGAACTAGCTGCAACAAAAAAACCTGATTGTTTAATGTATTTCGTACAAATAGATTTTCAATCCTCTGCCCTGACCTGCTGGATTCATGTACACAGGCAAGATTCTTCAAAGGTGGAATTCAAAGAACTGATAATGTCAGTATTCAAAACAATGGACTAATTCATTGTTTTCACATGACAGATTCATTTCAGGAATTCAAATGGAATAAACACTTCATTATATTTTTCCTTGGAATTATAGAGTGAACTACAGCAACATTTTAACTGTGCAAATGTTTTGCCTTATAGAAAATAAAACTGTAGAAAAATCATAAGATTGAATTCATTCGGAAGTTAGACAAGAATTAAAAGCAACATAAAATGGATTGATGCATAGAAAAACCACTTTTTTGCATAAAAGTATATCAAAGGCATAAGTTGTAGTTATATTTACAAATAAATTTAATTTATATAAACATGATATACAATTTTATGTAATAAATTTCCCAGTAACTCTAATGCTGTTTATGAATATTTTAGTGAACTTTGAATACTAATTAATCTGTGAAATTGTAAAACATGTTTGATCAAGCTACCAAATCAGAACTTTGGCAAGTTTTGTTTATATAATTGAAGTTCTGAAGAGGACAAGACTAGTAGTTATTTTTAGTGCAGTGTAATCTACCACCAGAAAAAATATAGATCTACTTTGTCACACAATAGTGGCATTTCGGGGTCTACACTGGAGGGGAGGGGATGGGGAAAAATGGAGGTGTGGGGAGCTGCTGAGCTGGAGATCAACCACACATTTGAGTCTAGAGTAAGGTCAGCTCCAAGAACATGGAGAACCAGAGCCGAGCCATGCAAACAAGGTGTTGGGACTAAAGCTAAGCCCGTCCAGCAGGCGTCTGGTCTCAGTGTTCCTCCCTGTTAACTACAGCACAGAAAGCTCTGAGAATGTTTCTCTTTCAGTGTTCACAGCCAACCTTCAAGACCTTGCACTTTTGACTCTGAAGCACGTTTCACCCCTTTTACTGTTTATAAATAAAGATGAAGATTGCCCTGGTTTGACACTGCCTCTCCATCAGAAAGGTCAGGTCCTACCTGGTCCAGGTTTTCCTTTCTGTAAGTGTCTAATTCTTCTTAATCTCCTGCCGATCCCTCCTAGGATCCCTGGCAAAGAGGAATCAAAATATATCATATAGAGGTATAAATTCCCTATGATGAGGGTGAACATTATGTATATCTGAATTTTATCAATACATTTCATAGAAATGCAAATTAACACAGAAAGAAGAACGAAATTCTCTTGGTGACATAGTATGTATAACTTTGGACACCCTGCTGATTTGGGGAGCAATGAAAAGATGAAAGGGTGTATGGAAAGATTAAAGCTTTCTTAAAGAAAAAAAATCAAATTGATGGACTTAATAAGAAGCAGAGCAATAGTGTTACTTGACATTCTCAGGGTAATCTACCATGTGTTAGAAAACCTGTATTTAACTTTTATTTATTTATTTATTTATTTATTTATTTATTTATTTTTTGGTCTTTTTCATTTTTATCGGTACCGGGGATCGAACTCACGACCGCCTGCTTGCAAGGCAGGTGCTTATGCCACTGAGCTAAACCTCCAGCCCCCCTGTATTTAACTTTTAATATGATAAGAAAGTGAAATTAATTGGCATTCTGAGAAGTCATTAAAACAAATTTCATGGAATTTTTGTCAATCAAAATTCACTGTAAAAGTATCATTACGTGTGGAACAAAAATCCAACACATAAGAATTATGTCTTTTGCCTCAAATTTGCATATTTCGTAGCTTAGAAAACAACCTGTCTACTAAAAACCAATGCTTTTCTGTATCAAAGACTGACCAACACAAAATCTTTCAGCATAAACATGAGTCAGGATGATAGGAATTTGAATCATGACTCCGTTTCGGGAAACATTTAAGACTAAAACAAGATGTTTTCTTTTCTGTCCCTCAATTTCTGTAACTTCAACGGGAGAAAATATTGTATTATGCATTTTACTTCCACACAGGCTGTGGAGATTGATATGTTCCTCAGATGCAAACATGTGAAAGCAAAATCAATAATACGAAAACACTAGTTTTGAGATTAGATCAAAATGATTTATTATGTCAGTCTGGCAAAGTATGTATAATTTGAAAATGGAGTTAGGAAAAAATAGATTTAAATTGGAAGATGTTAAAAACTCAAATGACTTCATAACTATGTATAAACTTAACTAGAATGTATGCACATCAAATTGCTCTCATAATTCCTGATGGGTGAAAGGCAATAAGCTTTGTAAGTGACTGAAAAAAAAATCTTTCTAACATGAGATGTCATCCTGCAATCCATCTTTTCCTTTTTTTCCTTATGTTCCTTAAATTTTGTAAATTATTGGCATTCTAGGACTTGCTACCATATTACTAGTCTCCTATGCCTTTGGTTTGAACACTATACAATTAAATAATTTTCTTCTGTGGTTTCTCAGATATATCAAAGAATAAAAAAGATGGTACATCTGCCCACAGGATTTTCATATTTGCTGACAGTAACACTGGTCCACTTAAACTTGTAAGCAGGTAAAACAATCTCAAACAAAATGTAAAATCAATTCCTCCTTTATTTTTTATGGACCATACTACCTAAGCCAAAGATGAAAGTTCGAGACCAAAATAGACACAGAATATGGTGGTTTCTCTTTTGGTGTTAGATTTCCTTTGCTAAGTAGAACGGATATGTTCCAGCCAAATTTTTGTAAAATGAATTTATGTTAAGAGAATATTCTTCCCAGTGTACCTCTAATACCAAATTAAAAATTTATTCATCTGGTTATAAAACAAAGTCTTATTGACTATGACTAATGGAATTCTTAGGCATGCAGGCAGTATTTGAAAGATGAATTTGGATACAAACTTACTCTTTTGATAATGAGTCAATAGCTATGATGTACATATAAATATCTCTGAGTTACTAGGTACTTAGAGGCAAATTGAATGCTAATATTATTCTTTGTAATATTTACTCTATAATTCAGTTTACAATTAAATGTACGGGCAAGACAAAAAATGTCCTAAATTCAAAATAAGAAAATAAAATAAATTGAGAATAAAAGTTATATATCGGATAATTCCAGTGATTTTTTTAAGAGAAGCTGTGTTATTGGCTATTCTACCCTCCATTAAATTATTTATTAATCAAATTTATAGAGATGATAAATGGTTTCACAATATCTTGCACAAGTAACAACCTCAACCCTATCAATTGCTCAAAACTGCTTGTCATCTGCAGATCACTAAATTCATGTCAGTATTTCAACACAATTTTTTCTGTCATTTTCTTCATAATAATTGAATTTTTTAAACATTACTTTTTCAAGGCATTTCCTAAGACTATCCATGACTTTTTATTGTAATCTGGAAAGAAAAGTAATTGAAGTCTTAAAGTCAACTACTAAAATCTTCCCTCCCTTCTGATCATGGGCAGTTTAACAAAATATGTGCTGTTAGAAGTGGTTGCCTGGCAACTGTCTGTTAACTATTAGCAAGCTACCAGAAGTGTCTGTGTTGAATGCCCTTCTCTTAATAAAGATATGTTTCGGTCTTTTAGTGGTATTATCATTACTACATGTTAGCAGGGTAGTGATTATGAGTTTGACAATGCTAAGACTGGCAAAATATTGACAATTTGCAAGACTCAGGTGAAGTTACATAAACATTGATTGATGCTGCTTTTGGTAAATGTTTGGCAATTAACCCGTTTCTAATGTACAGTATTATTTTAATGAATACAAGTGATGTTACAGACTTTTCAGTTGAGCACATGTATTAAGTAAAAAACACAGTAGCGTCTCTTTTTCCTCACACTTACTTCTCATGGCATCAGTACTTACAACTCCAGTTTGAAAATATTAATTGGGAAGTTCCAGAAATAAACAATTTATACATTTAGAACTGCAATCCTTGATATACATACTAACTGGCCAGCACGGCTATGGCTTGGTGAACCAGGATCACGTAAAGCAATAGACTGCTTCTGGCATCATCAGTAGGTCAACAGGAGCTCATGTCATTTAGTTAAGCAGTCTCATTACTGCATTTCATCATATGGTTCCCATATCAGTTCACATATACACAAGAAGGTGGAGTACCATATTTTGTTTTGAGAGAGAAAAAACAGAGTTAAAGGAATAACACAACCAAATAATTGTTACCATAGTTTCTTCCAATGATTTTATTTTATAATTGTACTTGGAAATCTCTAAGTTGCTTTATTTATAAATTAAAATTTATCATAGGTATTGATGTACAGGAAAATCCTTAATACATATTTAGAAAGTAGCACTATTCGCTGTCTTGGTCATCCATTAGGGGCCTTGGAATATTTGAAAGTAGGTTTTATATTGTTGAATTTTCTGAAATTTAGAACACAGTATAGTTTCATAACTCCTCATTGACCAAAGCATGCATTTATAAAAAAATATTCTTCATGTTAGTTTAATATTAATCAAAGGTACATTAGAAAAATTATAAAATTTGTAAAAGCACTGGGGGGACAGTAAGAGAAACGAGCCACCCCATGTATCACTCTCCCAACTTAATCATGTTTTATATCTCTTGATTCTTGTACTTATTTCCACATTGTTGAAGGATATTTTTATGGCTATGTTTTTGTTTTATACTGGCGTATACTATCTGTTGACTTTATCTAATAGTATGTACTTAATTGCATTACTATATGTAATCTCTACTTCACTTATCAGTACAATTGTACATATATTTATAGGCTGATAAGGCATAGTGTGATCATGTGATACATTTATCAATGCATAATGATTAGAACAGGGAAGTTAGCATATACATCATCTCAGCTGTTTATTTTTCCTTGTGTGCTCTCTTCCAATCTTTTCCATTCAGTTTTGTGATATAAATATTCACTGGTTACATTTGTCAGGGTGATGTAAATAGCACCCAACGCTGAAATGGGTAGGGTACTGCAATTGCCCTTCTCTCCACCATTGATGCTATTTATTCTGCATTACTTCTTGTCCTTGTTCTTAATTTACTCCATGATTTCCTGGAGTGAACCCACCTAAAGATGTCACAATTACTTGATCGCCCCTAAGATTCCTGCCCCCTTCTAATTAGTTACTTTGTCTCCGTCATTCAAATACTAATCTAAGTACTCCAGTGAAGAGCTGTGGCCTCTGTAACTAACAACACAAAATCAATTAATTTAAAAATGGGAAGATTATCAAGATAGGTCAAACTTAATTAGAAGAGCTCTTTAAAGGTGGAGAAACTTTTCCAGTTGGTTAGAGAAGAGGAAATAAGAGCCATGAAATGTCAGAAGGATTTAAGTTATCTTTGGCTGGAAGATGGAGATGATCATGAGCTAATGAATGGATAAAGCCACTAAGATCAACAAGTAGCTAATACACAGCAGATAAAAAGGAATGTATCACCCTTACAGCTGGTAGAACGTGATTTTTTTTGCCAGTAACCTTAATGATCTTGGAAGCAGACTCTTTTACAGTGCTAACGAATAGGAGAGCAATATTTTTGGAAAACCTGATTATAGACTCTTGAAATCCTAATCAAAGGACACAGCTAATACAAGCTTATACTCATCTACAGAAATTAGAAATGATATATGAATGTTGTTTTAAGTTACGAAGTTTGTGGTAGTTTATTATGTAACAGTTATAGAACTAACAAGGCATCTTTTATCAGCATCCTGGGAAAGTTTATAATTCTTTAAATGGCTAGAAATAAATTGGATACCCTGCTCAATATCGTACTTTTGTTTGTCAGTATAATTCACAGTTGAATATCAGGATGCACCAAACACATTTTAAAATGGATTTCTAGGGTACATGTGAGCAGTAAATAACTTTTTGATTGCCTAACTTATTATGTTATTTTATTTGTGGCATTGATTCAATCAAATATTAGATGCAATCTAATGTGCCAAAAATTACAAAAATTTAAATCTAGGAAAAAAATCTAACTTCATCAAATTATGATTGTGCTATAATTTTCTTACAGGTGAGCTCATACATCTTTAATAAGTATGTATAACAGTTTAGTCATTTCTAGGGACAAAGAGATTAACAGGATTGCATTGGTTATTAGTGACCAAAAATATCTTTTTCTTTTAGTGACTTAATAGTTGTGCAATGTTTTTCATTAATAAGGACTGCATTAATACACGTGGACTCATGGAGTGGTTTAACGGTGAAAAAATGCATGAAATAATTTGCTGATATTAAACAATCAATTTGTTTTTTTTTCCACTACATTATTTTGTTAGTGAAACTAAAAATCGTCTTATTCTGACATATTTCTTTAAAAATTAATGAAAAAATATGCTAGTCCCCTAAAATGTCATATTAAATAATTTAAACAACCTGATTAAAAACAAACGTTTTACTGTATACTAAGGTTTGGCATATTTTGATAAACAGTTTTCTTAGTTTTTTCATTATTGTAAATGGCAAAAATGTGAAAATATTTCTGTAATTTATCTAAGATGGCAGATCCTTCTCATGAATGGTAATATTTCTTTTAAAATATGAACAAACTTTATTCAGTTACCCTAGATTTATAATGGAAAATAAGGTTAATGCTTGACCTGATTCTGCCTACAATAAACTGATTTGTTTACTACTGAGGCAACATGGAATTCAGCTTGGTTTGAATAAAGCAAGAACTATTTCTTGTTTTATTGTGGAATTTCCTGTCCACTAAAGAAATTGAAGAGTTCAGTGATGGTAGGACTTCTGCATTTTGTAAAGGCATCATTAAAAGCAAACACAAAGTACCTACTCACTAATATGATCTTAGTATATACTCTCTAATATGATCAGCCCAGAAATGTCCCATGATGGGATGCATGCCAATGTTTAGTTAAAACACTAGTCATCGATCATAAATGTATGGGTGTATAAAAATCAGCCAATGAGTGAGTTTCATGTAGTGTGAATTGAGGATACTAATCAAAGAAAATTTTGTTTTGAATCTTCCTTAATGCCTGGAGATGTTGTCTATTTACACAATTATAAGAGCTGAAAAAATAATTGGTTCAAAGTTTTCCCTTTTTGAAAGTTTGTTTTTTTAATTGTAAAAAGAAAAAATTTTAAACAGAATTTCAAAATAAGATAATAGGAGAGCAACAATAATTAATACATTGCATTTTGTTGTCTTCAGAGTACTCAAGATACAAGACATAAGCATGAGATATTGTGCAAGCATTATTAGCAGGAACCTTTCTTTACAACGAACTATGATAAATTAGCAGTATAAATATAGGGATTTATTTGGGAAAGGACTGTTGCATTTCTACCCTACTTTATACTTTCTAAAGTATATTTTGGTTTCCCTGGATCAGCTTTCAGGATTTTCCAAATACCCTATATGACAAGTGTGTTTGTCTGTCTGTACATTCTTCTACTGAAATCTAGGAACTTTTGAATTTAAAATAAGACAGTGACTCTAAAACCAAAACCACTCTTCTTTCCTCTGCACCACAGAGCTTGGATTAAACTGCTAATTTATCAATTTCTTTTTAGTGTTGCTTTGTTTGAATGGTGCATTTATTTCTCTCAACACCACCAAACTCTAAGCAGTTTGAAAGCAGATATACACATTAATTCCTATCTGAAACCTTAATAAAAGCCATAATCAAATCTCCGTAAGAGTGCTATAGGACCAGACTTTAAAATGTAATACATTTTATCTATCAGCAAGGCATTATCAATTAGTATATCTTGACTCAGAGCCATTTGTTCCCTTAAAATGACCTTGCGTGAAAAACTGGAGGCAGGCAAAAGTGTTCCTTACAAGCATGGCAAATCCAGCTACAGTCAAGCAAACCACGGGAATAACAAAAATGTCATGGTCACTTCAAAGAAAAATGGGAGACTCAGTAGTGCTGGATAGAGAGCAATGATAAGAAACAGACGGCTCTGACATGAGCATATCCCCTCATAGTTCAGGTATTGCGACCTTAATCTTTCAAGGTGGTGATGAGAGAAAGTGTAGCTTAACATAAAGAGGTTCATAGCCCAAAGCTTCTCTCCCTTTTTCAGACACTGCATTGGTTTCTCCAGTAGCAGGGAATTTTTTGTTTTTAATAAAGATCCACTTATGCTATGCCTTGTCCCACTTGTCCGTGCCTCTCTCTCTGTGTCCACAATGAACTGAATCAAAATCGTTGTCTCAGAGATGCACAGACTTAGAAATTTCACCCTGAATTTGAACCTACTAAATTAGAAGACTTTAAAGAAAAATAATGTGTTTTCTTTTAAATTGTGTCTCAAATATCGCGTTCTAGGAAAAAAACGGACAAAGACACAGATACAGAAAAGATAATCAGAAAGGTTTGAAACACTAAACTTTTATCTTTACAAATTACTGCTTGAAATTGGTGTTTGTCATTCATATTCTCCAGTATAATCTGGAACAATATTTTGTGAAATACTGGATTTTGATAAAAGTAGTGAAGTATGCATTTCTTAATACTTAAAGAGACATACATCCAGATTCAAGAAGAAAAAAATTATTATTGTATGCTCTACTTGAACTGATATATTGTTATACCATAATAAAAAAAAAGCTCTTTGGAAACAAAAACCCAGTAGCTAAAAATGGATTAAATGGAAATAAAACTTTGTGATAAGGAGGGGAAAAAAGGGTTGAAGAGAAAGGAGGGGAATGGGAAAAAAGGAGGAGCTAAGATATAACATACAGGTACAAGTTCCTTGTCATCAATGTGGTCTATCTTTCTAAATCTATATATCCAATAAACTTTATTTTAAAAGAGTTAAAATAAATGATGAAATGAATGCCACTGAATAATAGTAGACAAACATTTACAAAGAAGATTCATTCTGATATACTGACACCTGAATAAATAACAAAGCCCAATGTATTAACTTAGTGCACCTGATAAAAATATATAAAAAGTAGCCTATTACTAAGAATGAATTTCAGAAATTGCCTACTTTTTTGTATTACTTAGCAAATTTTATCATTTGCAAATTACCCAAAGCAAGTAGGTCAGTAATTCTTTGATTTTGAAAGGAGAAATGATCATATATGAAGGGAATAAACCTCAGAAAACCAAGTGTCAACATGTATGTAAGATCTGTTTTGCACATGTGAGCCAAATTCTGTTGAAATTGCTTCATTATTAAATTAGATATTTGGATTGGATATTTATGTGAGAAGAGAAAATGGATCACTATACAGCCAATTAAAATATTGAGTAGTTCAAAGTACAAAGAGATAATTTACCAGTCAGCTGTTTTTTTCTATAGCAAAATCTCAGTCAGATTTCACAGGCAATATTGGTTCCTTTTTAAATGTAATGCAAATAAATTTGTCTTTAAACAAATGTAATATATTGCCCAATGGTACAATAAATACACACAAACATAATAGGTAATAAAGTTAATCAAGTTAGTTAAATAAGTCTGTAGTGAAAATTACAAAAACCTGATGAAGGAAAATATGGATGACTCACAAAATAAATGTAAAGGTATTGATAACCATGACTTGGAACACTTAATATTCTTCCCCAAACCATCTACAGATTCCATGTAATCTCCCTGAAAATGTCAATGATATTCTTCAGAGAAATAGAAAAATACCTCAAAATTTATATGCAGTTACAAAAGACAAAGAATAACCAAAGCAATCTTGAGTAAAATAAAGCCCAAGGCATCACAAAACCTCATTTCAAAATTTATTAGATTGTTGCCTTGTGTGGTGGAGCATACCTGTAATCCCAGCTCTCAGGAAGACTGGGGCAGAGGATCACACTTTTGAGTCAAGACTGAATATCTTAGAAGAGTAGCAAGACCCTGTATCAAAATGAAAATAAAAAAAAATAGTTTGGAAGGCATGTAGCTCATAATGAAGGAGTTCAACTCAATCTCTAATTGTCGATGTCCGCTCCCGGCCGGCAGGAAAGACACACGACAAGGTCTGGCGGTCGTCAGGCTTTTCTTTATTCTCTCCTTATACAGTCTGCCCCGAAGCCTCTACCGGTCCGCTCTCCGCGGCTCCTTCCGTGCTTCAGTCTGCCCCGAAGCCTCTACCAGTCCGCTCCCCGCGGCTCCTTTTGTGCTTCAGTCTCTCTCTCTCTCGGGGGTGGAGGCACTGGCTATATATAGGATTAATAGCTAGGCAGACTACCCTGTGAGGCGGGAACTTAGTGGGGTGATAAGAAACAGGTGCCACACAGGCGGGCTCGATGAGAGGGGTAATCTAGCCCAGGCTTTTGTACTTTCCCACAGGCCTCGAAATCACCGCGTCTGATGACTTGACAGTGCCACGGCTCCCAACATCTCCCCCTATTTTATTTTAAATGATGGCTACGCGCATCGCAGCCCGTCCTGGATAGAGTGCAGAGGCCTATGCCCCGAACTGAGGCCCACCGTAGGCCCTTAGCGTAGACCCTGGTCGGCCGTCCCAGGGTCCACCAAGGCCCTGAGGCCCTCGTCCTTTTTTCTAGGGCCAGGAATGAACCGGACGGAACCTGGTTGCACATAGGCATGCACTCATTTCTCTCCACGAATTCCCTCGGAGAGAAATTTATCTAACAATCCAGCGGCTTTCGAGCGGAACGGGGTAGGGCCTGGCTTAGGTTGAGTCGTGCTGGGGAGGCACGCTCTTACCCGTCATTGACTCACCCACCCTGCTACATGTTGTTGTCTAGGGAGGAGAATGTGGGAAGCCTGTCACTTTTAAACGCGGTCGTAGGCCATGCGAGCGAGCCATGCGTATACAAGGGTAGCACATAGGGGAGCAAGCCGTTCCAGGCCCCCAAAAAGGGATTGTCCTGCAGTTCTTTTAGGGCTCATCTTGTTGTTGGGTCTGCGGTTGGCCTCTGGTGGAACAGGCCTGATCTTCAGTCGAGGGACTTGTCGCGTCAACCTCTCTGGGACCCACATTGGTTCTCGTCCCGATTCCTGCGGAAAGACACAAACCGCGCCTCGGCTTCCTCTTTTGTATCTCTGCCCTCCTTGACGGACCCTTCTCGGTCGGGAGCTTCCTCACTGTGCCTGTTCAAACACCTCGCGTACTTCTACAAGTTCTTGAGAGCTCCCCCCGTAACTACCCTCACTCTTTAGGCACGTGTGTATCATTTCCCACAATGGACGAGCAGAGACTGAAGCTCTACCCTCCCGCTCTGCTAGGGAAAGGTCTCTGCCCAACTTTTCCCAGGAGGGCAGGTTTACATGCCCTGTAGGCAGAAACCAGGGAGCAAAGCTGTCAATCTCTGCAAGGAAATTTTCTAAAGTCTTACACCCCACCTTGAGGTCCTTGGACTTTAGGAGTCTCCGAAGGACCAACACCAAGGCTGTGTATCTTTACTTGGCATGTTTCCCATTTTTAATATATCTTCTGTTATTTTTACTTCTATGTTTATGTTTTACACTCTTTTATTACCTTAAGTTCTGGTGTTATGTTTCATACTCACCGCGTGAGGCCCAAGAAACCCGCCACTTACGCGTGAGGTTGAGAGGAGTCTACAAACCCTGTAGGTGCGCGCCACCCAGGGCCCAGGCTTATCCTCTACTCACCTGTCCTGCAGCTGCAGCACTGTGTAGGAGAATGCAGTCCACCGCCGCGTCTCGGGGTTGATCAATCCCCGTGCGGGCCTCCAAATGTCGATGTCCGCTCCCGGCCGGCAGGAAAGACACACGACAAGGTCTGGCGGTGGTCAGGCTTTTCTTTATTCTCTCCTTATACAGTCTGCCCCGAAGCCTCTACCGGTCCGCTCCCCGCGGCTCCTTTTGTGCTTCAGTCTCTCCCGAAGCCTCTACCGGTCCGCTCCCCGCGGCTCCTTTTGTGCTTCAGTCTCTCTCTCTCTCGGGGGTGGAGGCACTGGCTATATATAGGATTAATAGCTAGGCAGACTACCCTGTGAGGCGGGAACTTAGTGGGGTGATAAGAAACAGGTGCCACACAGGCGGGCTCGATGAGAGGGGTAATCCAGCCCAGGCTTTTGTACTTTCCCACAGGCCTCGCAATCACCGCGTCTGATGACTTGACAGTGCCACGGCTCCCAACATCTAATATATATATATATATATATATATATATATATATATAGACATGGAAACAAAAGGAATAGAGTAGAATATTCAAAAAATTAATCCATGTGGTTATTACCAACTGATTTTGACAAAAACATGAAGAACATACTTTAATGAAAGGACAGGCCCTTCAATAAATGATTCTAGGCAAACTCTATACCCACACACAACAGAATGAATCTACACTTCTGAAACTACAGTACTAGGTAAAAAAGAAACATAACAGGAACAATTAAAGGCTTTGGAGCCAACATTTTGGGGGGAATAATTTTCCCAATTACACAGAAAAAGCAATTAGAGGTAGAGAATAACATCAAATTACAAGAGAGGGAACAATGGACAAAATGAAGAAGCAGCTTTCAGGATGGGGGAAAGGGTGATGGAAATCTGTGCAGCCTTTCCGTGTGCAAAAATGTTTCCATCCATAATATATAAGAAACTCAGTAGCAACATTAAACAAGCAAGCAAACAAACAAAAAGCAAAACACATAACCCAACTAAAAGGCAAGCAAAGTAGAGATTTCCGCAAAATACATAGAAAAATCCAAAGGACACATGGGAAAATTTCAACATGGCTGAATATCAGGAAAATGCAGCTCAAAGGCACTATCATAGAAACATCATTAAAATGGCTTCAAAGACAATGAAATAACTAATGTCATTATTGATACAGAGAAAGGGGAATTGTTCCACATTGTGAGCATTATTGTAAATTGATGCAACCATTATTACCAAAGTACAGATATTTTGCAAGAAAAAAACTGAAAATAGAACTACTGTACAATTCAGGATACTATACAGCCAATGTAAAGGAGAAAAAGATACCTGCAGATATATGTAGTCTATATATATAGACTGCAGCAACTATTCACAACAAGGAAGACGTGAAATCAACAAAGATGTTCATTAAGCCATAAATGGATTTTGAAAAAAAGTAATATATCAATACACAATGCAATATTCAGTCTTAAACACACTGAAGACCTAACATTTATGGTAATATGGATGGAATTTAAGGAAATTGTGTTAAGTGAAATAAAACAGACATAGCAGTAATTGAAACTCAAGATGAATACCTAAATCAAAAGTAATTTATTTCAGCAATGGACACATCACCACTAATCTCAGGCAAAATGCTCCCTCTCCCTTTGAAGACACTTATGACACCCTTCTTGCCACTATCTGCAATTCTGGAAACTCCTCTTTGGGAAAATATCTGTAAATGATGTCATCAAAACTTGGTGAATGCTGGCTACCAGGTGCTTTCCTATGGAAGGACAGGTTCATAAGAAACATCACAGTGGGTCTTCATCTACCTTATTCACCAGATCTGGTGCCACACAACTTTGGGCTCCACCCTCAGATCAAACTGATCATAAAAGGTAAACGTTTTTAATCAATGAGCATCAATATAGTCACAATGCAGCAACTGAAGAAACTAATGAGAGAATTTCATGAATTGCTTCAGAAAGTGATAAGAAAGAAGAGATCAATGTTTTTGAAGTGAGCGGGAGTATTTTAAGGGGGGGATTAACGGCAATGTGTCTTTCATTGTAGTCCTTTCTTTACGTTTAGGCATTCACAAAACTTCTCAGTCATTACCTCATTCAAATACCATACGCTCTTGCTCACTTTTGGAAAGTGAAAACATCAATCACATAGAAGGAGAGAGTAAAATGAAGGTCATCAGTGGTTGAAAGGGCAAGAGCATAGAATGGAAATTGAAGGAGACGGGATAACAGATACCAAAGTGTACTTGGAATGGGAGAAGTACTGCTACACCTTTCAGAGTGGTGAGATAACTGTAACCTCCATCAATTAAGTATATATTTGCAAAGAGCTCGAGGAGGAGTTTGAAGTTTCCCGAAACATGAAAATGATAACATTTGAGAAGTTAGATATGCTACTTACTCTGGATTGGTCATTACATGTTGTATGAATGTATGAAATATAGCAGTGTACACTGCAAATGCATTGTTTAGAAATTAAATTAAAAATAAAAAAAAAATCTCACATTCCAGATATTCCAGGAAACATCGTAAGTTTACAGTATAGTCAACTGTTAAATGATGTGTTAGAATTTGTATTTGGCCTGTTTAACTGATATAACTTAATATTTTTGTTTATTTGTCTTTTAAATAATAAAGCTGAATGATTAATTCAGAGCCTAGTATTTAATCATCTCATATGACATCAAGGGTATTGCTTGCTTAATTGCTTTTGCTTAAATTTTATTTTTACTCACCATTTTTGCATTATATGTAACTTTGAAAACCACAAATCATGTTTGAAAAACTTTAGGACAACATCAAAAATAAATGATTTCCAGAATTTGTTGGAAATTTGTCTGAACACTTTTCTGTTTCCATCAGAGCCTATTAAAGTAGGGGCTGTGCACTTTGATAGAATTTTGAGTATGTCTATCTTAATTTTCATTCTACAAACCATTTCCTCAGACTTTAATTTCTAATTCTTATAGTGTAAAAGAAAAAACAAAACGTCCTATTTTACTATCTAATTTTTATTAGGTTTGTTACAATAAAGGAATTATTTTAAAAATTTATTTATGCTACTATAAGCCAAGATTTGTTGATACGTAGTAGCGAGGTTTGATGTTGGCTGCCGTGTGTGTGTGTGTGTGTGTGTGTGTGTGTGTGTGTGTGTCCATGTGGGCAGTTTTGATGTCATCAAAACTGTGGTGAATGCTGGCTATGTGCACACATGCTCACATGCTCATAAAATTTTCTTTCATTGATAGTTTACGCATTGCAAGTGCAATTCTCAGCAAGGTGCATCATAGTCTAATCCAGGTTTCTCATCTAAACAATGAGGTTGTATGTTAATGGCCTATTCAAAATCTACACTTGATGTATCTATGGCTTCCCATGATTAAGCTCCGAGCCTACTGCATCATCGCACATATGTAAGGCTTCAACAATTCTCTCACTGCTCTGTCCTTTATTTTATTTTCTGTAAATCAGCAGCACTGAACTTTCAAAACTGCCAGTCCAATAATACCTCAGTATCATACACACTTTCCTAAAATTAAGTACTTTATATTACTCTGTGACTAAAAAACATAAAAAAAAAAAATCTTTATGGTGACCTCTAAGTAAATATGTTTTCATTTACCACTCTAGTTTTATTTTCGAATACTTTTCTCCATGATTTCTACTTTATGTAATCTCGCTGGTCTTCTCACATACTTCATATGTGCAAAGTTCCCTCCTCATTATTGGATCCAAAATATCTCCCTTTACCACTTCATACTCATTCTTTAGAAGTCACTTCAATCATCACAATTGAGGAGTTCACCTTTTTGGGTTCCAAGGGTAAGTCTAACCACTCTCAATATGCAGACTTTTTTCTTCATGAATATTTTACCATCTCTCTCTCTCCTTTCTAGAATTTAAAATAAAATGTCAGGAGTCTTGTTTTCTTTTGCTAAAAACCATACTTGATAGTATTCCATTTCCAGATGAAATTAAACAATTAGTAGAAAAATGTCAACTGTTCATTGTATGGCAAACTTTAACATGATCTTGGTACATACATTCTAAAACTTAGCTCTAAAATTTTGGCAATGAGATTAAAGGGAAGAACACGCTTTTGGAACATAGTCTCAGTCAAAAAAAAAAAAAAAATGAATGAATAACAGTGGTAGCCGAAAAGTCACTTTGGATAAGTCTCAGACAATCTGACAAGTGCTAGGTATTTTGGAAGTCGAAAAAATAATAAACTTCATCATTTTACTGCTCCATGGAGGCTGTCCATCTCTGGTAGGGTTTCTAGTCAAAGTAAATCCTCTAACAGACATGGACTCTATAAAACACTGATTTACTTGCAGCAATTTTCTATACAGTTATTGGTCACAGTTGTCATCGGGAAAGGAAAGAACATTGTGTATGTATTTTAAAAGGAAAATCTAGTCCCCTGGCTATTTCTCAGGGCCAGAATTCCTCAGGTATTTTACAGAGTGTCTCCTTTTACTCCATCTTTTCTAGGACTGGCTTAGCTGCAACCAGCCAGCTGGCCCAAGGTGACAAAGTGGTCCGTCGTGACAGGGCACAAGGTTTCCTCTGTGATTTGGCTTTGTGTCTTCTCAGATCTGGCCAGAGTGGTGACCCTGTGGGCTGTACCTGTGCCCTGACCAGTTTCCTGCCCCCACCTCCGCCTCCGCCTCCTCCTCCTCCTCCTCCTCCACCACCGCCATCTGGTTGGAGTGCAGTGTACAGAGCAGGCTGGAGGAGAGAGCCCAAGAGCCAGGTTCACTGTCTTTTCCTCTGTCCCCAGACGGTGCCAAGAGTCCCCCTCCTCCTCCTTCCTGTCCCCTACTCTCTCCAGCCCTGCTGTCCCCCTTGTCCTAGGATCTCTCAGTCACACCCACAATGATGGAAGTCCGTGCACAGCCCACCATCCTAGGTGTTACCCTCCAGGACTTAATTCACTGCCTGTAACCTAAGAGACACACATGAGCTAAGATACTTGGTTCTATCTTCAGAAAACAATATGGTGTTTATAGCCTACTTATGTAGGTAACCTCTCCAGAGATGTGACACAAGTACTTATACTTTAGTCATTGAGGAAGATTAGACCCTGGAAAAAGCTTTAAAACAATATCAGAGCATAGGAGAAATGACTCATATTGCTTTGTGGAATTTTATGAACACAGAGTTGCAGCTGCTGCATTAGTTGCTATGAATGGAAGAAAACTTCTGGGAAAGGAAGTCAAAATAAACTGGACAACACCACCAAGTAGCCAGAAAAATGATACTTTCCAATCACTTTCATGTGTTTATTGGGGATTTGAGTCCAGAAATTACAACAGAAAATATCATATCAGCATTTGCCTCCTTTGGTAAAAATATCAGATGCTCGAGTAGTTAAAGACATGGCAACTGCAAAATCCAAAAGCTATGGTTTTGTATCTTTTTTATAACAAATTGCATGCAGAAAATACAATTGTGCATTGGGAGGTCAGTGGTTGGGTGGTTGACAGATCAGAACTAATTGGGCCACATGTCAACCACCTGCACCATAAAGTGCACAAGAAAGTAACACTAAGCTTCTCAGATATGAAGATGTGGTAAGCCAAGTCCAAAAATTTATACTCTGTACTGTGGAGGAATTGTTTCAGCGTTAAGAGATCAGCTTTTGAGACGATCATTCTCACCAGTTGGCCAAATTATGGAAATTATAGTTTTTTCCAGTGAAGTGCTCTTCATTTGTCAGATTTTCTACCCATGAAAGTACAGCCCATGCCATTGTCTCAGTGAATGGTACCATGATTGAAGGTCACGTTATTAAATGCTATTGGGGTAAAGAATCTCCTGATGTGACTTAAAAAAGTTGCAACAGGTTGACTACAGTCAGTGGGGCCAGTAGGGCCAAGTGGATGGAAACTTTCAACAGCACGGACAGTATATGGCAAATGAGTGGCAAGCACAGCCATATGGAGTATTGGACAGCCATGGAACCAACAAGGATTTGCAGTTAGAGTAATCACCTTTTGCTGCTTGGATGGATGGATTTGGTACTCCATCTCCCCAAGGACAAGTTCCTACCCCTGTAATACCTCCTCCTAAACAAGCTGGATACTGAATGGCAAGCTACCAAACATAGGGAACCGGGACTCTAAACAAAATTATACTTTGTGATAGGCTTTAATTGCCTGTGATACTCTGAAGATATGAATGTAGACATCAGAAAATGAAAATATTTATCAGCACTGCGTGGCTTGGGTAAAGGATACATGTTTTGTACTTCTGCCTTATAAAGTTTTTGTTCATGGTGGATATGAGCATGATTTTTCTTTGTGTACAAAAAACTAAAAGTCAATAAAGAAAATTCTGACTACAAAGAAATGCAGATCTAGAAATGTGCATCCTAGAAACTGGAAGTATGTTATGACTGCAAATAGAGCCTAGATGAAGCTCTAAGATATTGGAATTATGATTCTCCATGAAGAGGAATTGTCATTCTTTGCAGAAAATTGAACTGCATGGGATTAAATATCCCATTTTACTGGTGATTAAAATAAGCCGCTCAGTAATCCATCAAGAGAGATAAATGAACAGTTAATGATGAAACAGAAAATCCAAGCCCTGCACTCACTTCTTCACCTGAAGAAAGTCCAATAGGCATGCATCTTTATGTCCAAAACAAGAGACTATGTATAAAGAATATATAACGATATCTTTTCAAAATTCCATCGTTTGGTGTTTTTACATTCTTTCATACTACTTTAATTTAACCTATAATAATGGCGCAGGTGCCATCTTCAAGAAATAAAATGAATGGAACTATAGTGGAACTGACTGGCAATTGTGGGGAATTTGGGAATCCTAAAATCTACAGCAAACATGCACATTGATATTAATGAAATTGGATTATGTTACTACTCCGGTGCTGGCATTTAATCTCTCCATGCAGGGAAAAATATGACTAAACATTTAGATATTCTTGGACTTCTGGAGGTTCTTAAATGTGTTCTGTAAGTTGTTTCTGTTGAAAATATGTTGATAATACATTTTCAGCTCTGACTTTACAAACCTTGCAGAAGATTCTAATTAAAGTCAGTATCACAATGAGGTACAATAACGAAAATTGTTCTTCATAAAACATTATTACACTTAATACTACATCTTCTTAAAGCATGTTTTAAAATGCTGGATTGAGAATCATTGATTTCTATCACTTGAAATACACATTTTCCTTTATTTCTTTACACTGAAATAAATATAGCAGTTAAATGACACTTGAAGCTATAAGATGATAAGAATATTTCTTC
Source organism: Cavia porcellus (assembly GCF_034190915.1). NCBI lineage: Eukaryota > Metazoa > Chordata > Mammalia > Rodentia > Caviidae > Cavia > Cavia porcellus. The sequence continues at coordinate 109,638,876 of NW_026947486.1, read as the reverse complement.
TCTTCAGTATTGAAGATTAGATGGTTTTCAATCTTCTAAATGTTTTTCCCTTTCTAACCTTTACTTCTATAAACATAGAAAATAGCCAGAGATAATATCTTTGAGAATTATTATCTAATCTTTGCTGTGGAATGAAGCTAGTAACAGAATCTGACAATAATTATTGGATATCTGATTGTATTAAGACAGGAAAACTAAAAAAAATATTATTTAAGAAAATGATTTGATTTCAAAGTAAAAAATACTATAATTTAGTACCGTTTTAAGATTAATTTCACTCGAATTTCACATCTCATGTTAATTAGTTTTGCCTTTAGCTAAATAGTGCCACCCAGCATGTTTTTTGAAAAAAATAAATATAGCATAAATACAGTGCTCCCAGGATATGCTTTACTTGATCAGAGGATAAGGTAAGGTTCTGACCAGTTTAGAATAATGTTCCACACCCAGGCTACATTCCTTAAGGAAGATGATTTACATCTTTAGAAGCATGCCTTTTTATTTCTGCTACCCTATAGTACCTGTTGTTTCTTTTCAAGAACAACTTCATAACACTCATTTTCTATTCTGTATAATAGTTCTAATGGTTCCATTATGAGGCTATATGTTACAGCAATTGAAATTAGCTACAGTCAGATCTATCATCCTAAATCACAGAATCATAAATAAATAATATGGGTTTATTGCTTGTCATTGAAAAGATGTCCTTCTCAGTTATAGTCTTTAAATGAAAGTACTACTGTATGTTTTATTAATGCTGCTGTGATGATTTTACATGATTTTAAAACAATTTTTCTTTGCAATCAATATTTCCCACATAACACTTAAACAGTATCTCACCTCAAAGTCATTTAAATTTGAGTCTAATATTTCCTCCAAATTTATATTTACAGATTCAAAGAAAATGTTGGTATTTAAAATAACAATCTCATGTAATTCAGACAACAGTTTTCAAATAATTTCGTGTATTTTTTGTTGTTGTTCTTTTCTCTTTTTTTGTTTGATATGAGTCCTCTCAAGCCCAGACATGGGGAAGGTATTTAAATTGATTGTTATAGCAAGAAAGTAGCGAATCTGTTTTTTCCAATTTTAGTTCCCACAGTAGAGCACAATGGTTAGATGTGTCTTCAAAAACTACAGAAGAAAGAGGGAGCGGGGGAGGGCAAGAGTCTGGAATGATTTGAAGCACAGAGAGCTCAGAGAATACATTAGGGAAACTGAAAGAATCATAAGGATGCCCCTAAACTAGGAGCAACAGAGAGATGAGGTGAGAGATGCCAAGATATTCTGGGTTTGGATTTAAGGAGAAAACTTGCAGAGTAAAATAGAGAAAGCATGTACAGTTAACAGCTCTCCATGGATTGAGAAGTGGAAAACCAAAATTAGTTTGAAATTGTAAGTGAAGACCTCGAGTACAAGGTCTTGTAAAAACAGTGTGGAGAACGTCTACTTTAGGAGCAAGTGTCTGTGTACAAGATGACATCCTGTGTAGATATAGTCCCATTACAGTGTTCACAATCATAGGACAGAGCCAGGGATACCACCCAAACCCAGAAGGCAAGAAAGACTTCAAAGACACACAGAAGTACCAAGGACTTCTCCTTAAATTTAGATTTACAGGGACAAAGAATGGGAATGGTGAAACAGCATTTTCATAGTGAATTTGAAAGCTGGATTAAGCCTGAACAGTCAGGTTTACCTGAGATAAACAGCCAGATTTGTAAGAAGTTTATTTTTAACTTGAATAATTTGAAGATACTTTAAGAAATAAAATGCAGTGATTGATGTATAATTTACATACCACCCTATTTACACATTTTCAATGAAGAATTTATTATAAATAATTTCTAGACTGGAAAAAACTATCATCAGCTCTACTGAAATGGGGCAGGGACATAGAAGTTAATAATTAAAATAACTGAACTTTAAAACATTTCAATCATTTTTATGTCTATACATACATGTACAATTACAGATGTGTACACAAAGTATATACCTGGATGCTTATATATAAACAACATTATGCAATTCTGTGAGTACAGTGCTGATTTATTTATCATAGTGGGGGAGTCATGAAAACAAACAAATAATGAGAGTACACTGGGAGAAATCCCAGGACAGATATGTGCCCTGGAATAATTTCATCTTTTTCACTATTCCTATAACCCTAAAATACCATAAGCCTGTTACTGTGTTCTTCAGGGTACAAATAAAGATTCTGTAGGTAGGGCACTTACAGTAGTAAACACAGTGGAATACAAAAGTAGAAACTGGGCAGTATTAGATATTTTTGATATTTAAAAATAGGTTTTTCAGCCTAAGCAAATAGATCTTCTCCACTAATCTGTAATTCAGTATTTATAAATGTGGCAGGTCTGTCTTCTCATTTGTGGAATTTGTCATTATCATTCAATCTGCAAGAGTTTATTAAATGCCCACTCCATGCCGTGCCTTATGCAAAGCTTCGTAAGTTCTTCAAGATTAGCAGATTCTCACAGAGCTCAGCTGCATGGCACAAGTGTGAGAGTGCCCCTTCTTTCTGGTCAGAAAGATCACTAGGAAAATGTTTAACTTACTGGAAGCAAATGAAGGTGAAGGCAAAAAACTGGCTTGGGCAAACATTTGCTCAAATTCTCATTTGTCCACATTCAACTCGTATGGCATCTATCAATTTGCTTTGTATCATTGGTGAAAATCAAATTTTATAATATGAATGTATTCCTTATCGTACTTTTTTCTGGGAATTTCTTCCAGTTATTTTCAATCAATATGGTGGTGCACCTAAATCTCCTGCATAAATCACTGAATTCTTCCTGTCCTATTTTGTGACTTGATAAAAATAATGTAGTTTCCAAATTTAAATTCAATAGTTCTGACTGAATGAATCAATGTGTATGGGGCAGAAAATAGGAGCTCAAACGTCATGAGTCAGTTAGACATTAATTTCTTCTAATAATGCATGTTAAATTACTTGTTACCGGGGTTTGAGTTGCATAGTTAAGGACTCTGGGTTCTTTTCCTTGGCTTGGATTTAGAAATGTGCAGTGAAGTCAAAAAATTGAAACATCAGTTCCAATTACTCAACTAGATTCTGGGATGCAAATTGAACCTCTAGTTAAACAGCCTTCTTATTCCTTCCTTACCAGCAAGATCTTAGTCTCTGCCTATGGAGATAACTGAGTCTACAACAGACCTGGCTGGAGGATACTGGTTTGTCTCGGTGTAGAGAGCTTCTCACAGAGAACACAGGTGACTCTCAACATGCCATTCCTTCTTCTTTTACATTGGGGGTATTTACATCATTGAGAGGTCAGGTTCTTGCCATTTACCCAATTAGATAAATTATCTTTCTCACATTTGGAAAACATTCTAAACATGGAGAGACGGTTTCTATATAGAGAGCATTTCCAACAGCCATCTGTTGGATATACAAGACAAGGAAAGAGAGGAAAAATTCATCCTAAACTTGTGGGTTAGGAGTCTTTTAAGAATTAATTGAGAGTATATATAAAACAGCTAGCACAATACTGTTCACACAGTATCTGCTCAGACATATCTTTAAGGAAGAGAATATTGCTGTGGTCTCTGAGAACTCGGAGGCCTGCAGAAAGCTGTAACTTTGAAAACAATGACAATGGGTCCCTTTTTGCTTTCAAGACACTTAAGCTATCCAGTCTTTGAGCTAATAACTGATAGATTAGAACTAGTGGCCTGGGTTTTATTCCAGCTCTGAAAAGCTGGAGGAAATACTTGTATTGGCTTATCTGGCAATGGCTGGCTTTTCCCCTCACATTAGCAGGAGGCTTCCCCAAATGACTTATGATTCCTCCTCCCTAGCCTGGCTTTGGAGAAAGTCTTATTCCATGACTAAACAGTTGGAATTGCATCTGATGCCCTGTGTTAAATGGCGGTACATTTGTTTCCTTCCTATGACTACTTTCTGTAAATCCTTCAGTTCATTATGTGAACAGCACAAGCCAAGAAGGAGCGTTTCTGTCTCGACCCCTTTTTAAGTGGCATGACTTACAAAAGGGGTCTCAATAAAACCAGAAGGGCCTCCATACTCTTTCTGACTAAGAAGCAGAGATCAGAGCTGAGTCTTAGGTACTAAGTTATTCTGCCTTTGGCTTGCTCAGCTCTTCAGGGTCTGATTCACATCACACTTTCACTAGACTATTAAGGAAAACAGAATGCTGTAATAGTTTTTGCAGTTTTCTTTTCTTTTTACAATGTGAAGTGTTCAAAAAATGAGCAGAGCATAACTCTTCCACTTAATGAACATAGAACTATTGTATCCAGCTTTCTAAGAGTCAGCTACGGGGCCTGATCAGGTCTTGTCCAAGAAGAAACATTGCCCTTCTGATCTGATCTCAGCACCCCTCCTTCAGAAGGGCTGTGTCCACATCGCAGCACAGGCTGCCTTTATACGATGCAATTTCACTTTTCAGTGAAAATTCATCCTTTAAAGTACAGATATTACTAGTGCCCTAACTGCTTCTCCTCTTAATTGCCAATTATACAACCCATGTAAATGTTAGAAATGTGACTCACTCCATTCTGCAAATGTCTTTGCAGCTGCTTATACATTGAAATGAAAGTCCAAGGCATGTGTCTTACAAGCAGTTTCATATTATTCTCTCGAAGGACAAATGCTATTTTGAATGCTGCTTGAAAACCTTTCCCTCTGCTACTCAAAATTCTGTTATTTTATGGATGTTTGCTTCCTGTGGAGTGTGCCTCCTCATCCCAAAGGAAGAGAGAAGTTGCTTCTTTGTCACCCCTTGTTCACTTAAATATGAGTTACACAAGTCTTTTTGGTGGCATCTCCTCTTAGGAAATATTTTAAAATACCTATCTCCTTTCCCTAGGTGTCCATCCAGGAAAGTATTTAACTCTATGTGATGTATCACCTATATAAAAAATGAAACATTTCTCGGGGAGTCTCATTTTGAGGATAATCTACTTTTTCGATCTCTGGTATATTAATGTTGTAAAAATCCAGACTTTCCTCTTGGTTGAATAACTGAATTGTCAACAAGTTTTGCTTAAATATCAGGTACATGATATACCGGCTTATACCCCTATGCCATGCCCTATGGTAGTTTAATCCTCTCTCAAATCTTTTACCAATTCATAGAGAAATTGCATTCTAATGACCCCACTGAAATCGGAGCAAAGAGAAATTGCATTCTAATGACCCCATTGACATGGGAATACTGATCCTTGGAGCATATCTGGTTTCCCACATGGTATTGATTCCAGAGGGAAACACAGAAAATTTCTTGGTTTCCACTGAATATGCTGCAAATTTAAAAGTAGAGTAGAATTAATTTAAATGTTGGGAGTAATGGAGATATAAAGAAGTATTTTACTTTCCTACAGTGCCCATGGTATTTATTTCAACATTAAATATTGAAACATGCTCATCCGTCTATGCTTTATTCTATGTATTTTCAAATGTCATGACCCCATGCCATATTGGCCATTTTTTTGTCTCTTGAATTTTTCTCAGAACCTTTGTCTAGGACTTCACAGAAAAATCTTAAGTTCTTTGATTTCTGATAATACACTTTTTTCTTCTTCATTCTTAAGACTGCATATCTAAACATATAAAAGTACTCCCAAATGAGAAGAATAAAAGAAACTAGTAAGTATATGCACCAGCACCCCAAGATAAATAGGAACGTAATATACTGCCAAAGTGCATGTACTAATAAAGGCACAAAAATGTGCCCAGAGGTGAAAAACTATATCTAAATAGAAATAGAAGAGCAATTGTAAAGGTTTCTACAGTATTTCAGGAGAAATTGAAGTCTGCACTTTATTTTCCGAGTTGCTAGACAGCAAACGCCAGTGCAATTCTGTAGGAAGGTGAGCTACCAAAGCTTACATGATGGGTAGCATATGCAGTCAATCTTTCGCAAGCATGAACACTTTGTGTCCAGATTGTGATAGGAAAGAAGACAATTCAGGAGAGGGTTCCCTCAGAAAATGCAAGAGAAAGTAACAATCGAAAGGGCTGACATGAGGAGACTCATGTTTACCTTCTCCTCTACCAAACAAACAAAGCAAAACAGTATTGAAGAGAAATGTGCTCTAGCTCTAAATGGAGGAGTCAGACATCTACGTATGAGTTAGAGTTAATTGTGTTGTGTGCTTTTCCCTTTATTTTCAGAGCCTGTGTTTAATTCTGATTAGTGAAGTTTCTAGAATATTAAAGTTTTTTTTTTTCAAATCAAATCCACTGGCATAAATCAAAGCACCAGAAAGAATTTATTCAATGCAGGTTTCCCTTAAACCAGGGTGAGTATTTAATTTCTGATGAAAAAATGGATAGCACAGTTTCATTTTGCTAACATTCAATGTTTTCTGTTAATAATAAGAATGCTGTGACCCAAAATAAATCAAAATCAAGTCAACAGTTTCTTTGCAAACAATGAATTCCACTACTTATTAAGTTTTTAAAGCCAATACAATTTTGTCAGGATTACTTACCATTGATTTGGAAATAACTTGATGAATCATTGAGGAGAATGTACTTTATTTTTAACTCTAACAAGGTGTTCAGTGGCACCAAGTCACACTAATATGTTGAACTGCCACAGCTTTGAGAATATATGTTAAATTCTCCACTTCACTGCATTACCATTTGTCACTAATAAAGAAAATTATAAATCTTAACACATTTTACTTGGTCACTGAATGTTTTGAATTTATTATGAGTTTTAAAAACACTTCAGGGGAAAGATGTGTTATGATTTCATCGTGGCCCCTCAGGTTGTTAAAAATTCATTGCATGAAGCATGATACATTAACTAGTATGTAAAGTCATAAGAATCTGGATCAAACAGGCTGAAACACCTGCTTCTCACATAAAATCTCCGTGTAGGTCATACCTTTTTGGAAATGTGAGCATGAACAAGTCCCCTGCAGGTCTTATTTCAGATTTCGTGTCTCATACTAGATTTTCTAAATCTCTGAGACATTTCCATCTATTTTATAAGCAATCTAAAATCATATTTTTCTTTTATGTAGAGTAATGCTTTCTAACTAGTAGAGATTACCCCCAATACCAACACTGTCTCCTTTATGAGTGAATTTTTCGATGCTATATTTTACACACTTATGTAACTTTGATCCTTTTCTCACTTTCAACTCCCACTTAATGGGTTTTGAATAGAATTTCCCTAATTCATTAAGTGGAGCAGCCATTACAGCTGATACAATTACAGATGCTACGCTAGTACTATCCCTTCTGAAGTGAGCACTTCAAATTGAGGATGCTCTTTTAGGAAGTAAAGAACCTTTTTTTTAAGGCCTACTGAGTTTCTGGATGTATACAAATTGCACCACAGAAAGTGTGATACATATATAATTTGCCTAAAGTAAGAGAGGGCATTAAAGTGAAATTATGCTGGTTTATAAATAACTTTTTGTATGTATGATATTTTCTCTTCCCTGCAGATGGTGATAGTATTAGCAGATGTGGGTTTATTGTGAAGCTAATTAAGAGTCAGTGAATTGCTTGGATATTGACTCAGTTTTCTTAATGAAAATTTCTGAAAATTCAGAAGCTTTTGGACCCACACAATCTGGATACATTACTAATGGTTAGCTCCATTTTGCCAATAAGAATAACTAAATGATACGACTAACCCAGATTTCTAGGGTACTATATTTAGTAGAAAGAAAATTGAAAGTATATATGAAGCCTCTTGATTTCTAAGAGAGTTGTAATTATATAAATCTATGATTAAAAGATGAAATTTAACATTCATATCAATTTTTGTGGTTTAACATAAATTTTAAAAAGAACAATGCAATCTAGATGTTTAAAATAAATTTTCAATATTACTATGTTAATTAACTGTCCAAGTTGTTTATTAAAATAATATGTTCAAAAGAATCATAAAAATACAATGTTCTATGATGTCTTAGGAACTACACTTCATTTTTCCTCTGGTATAGAAATGAAATTTCTCTGTGTGTCTTGGGAATTACATTGTTAACCTTATAATTAATAAATACATTTCTTAAAATGTATATGTCCACTTAACCCAACAGTTGAACCCTCAAAACTCCTGGAAGATTGTTGATCAATTTTATGTTGCCAGTTTTCATTGTACTTCAATATTATATCTCCCAATATTTTACAGTGAGTATCCATGCCGATACGTGAATACAGTGAGATTTGTCACCTGTTTATTAAAAGATAAGGGGTGGAGGGTAAATGAATGTTTGACTTGTACAAACCTTATTATATTGTATAATATGCTATATATTATACATTACACATATAATATATACATATATATTTTAAAGTAATTTAACATATTCATAACTTATGTTCTTTCATAACTACATTAAAAATCTAGTCTTTTCATTTATACTGTGGTTTATATATGCATAAATAGCTCAATGTAGGTGGCGCTATGGGGAACAGAAATTTATAATTTAGTAAAGGTGGAGAAATAATCCATTTGGGAATTTATTTAGCATTAATGACATGCTTGAATATCTTAGTATTAAATAAAGTAAAGCAAAACAAAAAGGAAGAAAAAAGAAAGAAGGTAGAAGAGAGGAAAAAGAAAACGAAAGAACGGTGAATTAGAGGGACAAAAAGAAACAGGGAAAGGAAATCTACAAATGTATGTACAGAAGTTCATGAAAAGGTAGAAACTGTGAAATGCCTTTTCTTTCAAAATTTACCTGAGTTCACAGAAAAAAAAATGTGTGAAGGACTAGAGAACTTCACATGTAAAATTTCTTCTCCACTGAATGATACAATGTACTGAATAAATAATAAGTTAATGGTTTACATTTACTCAGGATAGCAAATGGTTCCATGTTAGTCAACTGAATAGTTTTTAGCTGAAGGCATTTGATATTCTGAGTTGGAAGAGATGGAAGACAACTTTAATGTGATTCTTTCATTCACTCAGCAAACATTTTTGTTCTATGTTTGAGTGACTAATAGGGGAAGTAAAATAACAAACTCTCCCTCTTCTAATTGAGGTTATTTACTAGTCAGGAAAGGTAGACAAAACAGATAAGCAAGTAAAGAATTTACTATCACATGAAGATAAAGAATTTCAGTACATATAAGTCAAAAGTAATTGGTAGGCTGAGGCAAGCAGGTTATATTGTTTAGGAAAAAAGGCCAGAGTAAGCAGCTTTTCTGTAATATTGACCACAGACTTGGTGGAAGCAAGGAATCAAGATATCTGAGATAAAAACATTACTCATGGAGGAAATAGAAACTTCTAAAATGAAGAATGTGCTTAGAATATTGGGATAAGAAAAGGAGGCCAATCTGGCTGTGGCTTTAATAATCAAAGAGAACAGGAAATGAGAGGCAAACTCAGAAAGGTATCTTGGGGTTCAATAAGACATGAAGGGAATTTGTTTTACAGAGTGACCATGGCCACCATTTAAGTGTTTGAAACAGAGAACTGATACCTTCGGATGATCTTTCCTTTGGATGTGATGATTGTGGACAGACTGAAGGAAGCAAAGAAGCTTCTTTTCCCCTCCGTGGCCTCCCCTAGTCTTCTTTCCCTCCCCATTTCCAACCCTCCCCTTGCCCTCCCCATGCCTTCCCTCCCCTCCCCATCCCTACCCCTTCCCTCCCCTACTAACCCTTTCCCTCCCCTTCCCTCCCCCCACCCGCTCCTCCCCCTCCCCTCCCATGTCATACCTCCTCTCCCTTCCCCTCCCCCTCCCCTCCCCCCTCTCCCCCTCCCTCATTTCTCCCTTACCCACCCTGACCCCTCCCATCCCCACTCCTACCCCTCTCCTCCCCTGCCTCACCTCTCCTGTCCCCACCCCTCCCTGACCCTCCCTCACCCCTCCCCTCCCGTACCCCCCTCCCCACCTCTACCCCTATTCTCCCAAACCCCTTCCCTCCTCTCCCCTCCCCTTCCCCTCCCCACTCCTTCCCTCCCCTCCCCCTCCCCTTCCTTCCCTGCCCCCTCCCCAGCCTTCCCTCCCCTCTGCTCCCTTGTCTTCTTTCCATTACCTTTTCTACCCCTCCTCTCTCCCTCCGCTCCCCCTCCCCAGTCCTTCCCTCCTCCTCCCCAGTCCTCTCCTCCTGCTCCCTTCCCTTCCTATCCTCACCCCTTCCCTCCCCTCCCTTGTCTTCTTTCCCTTACCCTTTCCACCCCAGCCCCTACCTTCACTTTCCCTCCCCTCTACATCCCTCCTCAGTCCCCACCCATATCTTGTTTCCATTACCGCCTACACCTACCCCTGCCCTTTCTCCTCCTGACCTGTCTGCATACCCAATCCTCTCTTTCTTCTCCCCTCCTTTATCCTGTATCCCCACTCCCCTTCCCTCCCTTTTCTTGCCCTTACCCTTTACACCCCCTCCCTTCCCCTAACCCTTCCTCCCCTTCAACCCACCCTTCCCCTCCCCTGCCATTCCTACACCTCCCTTGCTACCCTTCCCCTCCCCCTCCCCTCTCCCGACCCACGCCTCTCCCCTCCCCTCCCATGTCCATCACACCTCCCCTCCTTTCCCCTGCCCCTCCCTCTTCCCCTTCTCCCCCCTTCCCCCCTCCTCCCTCTACCCGCCCCTACCTCTCTCCTCTCCAACCCCTCCCCACCACTACCCCTGTTCTCCCTATCCCCCCTTCCCCACCCCTACCCGTCCCCTCCCTGCCCCTCCCCTTCCCTCCCTTATTTTCTTTCCCATTCTCCCCATCCCCTCCCCCTTCCCCACTCCTACCCGTCCCCTCCCTGCCCCACCCCTTCCCTCCCTCATTTTCTTTCCTTTATGCTTTCCACCCCTTCCCCTCCCATTCCCCTCTCCTTTTTCTACCCCTGCCCCTGCCCTTTTCCCTCCCTGACCTGTCTGCATACCCACAGCTCTCTTCCTCCTCCCCTCCCTTAGTCTTCCTCCCCCTCCCCACCCCTCCCTTCAGGCCCGACTCTCCCTTCACTCACACCTTCATCCTTTCCTCCCCCTTCCCTTCCTCATTCCCTGCTCTCACTTCCCTCCCCCTCATGGCAATCCTTGGACTTCCAACCCCCTGCCATGGCCTCCTCTCCCTCCTCAGCCTCCCTTCCTTCCCTTCTCTCCCCTCCCCTCCCCTTCCCTCCCCCTCTTCTCCTTCCCCTACCTTCCCAATGCCTCCCCATCCTCTCCTCTCCTCCCACTCCCCCTTTTCCTCCCCTGACCCCCAACTCCTCACCCTTCACAATCCTCTCCTCTCCCTTCCCCTTCTTGCCCTCCCCCACCCCACCCCACCCCACCCCACCCCATCCCAGAGATCAGGCACAAATGCACACACAGTCCTCCCTCAGCAACACCAAGGTGCTTTATTGCTCAGGTGCTTTATTGCAGGTCAGGTTGATGCTTGTTCTTACTGCCTCCTCCTCTTATTCTTACTCCCTGGTGGTCTTCCTTGGGGTCTTTTCCCCGAGGGTCCTGGAGCCCAGCAGGGCAGGGCTCCAGAGCCTCGGGCCTCAGGGCAAGTTGTCTCCTGCATCTCAGTGAGGGGATCGTCCACCTGTTCTTCCTCTGGTGCCCCGAAAAGCTGAAGAACAGGGTTCTCCCCTGCCCTCCTCTCCATCCCTCTCTTGTACAGCACGATAACTGAACGCCTGCGGCCTCTGTTGGGACTCTGGTCAAGCACCGACAACACCTGGTTGATGATACGTTGCCGCTGGAAGGGAAGAAGAGAAGTGTGGTTAGTCTGGGCCTGGCGGGCTCTGGTCTGCACTGCTGTGCCCTGCTCTGCCCAGCCCTGCCCAGCAGGAGGGCGTGCACCAGGAGGAAGAGTTGGGTCCAGCAGGGCTGGACGGCCGGCCAGGGGCTATGTGCCAGGGTCCAGGGACGTGGGACCCCGAGGCCTAGAGCGGGAGGCAGCCAGAGTCTACTCACGTGCTCCGCTTCCTGGCGCTCAGACTCTGCTAAATCGTCTCCATCTCCGGCTTCCTCATCAGTGTTCTCCGCCTCTGCGGCTTCCTCATCGGTGGTCTCCGCCTCTGCGGCTTCCTCATCGGTGGTCTCCGCCTCTGCGGCTTCCTCATCGGTGGTCTCCGCCTCTGCGGCTTCCTCATCGGTGGTCTCCGCCTCTGCCGCTTCCTCATCGGTGGTCTCCGCCTCTGCGGCTTCCTCATCAGTGGTCTCGGACTCAGTGGCCTTGTCCAGGGCGGCCGTGCTCTGGGTCTCCGCCTCCGCTTCCTCCGCCTCGGAGCTCTCTGAGCCCGCGGAGCTCTCACCCCAGACGGAGCGCTCATCCTGGGCCGAGCTCTGCCCGTCGGCCGAGCTCTCTCCCTCCTCCGCACTATCCCCCATGGAGGACCTCTCCCCCTCCACTGAGCGTCCTTCCTCAGCGGGACAGCCTACCTCCTCCTTCCTCTGGAGGGCCTTTCCCTGCTCTTGACATCCGCTGAAGGGATTCATGGCTTTGATCAGATTAAGCAGCCAATTACCCCGTTCCCGAGACGTTTCTTCATCCATGCTTAAGGATTAGGCCCTGTGGACCTCGGGCCTCCTTCCAGCTTCTTGGAGCTCCTCGGTAACTCTGGCTGGCTGGGGCAGCTCACCCGACCTTTATTGCATCACTCAGCCAATGAGAGCCCCGGCCAGGCTGGGACGTCACAATGCCCTATTCTGACACCTCTGGGGGGAGGGACGCTGGGCAGGCCAGAACACTAACAGGTGCTCAAACACACCTGCCGCCCTTTCTCAGCTTCCTCAAGTCTCAGTGCACATTTGACGGTCCCACGGTCACCACTATTAGTACTACGTGACTCAGTATCCCTCCCCACGGCCTGGTGTTATCTGGCACCTAAAACCCCTCCAGGCCCTTGGTCAGTGTGAGAACCACTGCCTTTTCCTCCTACAGCTGTGTCATGGGCACCTGGGAACCCACCTAGTCCTAGGCTACTGCCTGGCAACTTTTGACCTCACTGGCATGGATGAGGTGGTTACACACGAATCCCTCCATTTCCCCTTTCAGGTGTGAAATCCATCCCTCCCTCTGGCAAGGATTTTCCCATGTCTGCTGCTCTTAGTTGCCAACCGGGCACCATGTTCATCTCTGCAATTGTGCTGTCTGGGTGTACATGGGACCCATCTGTGTAAGAGGCTGTGCAATCAGGTGTTCCTTCTCAGAAACTTCTCCCATTTGCCCACATGCCTGAGGCTATGATACAGGCCATTGAATTAGTTAAAAATACTATAGGCAGTCACACAGGGAAGGGCTCTCAGAGGAGACGGTAAACAAGGCCAGATAACTTGCTACCTTACAGTAGACAGACACCACTGCACTAGCTCTCAGCCAAAAGAGAACAAATGAATGCAACCACGTCATGAGTCCTGATATTCTAAATAGGTGTGGATCACCTGCAGCAAGCAAGGAGTCACCGTTCCAACCCCATACAGAAAAGACTCACTGATCTTTAAGCATGCTCGCTTGAGACATGACTCGCTTCCCCATTTGTCTCCAATTTGGCCAATTTTACCTGAACAGTTTGTCTTGTTGACTGACCATAGCTCTGTCCCACCTCATGCCCATGTGCCTTGGGAGGTCCCATGTTTTCCCCACCTTGGTCCCATCTCATTTCATGGTTTTGATCTACAAAATTCCCTAGAAAGGACAGGTTGTTTTACAACCCACTTTGAACAGTTTCTCTCTGTCTGTCTCTCTGTCTCTGTCTCTCTCTCTCTCTCTCTCTCTCTCTCTCTCTCTCTCTATCTCTGATAGTAGCTTTCTTTCCCATCATAAATGTATTTTACTCTCAACACCCCTTGTTCCTAAAATTCATTCATTGATTTTAGAGAACACAAACTCATCCTGGGACACCAAGTACATTTAGAGTTTCATTCCCCTAAATCATTTGTAGGTCTTCCATTGAGATCATTTGATAAGGGTAAGGGTTTGCTTTTGTTTTGTAGACTCAGGACAGGGACTCTTTTAAATAACAAAGCTTTCTGCTTCAAATTCTGCTTTGTCTTTGCACATTGCTTACAACCATTTGTCTTTGCCTGTTGCTTATAAATATATGTGCCTTGTCTTTGTCCTTTGCTTATGATTGCCTTGAATCTTACGCAGTTTTGTTAAAAGAATGAAAAATCTAACTTAAAACATGGGGAAGTTTAAGTTTATGATATTTCTTTATTGGGAAACTTTTATTATTTTGTTCTTGTATGTGTTATACTTGAATTCTTTATTGTAATTACTGGTACTCCTTCTTTGACTTATTTAGAAACTAATGCTAGGGAAAATTATGTTAGAACATCTCTTGTAGAATTTTGATATTAACTTCTATAAAATGGGTTTGAAATTAAATCTAGGTTAGACATAGGAAATATACATGCCTACAGTGACACTGAGACTCCTTCTGCCATGTAAACACTGCTAGTCTGGTGGCCAGTCTTGAAAGTTTGGAGGACAGATATCACTGAGAGCGACTGGCACTGACCTCCTCTGTACTCTAGAGGAAATATCAAGCCTGTTCTGCTTCAGTTTCCTGTCTTTGGTTTACTTCTAATCTTTTCCACACTTTGTACTCTCCTTTTTAGAGACATGTAAATCTAGAAAGAAGAAAACTCTAGACTTGCAACCTTTCTCTCCTCTGTTACCTCCACAGAGAATGAGTTTGGTAACACCAAGACAGGGAAGTCATCTTAGATGAGGCTCACATACATCATCTCTGTATCAGATGAGACACTGGAATTTTGTCTATCCAGGAGGACACACATAAAAGCCATGCTCCACATTAATATTTTGATGAGTCTCCTCCGGAGATTGAACCTGAGATACAGTGGAAAGAACCGACTTCCAGGTGAAACCAGAAGGGGCTATTTCCAAAAGCAGCACACATCAGGGACCAAAACACATTTGGATTAGGAGGCTCTCCAAACTTATATGTTGTGCACTTTAAAACCTTAGTTGCAAATTTATAGAGCACTGGATAATGATCTTGCTCAGGCTTTTAACAATCTGTTACAGAAATCTGACAGACAGTAGTTACTCTGCCAGCTAACTCATCACTGCTATAGTATCTGCCAGTCTTAAAAGCTGAGGTCAGTTTTTCCCAGCATCTCTGGTGATCCCCCTTGAAGCCAGCAGCCAATGGAATCACTGGATTGAAAATCAGACAGACAGCTGGATTCCTTATGGAGACTGACCTCTTTTTGTCTGGGCCAATAGAAACTGAGAACAATTCAGGGTTCCTGGCCAGAGCAATTCTCTGGTGATCACCCAGTCTCTTTTGTGGAAATTGGCTCATAACCACAGAAAATTTCCACTTAGCTATCTACTTTGATCTCTCTGCTACTAATCTAAAGATGTTTCCTAAACTTTTCAGGCAGTCAGACTGTCTCAGAAATTAGGCTGAGGCAGCCTCAAACAGCTACTTAACTTTGAAAGAAACTAATAGGGAATGATTTGCATTCGTGCCTTACGTATATTAAGAGAAAAAGAGACTTCCAACTACCTTTTATGTGTGCTTAAAAAACGGTGTGCCTTTATTAACATAAAATATAATTGAGAGATGATAAATATGCTTAACCTGTGTTCTTCAAATAAAGCATAGCCATGTCCCACTGCTAGAAAAGATTGCCCAAGTTAGTAGATAGAGGACACAAATGTTGTGCAAAATTTTCCCAAGGGCATAGAGTAGACTTTCTCAAGTTTGTGTCTTGTCTTTGTCTATTTTGAAGGGGATCTCCTCCAGAGAACAGCCAGAGAAACGCTCTAATGCAACTATTTGCAATAAGCAAAAATCAATATTTTATTATAAAATTATACTTACTTTTTTGAGCACGCCTGCCACAATTAGGCTCATGGAAAGTTCAAGAGCTACCTGGGAAGACAAGATTGCACACCACTTCCAGGGTGCATTCTTAAAGGTATAAGAAGGACAAAACAAGACTTTTAGATATTTTAAACTGTCAGCTACTTTTCAGGAGAAGAGAGAAAATACCTCAGACTTATTATATCATCTATGAGAGGCACTAGTATAGTGTATGTCCACAGATTCTGATTCAGGGGGACAGACATTGTTAAATGACGTTTGCTACCCAGTGAACCCCAGATATTAAAAAAGCTGCAGAAGATAGCCTGTGCTCCAGATGGTGCACTTGATAGTATAGAAGAAACTGCCTCCTTAGTATTCTGTAATCATGAGTGGCAGAGAGCCAAAGAGAGAAAACTAAGAAAACAAAAGCAGCTGCCCTTGTTCTGGCCTTAAATGCAATAGACCTTAAGTCAGATCCTTGGGGCTTCAAGAAGAGCACAGTGAAGACCACATGGCCTGTTATCACTGCCATGCCAGGCCGCCTTAAGCGGGACTGCATTAAGAGGCCCCCACAAGGGTGCCCTGACTCTACTCTAAAGGGTGACCACTGGAGGTTGGGCTCCCTCTGAGGCACAGGGCCCGGAGTTCAGACCAATCTATCAGTTAGTCCAACAAAACTGAAGGGCGTTGGGGCACTGAACTCCTTCCTCTGGCCAGACTATCACCTTTGCCTGTCATTGCCTCAGAGGAGCACTGAGTAATCATGAGGAACAAAAAAAAACCAGCACAAAACTGGACGTTAGTGCATGTCTCTTAGTCCTTGTCAGCTTTGGTCTTTTTTCCAGATAATGCATCTCAATAAATCACCAAAATATAAATTGTTTAACTGTAACTGGGGTGATGTTTTCTTCACCATTTCTTTCAGTTGTCCCTGAAAGTCAGTCAGCCTCAAATCTTAAAAAATTTCATTGTCAATATAAAGTATTAATCTAGTTCTCATATATCATCAAAAAATTAAAGACAATCAAAACTACAGTTTTAGGGATTTATGACAAAATGTGAGACTCCATCAAAAAAGGGACCTAAGTGTCTGTGGCTTTCATTTGCTATCCCTTAGAAACAGTTTCTAAACTTACCTCTGAACTCTAATGCTTAGGCTTTGTTTCCATATGCCTTTGTGTACAATCTTTGATCATACAGCACTTTGATTGAAATTTGCTGCTTCCTAAAAGGTGTCAAAACTCAAGGATCCTACAGATGAGACCAATAACATATGCTAGATCCCCTTAGATTCATTTTAATTGGATCCATCAGATCTTGTCCAGAGAAGAGGCTATATGACAAATATTGAGAGCTTAATGAACTCTACCCAGTGGACATTAAATTACACCACATCTGATCTCTCTCTCTCCTGAAAAAAAGTAAAATTAATGAGATAGTTCATCTTCCAAAATCAGATGACATTAGACATTCTGACAACTGCACAGAGGGTAATTATGCAATTGTAAAAAGTAAAAGTGTACATTCCTGAAGCTTCTGCTAATAAATCAATAGCTGTGAAATACGTTAGACAACAAATCAATGACATGTCAGATTTTAAAATTCCCTGGACTTTAATCTTATGGGAATTAATTCCATCTCCTCTTGGTAAATATGTCCCTTAAGTGTACTTATAATTATCCTGTTGATACTGTTTTTTGGTCCATGCATACTTAGCTGTTTCTTTGCCTTTGACTCCTGAAGCCTGAAAGCTGTACACCCACACAAGTTAGAAATGCCTTGGGTCTGCTGAGGGCCATTAGATAGAACCTCTGCAGCGTGTCCCTAAGTGACTATCAAAGACTAAGATCCCTTCTGCATGAAGAAGCCAGGTCAGTCATCCCATTACACCCTCACAGCAATTTAGGTTACTTCTTCAGAGGAGTCAATGGTACAGGCAGCTGAGTTAGTTAGAACTATTATAGGCAGTCAGTCATGCATGGGCCCTCAAAGGAGCCAGGGAAGAGGTCCAGATACCTTACACTTTAGCAGGAGATGGACACCTCTGTTCTCGGCAAGATCTCAGTACAAAAGCCAAAAAAGAAATGCAACCACACCCTAAGTATTGCTATTCTTCAAAGGTGTGCCTCACCTTGAGCAAGCCAGGAGTCACCATCCCAACCCCTTACCCAAACAGGCACTGCTCTTTAAGCAGGCCCACTTGTTACCTGACTCCTTTCCCCATTTGTGTCCAATTTGGTCAGTTTTACCTGAGCAAGTCATCTTATTGGTTGTCCGTAGTTCTGTCCCACCTCACGCCCATGTGCCTTGTGTGTTTCCATGCTTTCCCCACCTTGGACACATCTCACCTGGTGCTTTTGCTCTATAAAATTTCCTATGATAGAGTCTTTGTCAACCCACTGGGGACCTCTTCTGTCTCTCTCTCAGACAGCAGCTTGCTTTCTCTCCAAAAATATATTTTGCTTTTAACTTCCATTATTGATAAAATTCATTCTTCAATTTTAGATGACGGGAACTCATACAGGACATCTAGCAGGTTGGGAGTTTCATTTTCTTATATCAAGTTTATCCTCTGTGCTTGGCACCCCAATTCCCTCCTTTCTCCAAATTCACCCTTCCCCTTGCCAGTCTTCCTTCCTTTCTTTCTTTCTTTCTTTCTTTCTTTCTTTCTTTCTTTCTTTCTTTCTTTCTTTCTTCCTGCCTTCCTGCCTTCCACCCTCCCTCCCTCCTTCCTTCATTCCTTCCTTCTTTTCATTCCTTCTCCTTCTTTCCCTCTCTGTTTTCATCCTTCCTGTGGCTTGGGTGGGCTAAGGAGCCTCACCATACCTCTGTATCATCACTCTGTCTGCATCAGCCAATGAGCTCTGGTCAGGCTGGGAAATCACAAAGACTACCATGACACCCCTGTGAGGAGACATTCTGGGCAGTCCAGGACATTAACAGTGGTCCAAACTCACCTGCTGTCCTTTCTCCACTTCTGGTTTTCAAGTCTCAGTGAAAAAATGACAGTTCCATGGCCAACACTATTAGTATTATGTGGTTCATTATCCTTCCCCATGGCCTGGTGTTTTCTGAAACCCTAAAACCCTCCAGGCCCTTGGTCAATGTGGGAACCCTGCTTTTTCCTCCTACAACTTTGTCATGTGCACCTGGGAACCCACCTAGTCCTAGGCTACTGCCTGGCAACTTTTGACCTCACTCGTATGGACGTAAAGAGGCCAGGGAAGGTGCTGAAGACAGGACAGTGACCCAGGCCACTGCAATAAGTGTAGAGGCAATGAGAAAGATCTCATGAGTAGCTGTGACACCCCCCACACCCCCCATGCACAGGTTTCTTCTCTAAGGAAATGAACAATTGTTGCATTTGATGAGCTATGGGAAATTTTAGAAGGACAATTCTGTACTCTTCTGACAAGTCAAGAGTTGGTTGCAATCACAGTAAGGCTCATATGGTGATAATTTCCTCATCACAATTTCTATGTATCTTACCACAAATCATGTGCTATGTATTATGAACATTCCCTTATTTGTAAGAGACTTTAAATGGCTAAATCTTCATAATTGCATTATGCTTTTACTCTGCAATATTTTGGATCAGATATTTAATTCTACTTTGCAGATGACACTGAAAAATGAACTTCTAAGAAGAGGTAACTTAGAAATGATGTAAAGTATTAAAATTTTATGATCAACTAAGAGATACTTTGCATGTTATTGCATTTATAGTTAAGTTTTGTTGTCATGGTGTGCCTAATGAAATTTTAAAAATGCGTAAAAGTAATCATCAGTAATGCCATTATGCAGAGGAAACTTTTGCTTTTTGTGTTATTTCTAACCATTCAACAACCTATATTCATACTCATATTCTTTTATATTGCATAGTTACTAGCATGATGTGTGTTTTGTACTTTTACAATATGCACAACCAACGTGGGGAAAGATACCTAGTGATAAAACATAACACTGAAATGATAACTCTATCTACTAGTTAAATAATATTTATTACCTTAGTGAATTTTTCATTACTGTGAACAAATAAATTATTTATAAAAGTTAAGACCATAATAAAATCAGGGTTGAAAATAAGTATTACAACTGATTTGCCAGAGTAAGAAGAATCACTAGGAATTATTATAAACACTCATATGCCAACAAATTAAATAACTTTACAGGAATGGATAAATTGCTAGAACATATTCAAACAACCATTAAGACTGAATAAAGAAGAAATAGGAAACTTAAACAGACTAACAGTAACCCAAGAGATTAAATCAGTAATAAAATTCTATCAAAGAAATACTCCAGACATGATGGCTTCGTTGCTGAATTCTGTCAAATATTTAAACAGCTTACATCAATTCTTGCAAAACCTATATTAAAACACAATTTGAAATGGCCATCAACATTCTGTATTGTCACATGAAATCAGGCATTTCCTGAATGGACATGTAAACTTTACTTTTTGCCATAAACTTTCCTTATAAACTGCAAGGGAAAGCATATCATTGTAAAGCAAAATGTAGTTTCCCAAAGGGATAATGCCATTATTGGAAATTGTACTCCTAACCAATAATTTTGACATTGAATACATCATATATATAGTCAACAATACCTCATAAGAGAAACTCTCCCAAGACCGTAAAATGTGCTAAGTCTCATAGATATTAAATATGCATGTGGTGAGTGCTCATAGTATTTCTTTTTGGAACTTAGAAAGGGTCCTGACGGATATTTTGGATGACTTTTATCTTTTAAAGGAGCTCTCATGAGGGATAAAATAACGTTAAAGCACTTTTTCCTCTCTTGATAAATGTCCTTTTTGTCTGCAGTCATTTGGAATTATTCCATTGACTATTCTTTTCAAAAACTGCTATTATGGCATTTAGTATTAAGGGAAAGAAGAAAAATATTTAAACATAGTGGTTCAGAGCTACTCTCCAGCCTCATCTTTATTACCAATTATCTATATTCTTCCTGAGCATTAATTCTTCTTCCCTATTTCTTCCTTTCTCTCTGTGAAGACACTGGAATAAGTGAGTTTCAAAAGCCCCTGTAGGAACAAAATCTTTTATATTCTGTTATGGAATTCTATGAGCTTGAATGCTAATCTAAATTATTGTAAAGGAGTTCTCTATATCCGATTCTGTTGACCATTTACCCTATTTAACTATCAAATCTGTTGAGTATTGTTTCCTCTTGCCCCAGCAGCAAGCCACAAACTCCTACAAGTTGTATCTTTGAATCAATCATAAGAATAGTTTTCATAGACACTTTTTGATATTTTATAGTGAAATCACAAGAAACATAGAAACCACAAATGGAAACTATATCTTTATTTCCTGAGTTATATTCAACTTAAAGGTTTTCAGCCTAGAATTTTTTGTTTTTATACAAAGAAAGGTAGTTTGTGTGGGGCTATGATAAAGATTAAGTGCAACATTGTACAGGATGTCCTGTGTTTTAGATTTCCATTTTATATTCAAGAAAGTCAGATCCAGGGCATTTTGATAGTTAGTTGAGAGATCATTCCCAAGTGGGCAAAGGAGGATACTAGTAAGATGGAAATGTGACTTAATTCTCCATTGATTTTGAAAGGCTCACCATAACAAAGCTTGGTTGAATTCTTATTACTTTTCAGTGTCTGTTAATTCGCTCAAAAAGTGTGAACAATCTGTAAATCTAGGAAAGGATCACAGAGGATGATTAATGAATTGAAGTTGTATAGGGAATGATCATTAATCTCCAAGGAAGCCCTTCAAATAGCAATTTTGAGACCAGTCACTAAAAGTTATGATTCACGAAATGACTTGCTGTAACTAGGACAGTGTGTGTTCAAAAAACAAAATGCCACTGGATTATTAGAGGACAGATAGGATTGAAAACTCTCCAGTAGGTCCAGTTCCTCATTTTGCAATGAGAAATGTTTCCTAGAAGGAGAAAGACCTAGGTCACAAGCGATAACACAAGCAAATTTTTTTTTTTTTTTTTTTTTTTGGTCTTTTTCGTTTTTATCAGTACCAGGGATCGAACTCACGACTGCCTGCTTGCAAAGCAGGCGCTTATGCCGCTGAGCTAAATCCCCAGCCCCCAACACAAGCAAATTTTTATTGCTACTTAATCCTTTGTTCTTTCCACAGTGGAACATTTGGCAAAAGTCAGACACTTCAGTTGGTTGTGCTTACTGAAAGCCAAGACCATTGGGAGTGGAATTCAGTGTCTGCACAGACCTCATGTTCTAATGCACATATGAGCCTTGAAACCATGGGAACATTTGCCAGAAATAACATTTCACAGGGACACGTTGTCGGCTTTGTAATGATTTAAACTCACCTGAGTTTTTCTGCCACATCAAACTGGAACCAAGGACAAGGAAGACCCCATATATAAACACAGAAAGTCAGAACAAAAGACAGAAAGGGTAGGCCTGAAGCACTTCTTAACATTCCTGTAGTAGTTTTATTATAATCCCACATTTCCAGGCTTGGAAAAATTAGACAAGAACCAATTTATGGCCAAGGTACTAGAAATACTTCAGCAGCTGCCCTAAATATTTTGCAAACAAAGCAATAATAAATGTATATGCATAATTATGAAAATATTATAAAGTTCATTAGCAGAAAATTGCTCTCATAACTAACTATATTTTTCTGTTAAGTGGAATATGAATATTATAATATTACAACATTAATATTTAACTTACGAATTGACAGAAACTTTAGACCTACCTGCACTTGTAGCCAACAATTTCATGCATAGAAAAATTTCAATCTGATTTTTAGTCCCACTTAAAAATCCTTCTGTGGAAGTTGATAGTTCTTGTTGATAACTTTTAAAGGGTCCCATTTTGCAACCAAGTGTGCTGTTTTATTTCAAATTTTGGAGAAGTTCATGGTAGGATCAGGAAATGGAATCCTGGGGCTATAATCCTGCCTCTACCAGAATGAATTCCATGACCTTGCAAAAGTCTCTATTTTCTTCAGTCCTAGGAAGGCCCAATAAGAAATCACATGTAGAGGTCTTCTAATTCTCAATTAGTGACTGCACCAGGCTCAAAAGGAGAGGAAAATAAAGTTGCCGGGTGCATCTTTAGTGGGAGAGAATTGGACCTGCTCCTAATCCACTGGTGAGAACATGGAATGGAGCCATAATCGGGAAATGCAGGCAGTTTCTCCACTTGCTCTTTCCCTTCATGTATCTTTCCCCAAATACCCCTGCCTTTTTAATATGATGGCTTTTATATCTAGGATTATCCCCTAAATTACACTACAATTTTGAAAAAAGTTTATATATTTCAATAATAAAAGGAACATATAAGATAAATTGCAGTCCCAGTGATTACATTTCCTGCATTGCAGACTGGCAGAAAATTATCACTTTGTTAAATTTTGAAACAATACTCAGTGAAATGATGTCATAGCTAAACCTGAGATGCTATTTGTGCTGTTTCTCAAAGATTCTGTTATAAATTTACTGTTCCAAATCTTACTGTTAAGTGCTGTATACGGACGTTTAAGAGAAGTATGTATGGGTATCAGAGAGTGGCCTAAGAAGAATGAAAATATATATTCTTAGAAGTACTGTTTCTATAAAACATGGAGAATACTCACAGGTAGGCAGAAAAGATGGAATCTCTTAAAGTACTGCCAGAAGACTGATTCCTCTTTGATGAGAGGAAAGGGATTTCACTCACAGCAGGATTTCAAGTACATCTAAAAACATTTGCAATATTTCCTCCTTTCATTTGGATAACTGAAACGTAAAAGTACTAAAATGGTTAGAAAATGCTTGTTACAAACAGTATTTTAATGCAATATTTTATCATTATTACTCAGGGAACAAGTATTCAGCCAGGCATGATGATGCACACCAGTAATCATACCATTCAGAAGGCTGAGGCAGCAGAATCTCGGCGAGTTGTGGGCTCAAGGCCAGCCAAGGCTACAAAGTAATTTCAAAACCAGCCTTAGAGAGAGAACTTGTCTCAAAAATGGTGACATAAAATAAAAACAGGGTGGGGAACAAATATTCACTATATAGTACATCAGAACAAGCTGAAATCTTGGAGTCAGAAAAAGTTGGACTCTCTATCCCAATTTATAGGGATGTCTATTTGGGGAAAAATATAAACTTTTTATTTCCGTATTATGAAAGTGGAGTAAAATGTACTGTGTATAAGAGGATGCAGTGAATGCTAAACACTACAGGGGAAGTGGCAGTGTTGTCTTCTGATTAACTCCTCAAATATACTTTTTTTGAGTAGCTTCTCTAAAATGAAATCTAAATTATTTATTAGTTTTATTTATTTTCTTGTCACTGAGACACAATACTGGAAACCCACAATTTAAAGAAGGAAGTATACATTTTGGTACACAGTTTGCAGAGGTTTCAGTCCACATTCAGCTGGCTCAAAGGCAAGGAAGCATGGCAGAAGGACCCGGCAGAGGAGAAGCACTTCATGGCTTAGCAGTGTGAAGCAGAGGGAGGGGCCTAGGAGGAGGAAGGGAGATGGACTCTTCCAGGGCACGCCCAGTTACCCATCTCCTCCAATTCAGTTTCATATCCCAAAGTCCCATTCAACTATAAATGCATCTGTCTACCGAAGAGTATCACACCCTTGTGATCCAGTCACATCTCCAAAAGCCCAATGTATGAGCTCTTGAGGCTTTGAGGAGATATCTATAAATAAATTATGAGATAATTATTTTAATTAAAAATTACAGGATATGATGTGATAATTCAGTGCATGTATATAATTTGTCATTATCAAAGTAAGGGAGTTAGAATTGCTATATCCTATATAAGTATATATATATATATATATATATATATATATATATATTATATAATAACTGATATGCATACTCAATATATACTGAAGAAATCAAGATAATTAATGCTCATCTTTCTTTATCAGTATTTTATGTTTGGAGCATTTGAGGGTCTCTGACTTCGTTATCCATAAAATACATAGTAGATTATTGCAAAATATAATTATTTTCCTTGGACAATGGAAGACTAATATTTATTATTTCATGACCATTCTGTTTGGGTACCCATTATCCAGCCACCATCTTTTCCCCTCTATATCATCTTTGGGAGTCTTTAGTAATCACTATATGCCTTTATGTTTTATATATATATATATATATATATATATATATATATATATATATGTGTGTGTGTGTGTGTGTGTGTGTGAACTTGAAAATTTTGTCTTTTTGTGTCTTGTTTGCTCCACTTAACCTTATGATATGCAGGTCCATCCATTTTGCTGCAAATGGCAGGATATCATTTCTATTTATTGCTTCATGATAATGCACTGCCTAGGTGCCTACATTTTCATTATCTGCTAAGTTCATCCCTTGATAGATGCCTATGATGATCCATAAATCGGTTGTTGTAAAGTGTGCTGCATTAAACGTGGGTATGTAAACATTCATTTGATATACTGATTGTTTTTTGCTATGCACCCAGGAGATAGATAATGCATAATTGATATTACCTATAGACCATCATTAAGGTTATGGCTTAGTCGATTATTTTAAAACATTCCTAGTGCAAGGCATAGCTCTGAACATTTCTTTGGTTACAAATTTAAATCTATGGGAATTTGGGAAAGAATGGAGAATAATATTAGACTGTAATCATTACATGTAAGTTGTTAAAAATACTTATCTCCATAAACAATTGCAACAGTAATAGCACAGACAGAAAATGTCTTCAGGAATGGAGTTAACTGGCCCACATTTTTCAGAACTGGTTTCTAAAAGGTCAGTATTTGAAGATGTGCTGATTTCCATGCACCTGTACAGCAAAATTTCTTTTCTCTTTGCTCTAGAATGCTTATAGTTTGATCTTGCACCATTTCACTAAGTATAGATTAGCACCTTCAAATTTATCAACAAGCCCCAATAGGAAGTCAAAAAAGTCTTTCAGGAAGTTTCTTCCAGATAGTACCTTCAGGTAGACATTTAAAAGTAGAGTCTGATGAACTTGAAACATCTTTTATCCCCAAAGAATTTTTCAACTGGGGCTTTTAATCTTTCCCCACTTCATTGCCTGGCCTCTCTTCCCTGATTGCAGATGATGAGGGGTCTCGCCTTTTCTTCCAGTCATACTGCCCAGAAATGTTCTTCACGTATCTCTTCTCATTTCCTCCTTATGAGATTGTGTTCATGATTCAGTTTTAAGTTATTTGCCTCTGGCAAGAATATTTTCCTCGTAGAATTATAGAATAGCTAAAATAAATCTATTAGTAGCTAAAATAATCAGTCTTATATTTAACTACCCATGTCTTCCTTAAGTCATTCGCCTGAAACTCAAGTAATTTACCTATTTTTAAATAGTCATCTATTGGCTTATCTGACATCTTTATTTCACTAAACCTTATACCCTACCTAAGAGTTAATTCTGTCCTTATCTCTGAAAGGAAATGAGCAAATACTTTCAGTAAATTGCATCACATTCTGATATAAGAATCTGTATTCAGAAACTGGCCACAGGACCAACCTCCTTAGTGACCTGTCTTGTGCACGTCTTCTGCTATTCTTGCAACTTTAGCTTTGGCTTCAAACCTGAGGATTTGATTTTATTTCCATGTTTACCTTTCAAAGTTGATAATAGACATAGATAAATATACATACTCCATATTTTTGGGGAAAAAAAGGACAATTCAAGTTTCCCTATGTACAAAATAAACTCTTAAGATGTACACCTTTCCCACCTTCCCTTAAGTCAGACAGATCTCTACTTAAAACAGAGTCAGCAGTCTTCAATCTGGTAGTCTAACAAACAGATAACTTGTAGCTTGAGTGTCTTACCCTGCTTTTCATTTTGTTTAAATAGATTTAATAAACATTCACGAATTTCAAATGAAGACAGTTTAAAAATATAATAACTTCAAAAGAGTATTCCACAAAATTAGTCTCTCTTGCATGAGCAGAATGACCTGTTCCCTCACAGGCAACTATGCTAGTAACCATCTCAGAATGGTGAGATTTCAAGACTCAAAGCTTCCCACTGTGTATGTATTGAGAAACTAAACTCCTGTGGGATTAGCTTTAATATGAATCCTAAGGAAAAAAATGATAAAAAATTTATAAATGTTCTGCCTCAGAGAAGAAAAGTAACAACTACCTCAATATGTTAGTTGAATCGGAAAGACCTGGTAGAGTAAAAAAAAAAAAAAAAGGTAAAGTCCCAAATGAATCTCAAAATGGAAATTTGATTTAAAATATGTGTATATATTTGCCTGGTGAAATAGGCAAACTATACACAGAAAAGAGCATGAAGTTTAGCAAAAGGGCAGTGAATACTTCCACCATTTTAGAGTGAAGTACATTGGAGAAGCTGGCAGAGCAAATGAGATAGAAAAGACGAAGTGGCAAAATGTTGCATGTGATGTCTTACAGGCTAAGGATAAATGATAATTTTCAGGAGGTAGGTGTCAGTTAGATTAAGCATCCCTGAAACATTAAGGAGTATACCTTCTGAGGGCTGACATTTCATTACTGACATCATGTTGAATAGAACCCTCACTAGGAGAGGTTTCATTACAGCAATGAGAGCAAAATATGATTGAAATGTCTCGCCGGTCCATGGGAGGTAAGGAGCTGGAAAAAGGCAGCATGAACTATTCATTTGAACAATTTCACTGTGAAGGTCAATAGAACAATAGCTGAAGAGAAAAGGCGAATTACAGGATAATGTTTTAAGATGCAAATATGTGTATACATTACAGTACAGGAAAAGTGATTAGATGATGGTATAATAAATTATTTTGGTGAAAGAGCTTATATTTATTTATATCCAGAGATGCTGAGTTTGACTTTACTTATAATAACCTAGAAAATTATTTTAATGGTCAAAAATAAATTAGGAAAATCTAGAGTAATATTTTCATAATGTTTGGGTGAATTTTATGAAGTATTTAAAATAATGTTAAACTATAATATTTATGATAAAAATTATAGTGATAAAATTAATCGTCAGCAGAACAAAATATGCTGCAATACAGAAAGCATATAAGATTTCACCTTTGGTTTTGAAACACCACTGCTAGAAAAACAATGGAATAAATAAAAAAGCCTGTTGGGAAATTCCCTTTGGAGAGTGAGACTACAGGGCATTTTGTCTTTCTTTTTAATAGGCTTTCCAATTTTCAATTTTGAAGGATTACATTGTATTATTATTTTACTATAGCAAAAAGTAAACAATGTCATCCACTAGATGAAATAAATGCTATATAGTCCCCATAAAGATATAAAATCTTTGATTCTGAATTTTACTCATCCTTCCATTAATCTGTTACAACTGCATTATCAACATCAATGCCATCCATTTTTTAAAGATGTGTGTACAACTTACAGTGCATGATCGGAGTATTTAAACTCTTTACTACTGAACATGAAACATTGTGCTTTTTTTTTTTTTTTTTTTTTTTTTTTTAGCGGTACCAGGATTGAACTCATGACTGCCTGCTTGCAAAGCAGGTGATTATGCTGCTGAGCTAAATCCCCAGCCCCAAACATTGTGCTTTTCAAAGTTGTGTCTATGCCTATGTGCGGGTGTGTACACACTTGCATGAATACTTGCATTTTAGATGCCTGTGAAAAGCACATTTCAGGATCTTCCTAAATAGAAATAGTTTCACATCGATTTTAAGTTTTGAATCCTACATTTGAAAAGTGACATGTTTAGAGTGTTTTCTATTGAAACCAGGGAAACTACTTAATATTATGTCGATTAGTGGTGGGTGTTTGGGTAGAATGGACTCAACACGACTGAATGGGACTTACTGCTTCAAAACTCCCGAGTTTTCAACTGATTCAATTTGCTTCTATTAATGATACAAGTGACCTTAATTTACAATATCACTAAGAGCAATGAAAGATGGTTTCAATGTGGGTTATCCAGACTATGAAACTCATAACACACAAGAGATTAACTTCCTATCATATTCTGTAAGTGTCACAGTTTGTTCATTTTAGCAATAATTTGTGATGAAAAACCTCAGTACTCACATTGAAAGTAGTGGGACTTTCGGTAGTGTTTAAGAATCTGCTAGTCTTCAAAACCTTACTGTGAGTACTCTCAGGGTCACAGTCTGCCTTAAGCACCACCTGATCATGCAGGGAAAACCTGAACTAAGGAAGCCATTGGGTCTGAAATGAACACTGGGCCTGAGGCTGTCGTACCGAATTGAGAATGACTCACCTTTTCCCTGAAATCCAAGATGGCCAAGTACAATAGGTGATTATAAAACTAACCATATCAGCCATCAAATACGACAGCGTATCTCTTAACATGGGTGGGGACAGCATGCAGTTGTCTGACTTTCTCCAAAACTGGAAAGAGAGACAGAAAGCAATCTATCTGGACACCTTTCAAAAAACGGAATAAAGATAAACTGATAATCTGCTTGTGTTATTTGATTCAATAATTTATTAAAGGGTTCAGAAAATGTAGATGTGAATATTAGATAGCATATAAAAGATAAATCCAATTAGGTAGAGAAATTGAAGCACTCAGTTTCTTATAAATATTCTTTAAAAGCATGGCACATTTTGATTTCAAGGAAAAACAGAAAAAAACAACAAAGGCAGTGTAAAAATTTGTATTTAAAATCATTGCACCGACCTACCAAATGTGATCAAAATGGCACACAAAAAAAATGTATTCAATTTTGCCTCCAATACTCTGCATAAAACTATAGATAAAATATTAAAAGGGAATCTCAAAACAAACGGTTAGTTCAATCCAACATAATTTTCAAAGCCCCGAAAGAACAAAAAATGCACACATTAAGCAAGTTTAAGGTGCAGCTGCACTGGGTCTCTATAATCAGCAGTACGTAATCACAGGTAATCTGTTTTCTGCCACTCAGGCCATATTGCCTGAGTGAGGCCCATTGCTAAAAACAGGTCATAACTTGTCACTTCCTGAATCTTCTCCATCCCTTCTCCTTCTTATGAAAATTTCTGGATTTTTGTTTGTTTGTTTTTGTACAGGGGATCCAACTCATGACCTTGAGCTTATTAGGCAGGCACTTGTGCTACTGAGGGAAATTCTCGACCTCTTCATATGAAATTTCAGGGAAATTCAATACTTAAGGCGTTGAAAGGAAATTCATTACTTATATAGTTGAGAGCACGTTAATAGGATCTTATGAGAAGAAGCCCAAGTTCCTCTCTTGGTGATTTCGTTCACTAATCAATGTGATCCTTAGAATAGGCCTGTGATATGTGGATAAAGCCTGTGGTATGTGGTGATGGTAATACTGAAAAAAATTAGAGAGGTTGTCAGAGAGGAACTGTGAGTGGGTAAGTTTGGATTGGCCAGAGGCTGAGAGGAAACACCAATTAAAACAAGCCTCTAAATCAAAAGTCCAAAGGACAATACGAAATACTTTCCCATTTGAAAAAGTTCCTTCCTACTCCCAATTATCTATCCTCTCTTTTGTTCCCTATTTATAACTCAGATTTCTGCAGAGGGGATCAAGAGATGAGGAGGGAAGAGGGGTTAAGAAGTTTGGTTTTTTTTTTTTTTTTTTTTTTTCTTGGTACCAGGGATTGAACTCAGTTCAGCGCATTTGTAAGACAAACCCTTATGCCCCTGAACTAAATTCCAGGCCCCCAGGATAAGAGATTTAATCCAAAAATTTGAAAGAAAAAAATCAAACTAGAATTTTTGCAAAAGGGAAGCAGCGGTAGAGGGTGGGAACGAGGGTAAAACAGGGAAAAATAAAAGAACCAAGAGAAGTTATGTACAAATTCCTCATGATGGATGTGCTCACTATGTACTGTGAAAAGTACTACTAATAAAGAAATACCATGTGGAGAACACAAGATAAAACATCAATGTTAAGAACTTGTATTTATTACAAACAAAATCAGTTTTGTGAAGCAATATAAAATGACTAAATAAGCATGCTTAAACAAAAGTGCAGATCAATATCTACAGTGTCATTTTTCAATATTGTTCTACAGAAGTCAGTAATATAACTTTGAAAAACAAAGTGTGAGAATTTGTGTTATGTCATGTAAAATGTTATTAAAGAATACAGTACTATTAGAGGAATTTGAAATAAACAAGTTGAACGGAACAAACAATCTAAAGCTGTTCCATTTATGAAAATGTAATCTATGAAAAAGATACAATTCTCATATATATATGGAAATAATATATTATGTCAGTTATCCATATAAAAATAAAACTACATTAGACATCATGTTGGTATGAAATAAGGAGATAAACTTAATATGAAAATCAAACCCACTACACTTTTAGAATATAGACTGGCTAAAAATAGAGTTTTAAAAAGACATTCACTCAGAAACGAGAAAATACAAAAGCATAGAAAAAAAAAAAAACATTTCCAAATCCAACTTGATCTGTAATTAGAAAAAATAATAATGATGATAAAAAACTTTTTGCAAAAATACCATAACTAAAGTTTAGAAACAAGTGCCAAATGCTTAAATTTCTATTTGCAGCATAAACAGCTAAAACAAGGATTAATATCAAAATTGGTAAATAGTAATGAACTTAAGAAATAAGTTAGTTATGCTAAATTTTGCAGCTGGTATATAATGAAGCAGTTCGATATTTCTTTTATTTCAATATGGTTTGTGATAAGTACATATACCTCACATTTGATAATACAAGAAATAACCAAAATTTAGGAGAGTATATATGTTACATTTGCAAAATATATATTAGAAAAAAAAAAATATATATATATATATATATATATATATATATATATATATTCAGAGTTACTCAAAGAAGATGCAATAAAAAATAAATATTTTTTGCTCCTTAGCAAAGGAACAGGGACAAATAAACAATATCAGATGATATCATGGACTAGAAATGTGGTATCTCATATCGTACTGGTATATAATTTGTGATGGCCAGTTTGATAGTAGTTTTTTACTCTCTAGTAACATTTAATCTGTACAGATGATTTGATTTATCGATTTCAACCTAATGTATATATGGAGAACAGTGGCTCCCAATGTGTGATTCTGGGACCCCTGAAGGAGTTCTCTGAGGTGATTTTAGGGTGTCAAAAAAGACAAATCACTTTATAATATTACTAAGATGTTATTTATTTTTTCCATGTGTTGATTTTTGCACTCAGGAGGAAAATCATTGGTGAGTAAAACTGCTCACACATTAGTATGAATGCAGATAGTAATACTAAAAAGCACATTGTATTCTTCGTGGCCACACATTCTCAGTGGGAAATAATGAGACAGAAAGCAAGATTTTAAAACGATGCCCTTAATGAGACTGCTATAATACAGTGATTTTCTTGAATCTTAAATCTAAAATATAGTTCTTTAAATATACTCTTAATGAAAGAATGACAATTATACATAAAATCATTGTAATGCACACCCAACTTATAATATCATATGATTGTGAAGTCTGCTGTATAATTTCAGCAGGTGAGTTTAATGCAGGTCAATTTTGAAATTGCTGGTCTTGGAATCTGTTTTCAATAATTTTCAAACCTTTGTCTGGATAATTTCTAAGACATGTCTGGGATGCACATTAGAGTTGAATTTTGACTCTAGAGGACCCTGTGTGTATTTTCCATTTTCCCAATTCTATTTTCTTTTAAGACCACGATGCCATGGAAGGTGGAGATAGTGAGGTCATTGGTCTCCACTGCCCATGTGCAATGCATGTCTTACCTCGGCATAGACAGCAGGATAAGTAATGTACGAATATATGAAGAAATTCATGAGTAAATAAATCCCCAGAAAGCTAGTATCCATGAGAAAATACTATCTTAATAACCAGTACTATTAGCGAAAAACTGTGCTTAGGAAATGTTTTTATTTGTCACTTATGGGTAGAAAGTGACAACTCGAACCTATGAAAGAAAATGATACATAGGATTATATACTTTTGAATTGCTTTTTCATAAAAAGAGGACAGGAAGGCAGTTTTTAAGGTTGAGAAAGCTTTTAAGGTTGAAAAAGTAAAGAAGAGCTAGCCAAAGGTGGAGTTAGCCATTACGATAAAAAGATTTTAAAAATTTGTGTGAGAAAAGCTCAGTGAGACTTTGAAAAACACAAGTGTCCAATAGTCAATTCTAAACTTGTCGCACTGCAGTAGGACACTTTGTCTTTCTCCATGAACTAAATGGCAGCTGAAAGCCTTGTGGGGATTTGTTGTGGGATTACTATGACAGGCAGGCCAGTAGAAGGAATTGTGTGCTCTTCTACAACTACCTGTCTTGAATGTTTCTAGAAATAATTGCTTTGCCAGGAAGAAGGAAGTAATCCCGGCAAGTGCAGGGAAGTGAGAAGAAAGGAGGTGAGAAGAAAGGGCAGCCATGTAAAAGTCTTCCCATTGTAGTTGTATTTTTGGACTCAGTCATTTGTGACTGTTGTCGCTATAGCTAGAGCTGTTTTCTTCAAATATACTAGACAGAGGACACTGTAAGAGACAGAGAGGCATTCTGATCATTGAGGCATCTTTAATGCTTTTTAATTATATTGACAAATTATTTGGCACTCCTCTCTTCAAGAAGTAACGCTGAATTCACTTTGATTAGGGGCTGGACTTACTGACTTTCTTCCAGTGAAGAAAATATGATAGAAGTGATAAGATATTATCTCTAGAAGTCACAATAGGGCTGCGATTTGAGCCCTCTGTTGACTACAGCTCTACCCAGCAAGTTGATTTAACAACTTCTTAGGGGCTCAAACCCCCAATCATCTAGCCAAGTCACTTCTGGATTCATGACTCACAGAAACTGTGAAATAACAAATGTTTATCGTTTTAAGCTTCAAAGATTTAGATGATTTCTTACATAGCAATGTATAACTGATATGCACATGATTATCCTAGCTTACAGAGAGTAAACTGAAATTCCAAGAAGTCAGTGGACTTGTGTCCTGGATAAGTTGTTAGAGATGCAAAGCAAACTCCAGTCTTTTGACTCTCACTCATTGATCTCAACAGTATATCAAACTGAAGTCAGTCATACGTAGGAAATTTAGGCCTTATATTTTAGATGTGGAGCATAATTCTAAAGTCATGATTGAAACTTAATCAGAAATACCAAAAATTCAAATCAATGCTTGAATCATTCACTCTGTATAATCACGAAGAAAAAAAAAGAAAATAAAGACAAATATCATTCTCAAATCTCCAAAACCAATTCATAGAACTAGGAAGCAGCGTAGGACCTTAGAGATATCTGTCTAGAGTTTCACTGTGTAGATGGAAAAAAAGCTCTGAAAGAAAATTACTGGCAAATGCCACAGCATGAGTTAGAGAGCAAAGTCTCAAACTCAAGTCATCTGTGCAATGAAAACATTCTTAACATCTGGCGTTAATGTTGTTAATTACTTAAGGACAGAGGCTTTCAAGTTCCTATAGCCAAGGCTTGATATAACGGCTGCTGAGAATTTCTCTTTCCTGACTTCTTGCTCGATTAATAATGCTCTCTATTCCTTTTGTAAAATATACTGATGAATGCTGTAAGGCACACTGGAAACATGGTTAATAGCCTATCATGTTAGGAACATCTACTTTTACCTGCATGTGCCCCAAGAGCCATTATGTTTGTTTGCAAATATGCTTATGCCAAGTACATTTATTATTGTAATAATCTTATGTAATTGAATATTTTATAAACTAATTAAATACAAAATTGAAGGAGAGCTGTTCTTTCCATGAAACCTAAATTAAATCATTGGAAAACATGATAGAAACACGTTGTTAATAAACATTAATTTAGGATTTGGTGTTGGGAGAGACAGTACAAAATAAACAAAGATCTCAGAGAATTCTGTACTTTGGTTACCTTGCAATTGTTACTCAATTTTTTTACTTTTAAAAGAAAATAAAATTGAAATTAATATGACATGTGTAACACTTACCATGATAAGCTAAAATCAAAGGACGATACTCAATTGAAAAGTCATGTGAGAGAAAAATGAGACAAAGAAATATCAGAATAAGTGTATTTATACTGTTCAATATCAGATAAATTGTTTAAAGCAATATATGTCATTTTAAGGGATTCCTACCTCCAGTCAGTGTTTTCAATAAAGTGACCAAATCTTAGTCATCAGTGCATCAGATGACAAGGTTTCTAAATCAATATTCTCTGTTTATATTTAAATTTCTATATTTAGCATCTAATAAAAGAATGAATGACAATCTGAGTGAAAGAAGACACCATAACATACTGAAGGCATTTCTTTACTTGGGAAATTTTCAACATTTATCCAATTTACAGTTAAATATCAGTCTTGTTTTCTATCCATGTGTTGGTCCAGAATGCTTGGGCTAAAAGTACTTCCATGTGTCTTCCTCCATGATTCATGAACCTTTCTTCATGGCAGAAGTTTATTTCTTTGGGAGCCTTGTGAAAATTCTCCAATGGCATTTCAAAAAGAGTGGCTTCCATGCTAGTAGAGATCACAGGCAACTTATCTCTCCATTTCCATCTCTATCTTATGATAGATTCGTCAAAGGAATTTCCAGAGCTGCTAAGCAATCTGATTCCAGTGCCTAAAAATTTTGGTCACCTGACTTTTCTGTTGAAATAATCATTGCATTTGACCAGGGTGGACAATTTTTTTTATGTGTGCTTATTTCCTCGAATTAAAGACATAATGATATGTGAAACACACGAATACAAAGCATGACTTTTAAGACTCTTTAAGAATGAATTATATATCAAGTTCTTTATACATCTTTGTAGATCATCATTTCAGCATGAATCAACTTACCTGTGTATCCAATTTATTCATTCATTGCCCTAATTTACCGTGAGTTTTCTGTCAAATACGCACTTTGTGTCTTACTAAATTATTTATTAAAATAGCTCTTTCACTGTGCATATATCCATTTCCATCAACTCCTCACCTCTGAAATTGTTCAGCCAGAGCCATATCATGTTGTTTCTGACAGCCAACTCTTATTTGGGGAGATAATGCATTACTTCCAAAGCTATCATATTTGTCTCTTTCTCCCTGCTTGTTTAAAACTGTGTTTCTTTATAGCACTTAAATCTACCCAAATAAGGTTTCTAATTTTGAACCCCATAATAGAGAATGCAATTCTTAGTTTGCCTACAATTTTTATTCCAGTGCCTATATAGCGAGCAATCAGCACTTAATGTTCACCGAATGAATAGTAATTAAATGAATGTATGAATACCTGTCACAAATTTGTATCCTTATCCATTTCTGTCTGCTTTCCACCATCGCTCTACAAGGTTCTCTCTCATCATCATTGCTGTGGCAGCGGGCTCTCTGTCACTCTTCTTTCATCCTCTCAACTGCTCATCTCTTCGCTTTCACCCGTAACCTCCCTAACCCTACCCATATCTAACTAGGTATGAAACATTTTATTAATATAAGATCTTTTCATCCATTTATCTTGTATCTGTCTCTTCCATTTCTTCTGTCATTCATGAATCCATCATTTTCCACCATGAATTTCTATTTAAATTATATGAAGTGTCATTTCAATATTGGATGATGAGTGTGTACAGGTTTTCAGTGAAGGGCCCCAAGGAAAGATAATAAAGAGCAGGCGTGTTTCTTCCACTTATTTTATTTGAATTCAATTACAAGAGTTCAGAAAGTGTTAAAAATTATAAAAGAAGAAGAAAAGCTAACCCTTAAGCAGTGCTTATCACTGCTTTAATAAATATGGGCCATAGATACAATATGAGATGTATACTGGTCTCAGTCATTTTAATGGAATTATGAAGATTAAGGACAAGAACTGTCCATACAGCTTGATTTGAAGCACGTGTCGCATTTTTTCTATACAGCTAATCCAAAGCAAAAGTGAACCATTTTAAACATGGAAGGGCAAAGTAGGTGGATGTTCTAGGAGCCAGCATAGTGGTTTCTATCATTGCATTTTACTTGAGGAACTCTGGGTTTAAACTTTTCTACTGACAGTTACAGCCTCACTGGTTGGTTTCACAATCCAAACCTCTGGTAAACACATGACTTGCCCAGTTTTTCACAGGACTGGGTAGCACTGAGGATGCAGCTTTTTGGCTTAGTCTTATAATTTTGTGTGGAGTTATAGAGGGAGGGGAATACACTGTAGGCAGGGGATCAACAACAGACCCACCCAGGTTATTCCACTGAATTTGCCAAATGTACATTAATCTCTTTATTTCTGATGTCTATAGTTAGCCACCTAATGGAGTATCGTTATGTAGTCTCTACATTATTCAAAAATTGCTTCATTTTGGAATTTTACACAATGTGTATGCAATTCCTTAATCACCTTGGTTCTCATGTGATGTATCAAATATCACCTGCCCACATTAAGTTTATCTTTTCTACTTTTTTATTTATATATTTATGCTTTGGTTTTTCATTTCAAGGTGTCACTTTGTAGCCCAGGCGGACCTAGAATTCATGGCGATCCTCCAGCATCAGCCTAAAATGCCAGAAGAATGGCATGCCCAACCAAAGCCAGCTTTGTTTACCTCTTTATAAAGTGATGAATTAGACTGTTTGCACAAAGTTTGCCTACAATTTTAATATTTTAAAGCAATGCAGGAGGAAGAATAAAGCATTGAAAGGATAATTTGATGAATAATAGTAGTTACTTCTCTTCTTTATCATCCGAAATTGTTTAAAGTTATTGTAAAATGCAATTTGATGAGGGTTAAAAATGATTGCTCTGAAAGCAGCTTGTCTGGTTGTGAAAGTGGCTTCACCACTCTGTGAGTGACCTTGAGTGAATTATTTTAATCTCTCAAGTCCCTAGTTAGTTTCATTTAGGAAAAGATATCAGTTTCCTTAGATGATTACTATGAGACTTAATTATTTTAATATAGGTCAATTCTTTCAAACAGGTTGGTACAGACTGAGAAATTATTATTATTTCTGTTGCTGCTGTCCTTGATGTTATGTGTGTCATT
The DNA here is from genome assembly GCF_034190915.1 of Cavia porcellus. NCBI lineage: Eukaryota > Metazoa > Chordata > Mammalia > Rodentia > Caviidae > Cavia > Cavia porcellus. The sequence continues at coordinate 109,601,195 of NW_026947486.1, read as the reverse complement.
TTTCTGCTTTTAAATACTAGGAATTTATTTCATTCTTTGTGTAACACAGCTTTTCTATTTCTTACTTCCCAGTACGTTATATTACATCATCTGCAGCTTGAAACAACCTCCTTCACTTCCCTTGCATTTCAGCACATTGTTCTTGAGTTATCTTTTCAAGTGGGGGATGTGCTTACCTCTACTCTTGTCTCACATTAATCCTGTGCCTGTATAACTTCTAGTCTCTATCAGTTATAATTATATCTTCACCTTTTCAAAATTGGTAATGGAGTAAGTCTACCACATAATGAATACATCATTAGTGGTTTGTCCATGTGAATAAAATACAAAGCATAGTATCAATTAACATTAGAATGTGTCTGTATGTATTTAACGCTGCAGAGTCACATGGTGTATGTATGAGCCCATTCCTATCTTTATAGCTGCAATGTTAATAGTCACCCAGCTCCATGTAGGGCACCAGTCATGGAATCCATAAGAAATGGCTTCTCCTTTTGTGTAAAACAAAATTAATAGCATCATAACCTTAGATGATTCTAAGCTAACAGTCATTTCCCCTAGACATTCTGCTCCTATTACACATATCCCCCAGAAGTTTCCACTCTGAATGACCTTACCTTACATTCCAGCAGGACAGCTAGTGCTACAGAAATTGTGAATACCTGTAATTCACAAATTTCTCTTATTGCTTTTCTGGGTTCTGTTTTCCAAGTTCCTACTTTATTTTGTGTTTTTCCTGAAATTCATTCTTATGTAACATCCTCAAACACATGAGATGAAAAGGTTCGAGCTCGTCTTGTCTGAAAAGTTCTTTATTCTGCCTACGTATTTCATAGTTTTGTGAGTATAAAATTCCTCTCATACACAATTTTCTCTTCAGAATTTTGAAGCATTTCTTTACCATCAAGCATAATTGATGAACTGTTTGACATTAAGTTGACACTTACTCTTTTCTGTGTGACTCGGTCCTCATCCATCAATCTCACCCACAGACCTGGGAAGATTTTATGTGTTTTTTTTTTCCATTTCTGTCCCTCCTATAAAGGATTACAGCTATCTTCTTAAAAAGGTTCTCAATATTCACTTTTTTTGTGGTTACAAAAATCATATTTTGACTTCGAGAAAGTCTCTTATATTATTTATGAGATTTTTTCTGCTAATATTGTATTTTCTCTTTGTAGAATTCCTACTAGTCTTAAGTTAGTACTGCAGGATAAATTATCCTTTTAACAGTTTTCTTCGCATTTTAATTCTTTTTAAAAATTTCATTCTCATTTTTTGAGATTCTCTTAAATGTAACTTCAAGTTTTTCATTTTTGTTTTTGTGGGAAGTTGTATATTTAGGTTTCATGCTTTCCATCTTTTTCTCTGATTTTTCTTTTTCATAAGCTCTGTTACTTTTCTATGAATGTGCTATCTTTGTTTCTCTGTCAAGAAGTTAATCCTAGGTTTTGTAAAAAGCTATGTTTATATCTTAAATATTTTACTATTCTTCACTGATTTTCTTTGTTTCTTTTTGTCTGTATTATATGTATGTTTTTCTTAGATATTACTGAAATTACTTTGTTTATGTTTAAGAATTAAGCAATAAAAACCTACCAGGATCTGTTACTACAAGAACGGAGGTTTTAAATGATAGATTTTACTTTACTGTAAAATATACAGAAGTGTGAAAATATGTCAGAGCATGGATAAATCACAGAACGAGCCACGAATTTACTAACAGATGTGAGTAACCAAATGATGGCCTGTGTTCTCTCCAATTGGATAGATTTATTTGTGAGACAATCTTAAAATTTCTAAGGCAGTCAATATTTTATTAGAGAGATTGTTGCACTTTTGGTATTACAGGCAAGGCACTCCATTCTCCGGGTCCCAATGGAATTGTTGAAATTCACATATGGTAATTTTATTTACAAGCCTAAGTTTGTATATATGTTTGAGTATATTTAAATCTTTGGAAGTTATCCTAATAATATACCATCAATTTAAGAACATTTATTTAAGAAAATCTAAAACTCAGTAAGAATACTGAGGCTCTGTGATTTGGGAGCTAAGAACTGTTCCCCTCCCTTTTCCTTTCCAGTCTGATGAAGCACACCATGCAAGGATCCCCCTTTTTAGCTCTGTTTTAGAAAGGAAGCGTCCTGAGGGGATGAGGGCATCAACATTTGTCATTTGGGGCCAAATCACCTATTTTCCAGGTTAACTTATGTGTGAAGGAAACTGAGAAGTGGGGGTTCCCTTCCAACTCCCATGAGATTAATTCTCTCTTGGACGAAACACTGTCAATAATGCGAGCTATGATCAACCTATTTCTGATTTGTCAGTTGTCATTTTCTTCTATGAAAGGCAAGCAGAAGGCCTAAAACTGTTTCTGTCCTCACAGAAGCGCCCAGAGCCTCCACTGGAATATTCACTCAGCGAGAGCTGAGTCCCCACTCTCTGCTCAAAAGCCATGCATCAGACATGTAGGAAGAGAAGAGAAGAAAGCTGTGAAACATAAAGCTTCAAATGTGTTTCTCAAAGAATCTACTCCTTCTTTTGCAACAGAGGACACAAAAGTTTAATTTTGAAGGTGTTGCTATGAACTTAAATTTACTTTCCTTAAATTCTTATGGTAAAATCCAAACCCTACATGTGATGGTAGTAGAGATAGAGCCTTTCAGAAGTACTTAGATTTGGAAAACTGATAATTGTACAGCCCTTTTGTGTTGGGATTTGAGGATACAGCAACGAGGCAATCACAGTCATCTCCAAACCAGAGGCAGACCCACTACCAGAAACTAAACCAATCTAGCCACGTGATCATGGACCTCTAACTTTGCAAACTGTGACAATAAATTTATGTTGTTTTAGTCTTCAAGTCAAGGCTTTGAAGAATGATAATCGTGCAGAAGGCAAAAGACTTTTTTTTGGTTTATGCTATAATGTAGGCTTACTTATCTTTGTGAATTCTTGTTTTAATGTTAGGAAAAGAAAATATTTTGTTTAAATGAGCAGAAATTAATTTAATTTTCTAAATTTTTTAATTTAAAACAAAAGAGGAATTTAAAAGATGATTCAGAATTTAAAAACAAAATAATATGAGATTAATAATGGTTAATATATTGCATATGGTTATCTTTAAAGTAGTTGTTCATATTACAAAATATTGGCGTAAAAATGATCAAACAGTCAAACAATGGAAGCACAAACTGCTCTTTTGGACTTGCTAATAGTAGATTAATAGTATAGTCATCTATCACATATATATGAGTGAGTGTGTGTGTGTGTGTGTGTGTGTGTGTGTGTGTGTGTGTGTGTATAATCTTTTTTCAACTTTCTTTTCTCTTTCTCTTTATCCCAGCTGTTTTTCCTCTTGAGTAATTGCTTTCACTTTCACTATCTATTGTACATTTTGCATCTTATTTACCCTTATTTTTCACCAGGAATTGTGAGGTCTCTAATGTTGCTCTTTAGCATCGAAAGTGTTAAGTGTGGCCACTTTCGCCAAGTGGTTACATTTTTAAGGGGAGGACTTCCTTAAACTGTCTTCTTTCTGAACCACTACTAGCTTGTAAACTGCAATAATCACTATAATCAAAAGCTGATTGCCTTATTATTTTCAACAATAACTGTACATAAGTTTCTCCACCAATTGATTCAAAGTTGGGCCTCTTTAAAATTATAGATTGCAGCACATGTGTTTGAATATTTTTTAAATCATAGGAGAACTCCTTCCAATCATCTTGCAATTCTCTCTAGGACAAAAAGTATCCTATCAATAATGTCAACAAACAAAAACAGCACCCAGCAATAGCAAGTCTAGAGCTGATTTTCCCAGCACTAACATTTGCTACAACGTATTAGAATTCAGTTTTTAATCAAAATTATGAGATACATAAGGAATAGGAAAGCTGGAGCCATATACTGTACTGGGAAAAAAGGAATGCAAAACATAGCAGCTGCTTGCCAGAACAATAATTTATCATAACAGAAAAAAATATCTGAAAGTATTCATTGAAAACATCTTCCAAGAACAGTGGAAACTATGATTAAAGTAGTAGAAAGTATGACTTAAAAAACAGGTCACGCTGAAATAATTAAGAAAAGGATAGATACAAAAAATTTAACAAATCAAATGAAAATCCTGGAGTATAAAAGTACAATAAGTAATATTTAAAAATCCCTCAAATTGGTCAGCAGTAGATTTACACTGGAAGAAGAAATAGTGTGCTTGTAGATCAATAGGGATTATGCAATTTGAAAATCAGATATAAGAATGAAAAAAATATTTATTAGAGCCTCAGATAAGTATAGGGCATCACTGATCACCTCAATATAAATTGTTATAGTTAACTTTATGAATCAGTGTGTCTCAGAGCTTTTATTTTTTTCTGTACTGGAAATTGAACCTCGGAAGTATGTTCCCAATCATTTTTTTAAATTTTATTTAAGGAGAAAAAGAAAAAAAAAAACAGAAAAAGGGTACAAGTTATACAGAATCTCAGAAAAAACAAACAGTAGGAAATCACTAGCTAACAGATTACATATTGTCATCTTAGAAAGAGCTGTTCAAGTTACAAAATTAAAGCATATAAAGTGGACATTCAATCAGTGAGACTGCAAACAGTTCTGTTTAATGATCCAACAAAACTCACTAATATGGTTATCTGTCTTATACATTTAAATATACATGCAGTTACATTCTTTTTTTAAATTTTATTTAAGCAGAAAAAGCAAAGAAAAAAAAGCAGAGAAAGGGTACAAGTTACACAGATTTATAGAAAAAAAAATAAACAGGAGGAAATCACTAGTTAATGGATTACATTTTGTCATCTCAGAAACAATTGTTCAAGTTACAAAATTAAAGCTTATAAAGTGGACATTCCAACAGTGAGACTGCAAAAAGTTCTGTTCAATGATCCAACAAAACTCAGTAATATCATTATCTATCTTATACACTTAAATATACATGCAGTTATATTGTTTAGAGCACTTTCTTTTCCTCTCTTTTGTACAGTGACAATTATACATTTTGGGTTTTGTTGCCCCCACAGTTCTTACTACCTTTTTGGAAGAGAGTAGAACCAAATGTGACATAACAGAAGAGTCAGTCAAATCAAAAGGGTGGACGTAATAGATAATGTAAAAGCATAATACTAGGTGATCAACAATGGTTACCATAATGCCTCCCATTATCTCTAATACAATTGCCTATATCATTAGTTATAATAAAATTGAACAAAACAGTAAAGAACAAAACTAACAAAACCAAAACATTGGAGACATTATAGGTCTTCAAAAGTAGATAATAGTCAACCAGAATGGGCATCATAATGAATCGTACTATCTTCACAGCTGTTGCCTAAACTTTCGAACCTGGTACTATCAAGCAAAACAGAATAGAGGAACATCAATCAAAACAAGATGGTGAGAGCAATACAGGGCTTTAAATCAAGACAATGGAAAGTCAAAGTGGGTTACTATAATATATCCTGCTATTTTTTAATTTATTTTTCCCTTAATTAAAAGGATAAAAAAGTAAATAATAAAATGGAGATTGAGATAAAAGAGGGAATAACAGCAAATCAGCGCAGATCAAAACATAACCATTTAAGCAAAATAGTGTTCCACCACAAGATTATCCCAACATAAAAGTAGTTACCATATTGTCTCTTTCCTTGAAGTCTTTGAGCATAACTTCATATACTGTAGCATCAAATATCTCAAAACAATGTAAAACCATTCAAGAGAATGACAGTATTACAGGGTATTTAGAATCAACTAACAGAAAATAAACAATGGTTTCTGTATAATCTCCTTGTCTATAAAAGGTTTTGCTTATAGTATCATATATAATAAAATCCAATAAGATACCACCTGTTTAGACCAATGGAGACAGTATAACAAAAGCTTGATGAGACTTCAAAACAAGATGATACTAAATCAGTATTACCTCTTAAGATGTCATTTTCTCCAAAATAGCTGTTCCTATCATCCAATCTTCTCTGTCTAATTTCTGTTGAGATTTTTTTCTGTCATTAATTGTCAGTTTGTCTTCTTCATTTTGTTTCCTGCTCCATTAATTGTGGCCTCTCTGCTGCTACTTCTGGATTCTTTGTATTTTTCTTTTTTAGAATATCTTGCAGTCTTCTCTGTAGAGTTGAATTGGTGGTTGCATATTCCCCTAGTTCCTCTTTATCCTGGAAGCACTTTGTTTTTCCATCAATTTCCAGGGATAGTTGTGCAGGATATATCAATCTTGGCTGGAGATTATTATCTTTCAAAGCTTGAATTATTCCCCTCCCCCATGCTCTTCATGATTTGATGGTTTGTGCCGAGAAGTCTGCTGTAATTCTGATGGGTGTTTCCTTGTAAGTGATCTGTTTCTTGTCTCTGACGGCTTTTAGTACTCTGTTCTTGTATTGGATTTCTGGAAATTTAATTATTATATGCCTGGTTGTTGCTCTGTTTGGGTTGTAGGTGGCTGGGGTCCTGTATGCTTCATACAACTGAGTACCTTTACCTTTTGCTAAATTAGGAAAATTCTCCTGGATTATCTCTGTGAGTAGCTTTTGTAGTTCATTTGTTTGTGTCCCTACTTCTTCTTTTATGTTCTTAATTCTTAAGTTACAGACCCTCTTATCATCTTCTAGTCTTTGTACTATTGCTGTTTGTTTCTTTGTTATTTTTAAGAAGTTTTTCATTTCATGCTCCCATATTACAAATCTGCGCTCCAGTTCAGATAATCTGTCCTTAGTTTCTTTCAAGCTGTTATGCCAGCTTTCAATAGACTTTTTAGTTTCCTGGTAGTCTCTTTGAACCTGCTTCACGTATTCTATGCTTTCTCTATTTTCTCCATTAAACAATTCTCCCCTCTTTTTCTGTTCTTCCATTCCACCACCTGTTTTTTCTTGGGTGGTGCTTAGCATTTATCTAACTATTCTGCTTATGTCTAGCTTCAGGTCATTAATAACTTCATTCCTGAACTTGTCTATGAGGCTCTCGAGATAGCGCTTTATGTCTATTGGTGCTGTGTCTGCTATTGCCTCTTCCTCAGGATTAGGGGCCGAGGACCCTTTCTTGTTGCTGCCTCTTCCCATATTCTCTGTTCCTTATATATGCAAGCGTATATAGGAGGCCCAACTTCCTTCCCTGTCAGCCACAGTCTGATTGAATTGCACCGGCTAGGTGTTCCCGCCCACTGCACCACACCAGGTAGTTACAGACCAGGCAGCCTATGTGGGGCCCGCCCCTCCAGGTCAATCTACCTTCAGGAGCTGGGACCTGGGCTGTGCTAGTCTACTGGGTCTCAGCCAGCAGCGTCGCATGGGCTAGGCACCGCTCACCAATCCCGCTTGAGAGGCGGATTGGTGACTGAAGTCACTGCAGCGCCCTGTTCCCGCAAGTCTGCCTGGTCACAGAATGTCCTCTGTTGGAGTCTTCTAGACCGTGGGGAAGAGACCCAGTTTTCCCTCACTCACCAGAGGTGGATGCACGGCTCACCGCCCGTCCTGCTCTCAACTCCTTTCACTTATTCCCGTTCTCTGGCTTCCATGCATCTCTCTCCCTGCCGAGCCGATGCAGACACAGCTGCAGCATGGTGGGAAACCCAATGGCATGGGTTCCAGCTTCTACACGGAGGCTTTATCTGTTCCTGTTATAGCACCAGGGTTGCATTCCCAGTTGGTTTCTCTCAGCCCAGTTCATTCTTGGATCACCAGGCATATCTCCTCTTGCTTATGATTCCTTACTCAGCACCATTCCTGAATTCTAAGCTGGGTGTTTCAGAGAGCCTCTGTAGCTGCTGCTATCTGTCCGCCATGTTCTCCCCCAGTTATATCCTTTAGAGAACTTTCTTTTCCTCTCTTTTGTACAATGACAATTACACATTTTGAGTTTTATTACTCCAACAGTTCTTATTACTTTTTTTGAAGAGAATAAAACCAACTGTGACATTACAAAACAGAGTCAGTCAAATCAAAAGGATGGACATAATACATACTGTAAAAACAAAATACAAAGTGATCAACAGTGGTTACCATAATGCCTCTTGCTATCTTAGAAAGAATTGCCTATATCATCAGTTATAATAAAATTGAACAAAACAGTAAAGAACAAAACCAATAAAAGCAAAATATTGGAAAACTATAGGACTTCAAAAGAAGATAATAGTCAAACCAGAGTGGGCATCAGAATGAATCTTATTGTCTTCAGATTTGTTGCCTATACTCTCAAAGTTGGTACTATCAAGCAAGACAGAATAGAGGAAAATCAGTCAAAACAAGATGGTGAGAGCAGTACAGAGTTTCAAATGAAGTTAATAGGAAATCAAAGTGGGTTACTATAATATATCCAGCTATTTTTTATTTTTCCCTTAATTACAAAGATAAAAATAAAAAAAAAATAAATAATAAAAAGGGAGATTGAGACAAAAGAAGACATAACAACAAAACAGTGCAGGTCAAAACACAAACCATTTCAGCAAAATAGTGTTTCACCACCAGATATCCCGACATAAAAGTAGTTACCATAGTGTCTCTTTCCTTGAAATGTTTGAGTATAACTTCATATACTATAGCATCAAACATTTCAAGACAATGTAAAGCTGTTCAAGAGAATGAGAGTATTACAGGGTATTGGAACCAACTAACAGAAAATGAACAATGGTTTCTGTATAATCTCCTTGTCTATAAAAGTTTTTGTTTATATTATCACATATAATAAATGATATGTGACAATAAGATACAACATATTAAGACCAATGGAAACAGAAGAACAAAAGCTTGATGGGACTTCAAAACAAGATGATATTAAATCAGCACTAGCTATTATGATGTCTTGTTTTCTCCAAAATAGCTGTTCCTACCTTCCAATCTTTTCTGCCTCATTTCTGTTGAGCTCTTTTTCTGTCATTAGTTATCAGTTTGTATTCTTCATTTTGCTTTCTGCTCCATTCATTGTGGCCTCTCTGCCACTGTTTCTGGAATCTTGGTATTTTTGGCTTTTTTAAGAATGTCCTGCAGTGTTCTCTGTGGAATTGAATTGGTGGTTGAAAATTCCCCTAGTTCCTCTTTATCCTGGAAGCACCTTTTCCATCAATTTCTAGGTATCCTTGTGCAGGATATGTAATTCTTGGCTGAAGGTTATTATCTTTCAAAGCTTGAATTATCCCCCCCCACGGTCTTCATGATTTGATGGTTTGTGCCGAGAAGTCTGCTGTAATTCTGATGGGTGTTCCCTTGTAAGTGATCTGTTTCTTGTCTCTGACAGCTTTTAATATTCTGTTCTTAGGTTGGATTTCTGGAATTTTGAGTATTATATTCCTGGTTGTTATTCTGTTTGGGTTGTAGGTGGCTGGGGTCCTGTATGTCTCATACATCTGAGTATCTCTACCTTTTGCTAAATTAGGGAAATTCTCCTCGATTATTTCTGTGAATAGCCTTTGTAGTTCATTTGTTTGTGTCCCAACTTCTTCTTTTATTTCTTAATTCTTAAAATATAGATCCTCTTATCATCTTTAAGCCTTTATATTTTTGCTGTTTGTTTTCTTGTTATTTTTAAGAAGTTTTTCATTTCATGCTCCCACATTACAAATCTGTCCTCCAGTTCAGATAATCTATCCTTCGTTTCTTTCAAACTGTTATGCCATCTTTCAATAGAGTTTTTAGTTTCCTGGTAATCTCTTTGAACCTGCTTCATGTATTCTATGTTTTCTCTATTTTCTCCATCAAACAATTTTTCCCTTTTTTTCTGTTCTTCCATTCTACCCTCTGGTTTTTCTTGGGCGGTGCTTAGCATTTCTCTAACTATTCTACTTATATCTTGCTTTATTTCATTAAATACTTCACGTTTGCAATTGTCTATGAGGCTCCGGAGATATTGCTTTATGTCTATTGGTCCCGTGTCTGATATTGCTTGTTTTTTGTCCTCTTTCTCCTTTGCATTAACCTTTCCTAGATCAATGTTCTCAGGATTGGGAGCCAGGGACCCTTTCTTATTGTTCGCTCTTCCCGTATTTTTTGATCCTTCCATACAAGCATATATAGGAGGCCCAGTTTCTTTCTTTGTTGGTTATGGTTTGTTTGAATTGTGACAGCTAGGTTTTCCCACTCACTGCAGTGTACTAGGGAGACATAGACCTGGGCAGCCTCTGCTGGGCCTGCCCCTCTAGGTCAGTCAACCTACCAAAGGCTTCACTGTCAGGGTGCACCTCCAGGTACTGGGACCAGGTTTGGGCTAGGCTACTGGGTCTTAGTCTGTGGCTCACCCAGGCCACGGCTCCCAACCAATCCTGCTTGGGAGGGGAATATGTGACTAAAGTCACTGTAGTGTCCTATTTCGGCTAGTCTGCCCAATCCCAGAATGTCATCTGTTGGAGCCTCCTAGTCTATGAAAGGGTCCTCGTTTCTCTCATTCACCGCAGTTCACCAGTTCCCACACTTAGAGGTTTTGCCTCTCTGTCCCTGCTGTGCCAATTCAGATGCTGCAGCTGCAGCAGAAAATTCAAATTGTGGCTTCCAGATGCATGGGTTCCAACTTCAGCTCTGAGATTTTATCTGCTCCTGTTATAGCACTGGATTGCATTTCCAGTTGTTTTCTCTCAGTTTAGTTTGTTCCTGGTTTGGCACGGTATATCTTCCCTTGCTTCGGACTCCTCACACCACACCATTCCTGGATTATAACCTGGCTTTCTCAGAGAGCCTCCATAGCTGCTGCTATCTATCCACCATATTCTCCTGGAAGTCCCCCAATTCTTTTTTAAATGTTTTTGTTTTCAGATAAGGTAGGCTAAATTGTCCAGTTTGGTCTTGAAATTGAGATTCTTCTGCTTCAGTCCCCTGAATAACTAGCATGAGAGAGAGGGACCATAATGCCTGACTATTTTCTAGGTACTGCTGTGGTGAGTGTGGGTAAAATGTGGAACCAGTTGTTACCGAATAATGGAGATTATTCTCCATTATTCCAAGTCTTCATATAATCAAACCTCAAAGGACTCCCAATTGGAATAAATAGCAAGACTAGACACACCATAGTTAATTAAAAACAAAATAAATACTCATTAAAATGGTAAGAGCACATATACTAATCCAATTCAGAGTAACTACAATTATTTAATAAATAACAGTTTTCTTGTTAGAAACAATGATGACAAAAAACACCATGGTAACATACTCCAAGTCCAAAAAGCAAACTTGTAATGGAAGAATACTTTATGCAGCAAAGTTGTCGCTCAAAAAAGAAAGTAAGAATAAGACCTCCCCAATGCACAAAGACTGAATTGATTTGCTTTTGTCTAATACAGTTTATAAAAAATATTAAAAGAAGTTCTTCAGAAGGCATACACATGATGTTAGACAGTAACTCAAATCTATATGGAAAATGGGATGACATCACTTAAGGCAATAATTTTGCCACAAAATCTTGAATCAATGCATACTTATTCCATGTATCATCCCTTAAAGTATTTAAAAAGGAGTCATATAAAATAGTATGTATGTGATCTATTATGGAGCTTATGGCAGATAAAGAGTGTAATATATTTATCAGTAAACTATAAAGAAATTACTGCAGATTGTAATCCAAATATGTAAGAATAAATGAAGAGATCTGTAAAGTATAACTAAGTAATTTATTATAGCAAAAGATATATTTAATTCCCCTCCATTCAATTTCCTTAAAAACATACAGTTTTATAAATTATTATAACAAAATATTGGGTTATCAACATTTGCATATGTAGTGTATTTAAAAGTAACATTATAACAAAGGGGAAAGGGTAGATATATGGCTCAGTATCATTTCTAATTCTTACTGGAATTAAATCACATATGTGACCTTTCTGATCATTAAAAAATGTTATAATATTTTCCAGCATGATCAATAAGGAAATGAGTGAATACAAATAGGAAATTAAAAATGTGCATCATCACTTATCACCTCATGAAAAATAAAGAAGGAAAGGCAGAAGAGGGGGAGAAAAAGACATGAGGTCTATACAAAAGCAATATGCAATATCTAGATGTCATTCCAACCTCAATAATAATGTGAATTAATAAAACGTGAATGAATTGGAAAGTCCAATCAAAACTCAGAGACTGTAACCCTGCATAAGAAATCATGAGTCATGATACTTATGGGAGACACACTTTTGATTCATAGATGCAAGTAGACTGAATCAAAAGGATGCAAATTTCCATGTCAAGCAAAGTAATAGCAATAACCATAAAGCTAAAATTGGCATCAAAAAAGAATATCTACTTTAGATAAGGATATTTTATAATGAAAAAGTGTCAGTAGAGTAAGAATACATTATAAATTTACACATCTGACAAAGAGTGAAATTTACAAAGCAAAAACGGACAGAAAAAAAGGAAAAAATAGATAAATAACAAATAATTATTGGATACATTAATATTTTACTTTTATTAATGGATAGAATAAGTAGGAGAAAGATCAACAGTGGAATGAAATGTAACAATGTTATGAATCAACTAAAACTGACAAACATTTACAGACCATGCCATTAAACAATATCAAATAGGCATTTTTGTCTAATACACTTGCAACATTTTCCAAGATAGTCCACAGATCATATACTAGGTCATTTATAAGATCTTAATAAATTTTAATAGTTAAAAATAATGCAATGAATGTTCTTCAGCTTTAGTGGAATGAAGGTATAATTTAATAAAAATAAACTTGACTAATTTAAGAATAAAATACAGCAAAGGACATTCACAAATATACAGAAACTAAACACCACAGAAACGGAGAGTAAATCAATGGAGAAATCACCAAAGAAACTATTTTAGACTAATAAAATTGAAGAAAAAATATACTGAATGTTATAGGTTATAGCAAAACAATGCTTAGAGAAAACGTCGTAAATGTCAATATAAAAAAAGAAAAAAAAAAAACACTTTGAACCATAAGCTTCCACCTTCTTTGGTTTGCTAAAAATAGAGCCAGTTAATCTTAACCAAAATATAGTGGAGAAAAAGATAAAGTTCAGAGCATAAAAGCAATGTATGATTTGTGCATACCAGGTTTGTCTGTTTGTCATAATTTTAATATCCAGGCTTTCAAACACAAATATCATAATTTCTAGTGCTAATACCCAACATTTATTTAACTTCTTTTAACCATTAATTGTGCCTAGTACCTGGATTTTTTTATCATTGCATATAGGTTTCCAACAATATTTTTTCTTCTGTATCTTCCTGTTTTACTTACCATTAAGCTTAATCCACTTTGGTGGTGATGAAATATTATAGACTGGATGGATTGCCAACAACAGAAATGTCTCACAATTCTGCAGGGTGAGGTCCAATACCAAGGTACTAGCAGTTCAATATACGGTGAAGGGCCTCTACCCAGCAGCCTTTCTGTTGTATCTTCCCTTGGTGCCAGGGATAAAAGATTTCTTGTGTTCTCTTTTATAAAGTCACAAGTCTCATTCGAGGGAGCTTCACTTTCATTAAATCACTGTCTCCAAAGGAATTCAATCCATAATACCATCACCTTAAGGGCAGTATTATAGCATATGAATTTTGGAAGAATACATTCTTTGGCAACATCTTGTATGTTTGTTGAAATAGATTATTAAAAATTATGGTGGTTTCTTTCTCAGTCTAAGATTAGGAGTTTGGTTATATTTTTAAAATTTCCTGTCATTAATTTATTGTGGGACAGAATAAATGTATATGAAAGAGTCTCATTCTGAATGTGAACTACATTTTGTGTCACCACAGAATTAATTATACATTGTGGTACCAGATAATTGACTTTCATCCTTCTGTGGAATGTAAGAAATAATCGCTATTTTCTATAAGACATTCATAATTTGAGGCATTTAACATTAAACAGTTGTTTTTCTCATATTCAATGTAGAAATGAATTAAACTGTGTGATAAAGAAATGCATGCATGTTCTCCACACATGAAATAGGGCTTAAAGATTAAATATTTCTAAGTCATAAAATAGATATGTGTTGCAATTTTTTAGTTTAAACTTTGCATTCTCCCCTGAAAGATACACAACCTTTTCTCTGTTTTGTTTTATTGCGACAATATCTCCCTGTATAGTTTAGGCTTTCCTTGAACTCACTTCATAGCCCAGGCTGGGCTCAAACTTGTAACAATCCTCCTTCCACAGCCTCTCAAGTGCTAGGATTTTAAGTGTGTGCCACTATGCTAGGCTGAATGATACATATCTTATTTAAGAAAATTTAAAATGAAATACACTTTGCACCAAGTATTTTTATTTTAATTTAAATCTTCAAGTGCTTCTATATAAATGTATCCAATTACATTTATGATATTTCAATATTAAATAATATTTTACTATTCCCAAGATGAATAGAGAAGCTTTTGGCTCGCTTTCAATATCAGCCTAGTTTTAACTTAGAGGATCAAAACAAAAACATATTGTGTTATTATCGATAAGATACAAACAGAGCTGTAATATATATATATATATATATATATATATATATATATATATATATATGAAAATTTGCTCTTTAAAGGTCTAACAATATAATTTCTACTAGGCTAAGAATTGTGTACCCAACAGCGAAAATCCCACGTGTACCATATTACCAGCCTATACTTTTATGTCTCAGCAACACCACCAAAACAAAATATCAAAGACGAAGCAGACCCATATGGCTATATCAATTAATTTAAAAAATACCTAATAAGGAAATTGGATGAATAGTAGCCTGTGATTATGAATAAATTTTATCATATTGACAAAACTCATATAATTAAAATCTTTCAGTGTTATTTTTTGGTATACACAAAATAAGCAACTATGATATCAAATTTCAGAAATAATTCAACTCGTGTGTAGTCATTTAAGTGGTCCTTAATCATCACCAGTATTGTTTATGATAATCTCTGTCATTAACTTTTTCACCTAATAGGAAGCCTGGAGTGAAGGGGCCCAAACACTTGCATTACCTCCATTTCTGCTCCAAACTGATATGACTTTCCTGCTTAATTTACTTAACTGAACCCCAATTTTGGGTTTTCTGTATAAATCACATGATAAGGCAATAGTTCCTATCTTTAGTCACAGAGATTCTGTATTACTACCTGAGATTCTGTATTTCATAGCACACTCAACTAATGTCATACATCTCACATGAAGTTTAAGAAACAAAACTTGCTAAGATTCATTTGAATGGCTTATAATATGACTTCATATCAAAACCATTAATGATACCTTTACTTCAAAACAGTGCCTCTTGAGAGGAAATTGTGTCTAGTTTAGAATTACAAGGCTAAGGAAATATTTTTGTTTTTTCTACACTGCAAAGTAGAATGTATTAGGCACTGAAACATTGACACTGAAAACTTTTCTATTCATAATCTAACAGAAATTCAGTAATATGGTCGTCTATCTTAGACACTATACATACCGTTATTATCCTTTAGAGCACTTTATTCCCCTTCACTTTTACAATATCCATGATACTTTTTGGATCCAATTATTCTGTAAGTTCTTATTAATTTTTACACCAGAGCAACAATTTGATATTTAGTAATGTGAGTCTTGTTTATTCCATTAATTAAAATAGTCTCAAATTGCCTCCATTTACCTGTAAAGGCCTCAAGATCATCCCTTTTTATAGCTGGATAGTATTCCACTGTATAAAAATATCACATTTTTTTTAATCCACTCTGTAGTAGATAGGCATTTTGCTTGTTTCCAAGATTTAGCTATCACAAATTGTGCTGACATGAATATGGGTGAACATAAATCACTATGACATGACCTTTCAATTTTTCTGGGAAAATACAAAGGAGGGGAATAGCTGGATTGAATGGAACTTCTAATCCTAATTTTTTGAGGAATCTCCACACAGATTTCCACAGCAGTTACACAAGTCTGCACTCCACCAACAGTGGAGCAGTGTTGCTTTTACCCCGTGTTCTCACCAACATTAGTTAAAGTTGTTTTCCTGATGGCAGCCATTCTTTCTGGGTGAGATGGAATCTCAATGCTGTTTTAACTTGCATTTCTTGTATGACCAGTGATGGCGAACATTTCTTCATTTGTTTATTTGCCATTTGTGTGTCTTCTTTTGGGAACTGTGTGATCATCTCTGGTGCCCATTTTTGGAGAGGATCTTTCAATTTGGGAGGCTTGATGTTTTTCAGTTCCTTATATGTTCTGGATATAAGTATTTTGTCTGAGAGGTTCCTGGCTAAAATTATTTCCCATTGTTTGGGTATTTTTTCACTTTGTTGGTGATTTCTTTTGAAGTGCAAAAACTTTTTAGTAATATGAGATCCGAGTTGTTGATTCTTTGAAGTATTCCCATGCGGTTTGTGTTTTATTCATGAATTCTCTCTCTACCCCTATGTCTCCAAGGTTTTTACCTATCTTGTCTTCCAGTAGATTTAGTGTTTCTGTTTTAATATTTAGATACTTGATCCATTTTGACTTTAGTTTAGTGTATGGTGATAGGCATGGGTCTAGTTTTAGCCTTTGTCATGTAGAAAGCCAATTTTTCCAACACCATTTATTAAAGAGGCTATCTTTTTTTTTCCAGTGAGCATGTTTAGCTCTTTTGTCAAATATAAAGTGTCTGAGTATCTTCATAGTAGTGTTTTCATCTAATGTGTTCCATTGATCCTCAGGTCTATTTCTTTGCCAGTACCATCCTGATTTTATTACTGTGGCTTTGTAGTATTCTTTCAAGTCAGGCATTGAGATGGCTCCTGTCTTGCCTTTTTTGCCCAGAATTGGCTTTGCTATTCTAGCTTTCTTCTTTTTCCAGATGAATTTTACGAATATTTTTTTCTAGATCTGTGAAGTATGTTAATGGTATTTTCTTGGAGAACGTTGAATATGTATAACAGTTTTGAGAGTATGGCCATGTTCTCAATGTTGCTTCTTCCTAGCAAAGAGCAAGGAATACCCTTTCATTTTCTAATATCCTCTTCAATCTCCTTTTTAAGAATAGTATGATTTTCAGCATATAGGTCTTTTACATTCTTGGTTAGGTCGATTCCTATTTCATTTTTTTAGGTGCTATTGTGAAAGGCAATATTGTGTGCTACTTCTCAACTAGGTTATGAATGCTTATACATTGGGAAACTTTGAAGAGTATAGCATGTGTGTATTCTATGTCAAAGGAAAGATGTCTGACTTCTAGTGTGACTACTGCAGATTTATACTTTCATTGCATTTTGAGGTAAGATAGTTAACCAGGTACTAACTTCCAGGCATACAAATCACATTCCAATTCCTTAGAATTCTTAGTCAGGCATAATGGTGTAAGCTTGTATTCCCAGCAATCTAGGAGGCTGAGACAGAAGGATAAGTCTGAAAAAAAAAAGTTCTCAGAATATAGATGAATAAAAATGTCCTAGGTTTAATCCTTAGTGCAATCTTTTGTGTCCTTGTCTCTTTCTTCTCTCATATACAGAAATTGAGCTCATAATAGTTATAAGTTACTTCTGGCTATTATCTTTTTAATTACATTTTATCAGCACATTATAGATATACATAATGATGACTCTCATCATACAGAATTTGTACCTGTACATGGTATAACTTGTTTTCTTTGACCCATTCTGCTACTTTTCTTCCACCACTACTCCCCTCCTCATTTACAAAAAAGGCTTTAGCTATTATTTTAATACATTTTTCATATGCTTATCTAGTTTACTGAATTTGTTTTAAATTCTCAGACACTCTTGATTCATGAAGCCACCTCTCAGACAGATAACTCTGTATTATTCATGAGGTTGGCACTGCTCCTTCATCCGCCAATGGAACCCATATGGGCTATGACTGGATCTCAGCTTCTAATGGAGCAAACTGAGGGCATAGATTGGTTGCTTTCTCCTATAAAATCTGTTTCCACTACATGTTATAACACTAGGTTCCAAACTGGCTGCATATCAGAGAACACACTTTGAAAAGCCGTTTGTTTTGTTCATCTTTTTAAATATGTATATGACAGTTGATCCTATAGCTACTAAAATAGAATCTCTGTACATAAGATCAAAGGATCTGTACCTTTAAGCACAATCACCACTAGACAAGCCCTAAGTTTGTGTGGAAGCCAATATTATTGACATTTATCGTGTTTCTCTGTAACAAGATGCAGAATCTAAAGACAGGGCCCTGTTTTCCCCATGTTTGAATTCTCACTACAAAATACAGAATGGGACAAGTATTCATTTTTTTCAAACGTTCATTCTTTAATCAACATTAGAATTAGGGAATTAATGAGATAAGGAGTTTACACCTCAGTCAGAAGTGTAAGGAACACTGACACTTATAGTGGAAGGAACCGACAAAGAAAGAACTTACGCTAGGACTGAAGAAAGACAATGACTATGCTGTCATATAGAAGGATAATCTCTTATGGCACTGTCAGGACAATTTGATCCACAATGGTTCGAAATTTGATTAAAGGAGGCTAAAAGAGCAGCTTGTTCACTGATACTTTTCACACCAGGCCTTCATTAAAGGATTTCAAAAGCTATTGACATTAGTATCTAATAAAGAAGACCACGGGTGTGATAGTATATCCTTGGAAATTTAAATCAATGTTCAAGAATAAGTGATCCTGTTATACTTGCATGTCAACCTTACTGTATTCAAGACTTAGCTAATTCAGCATACAAGTATTTTATCATTTTATGCATTTACCTTATTTATTTTTATATTGGTTTTTGATTGCTAACCAAATGGTTAGAAAATCCTCAGGATAGTCACTTATACCCAGGAATCATGCATGTTACCTGATTTAACACCTAAGCACGCTCAATTGCTTATAGCACCTAGTGTATCACTAGACTATAGTCTGATAACTTTAAGGATTACAACACAAACTTCTTTTTAAATCCACACGTGTCCTCTAAACCAGATAAAGCAGTGTTGATTGATTGTGTACTAGTCAGCAGCATATCTTCTTGTTTTTTTTTAATTGCACTAAGAAATAGAAGTGTAGGGTTGAAAAGCTTATAATATCATTACAGTTGGCTGCAAATTTACAGTGATCAGTGTCAGCTGTAGCAAGTGTGGTCACAAAGGTCTCCTTTAAAAAGAGACTCACTGGGCTGAAGGTTTAGCTCAATGGCAAAGTGCTTGCCTGGTAAGAAGAATGTCCAAAGTTCAGTTCTTGGCACCAAAAAAATGCTTAACCATTTTATAAATTTGTATTTTGCAGGGTCATCTTTTTTGGAATGGAAAAATAACAATACCTTCTTTCATAAGCCTTTTAAATTTATCATTTCCTTCTTATTTCCCTCTGACAGCTGTTTTTGGTTATTATTTTATTTCCATGTAGTAGAGTCAGATGGATTTGTCCTCTTTATCACCTGAGTACTCTGTTTCTGTAGAACAACATTAACATCAACAAAATGTACAGTATAAATTCTTTCCTTCTCTCTCTTTCTACCTCTGAAATTAGCATCTCCATTACTGGAAGTGCTTGGGTTTGGATTAGGATCATTCGTGAAATATATCTTATATGCAGTTCCCAGGAAATAAATACATATATAAGTAATTTTTAAAGTTCAAGGGGTGGTGGTGGTACTGGGGACCTGAATTAGATAGTTTACATGCAGTTTAAATCAAAATTAATCTTTGGGAAAAGATTTTGAGGTGAAGGATGATTTTGTGTTTTGACTACAGTAAGAACCTCAAGGAAATAAAGTTGTCTATAGAATGATAGTAATTATTCTTTACTTTCTTACTTCTTGGCTCAGTCTTTCTGTGAATATCTGTGCCTATTTTACGTGTATATGTATCTATGTATCATCATCACTGTGCTTTGTACCATGGGAACCAGTAATTAAATAAAACAGAAGCTAGCATTTCTAAAATGATTATAGAAAACTGAATTGCTTTCTAGATTAAACAAAATATTCCCTGACTTAGTCTCAATAGGTTTTATAAGCACTCAAATCCTGTAATACTAACTGGACCTTTGGACATGTTTTCCTGACTTTTCAAACCTCATATTCCAGTAATTGAATTTAGTGTAATTCCATGTTCCCATCCCCAAGCAAATTAACTTTTTCTTGTACCTGCCTAGAATAATGTGTAGTATCTGCTAAGAATAAAATAGGGGTTTGAAGTGCTTATCCCTCACTTATGTGTATGAGGTTTTTTTTTTTTGGGGGGGGGGGTTACCTGGAATTGAACTCAGAACCCTGAGCTTGCCAGGCACGTACTATGCCACTGACCTTTATCCCCAGCCCCTGTCTATAAGTACTTTGAATTATATCTTTCTTTTGAAGGATAGCCAAAGCAGTGGACCCCAGAACTATAAGGCTTAACAAAAATAAAATTGGATATATTTATTGGTGTTCTAGATTGGCACTATTGTTTTTACAAGCTCAATTAATGCTGTCTCCACATAGAAGGAAACAATGCAAATATTCTGAGGGAAATGCAATTGTTCAAAATCACTAATGAGCTCCATACCTATACCAAACAACTTCATGGAAAATTGGAGCTCATTGTATTTTTATCTAAGATACTCAGTTTCTGATGGTGAATTTTGATGCACAAATAAATATGTGCAGTGCAGTGTTGTTAGAGTTCTAGCAAGGAATAACAGAAAGTCACTCATCCAGGAGGCTAAGATCTCATACAGGCATCAATATTCCTGGATAAATAGCCTTTATTAGGCATATGAGGGAGGAAATGTTTTTCTGGACCTCGCACAGTGGATCCAGAATTGTGACAGACTGTGGATTATTTCCAGGTAGACATTTCTCTGGGCCCAGTTTGCAGAATACGCCTAGCTTATGGCATATCCCTAAGCTTATGAATAGCTTATGGGAGCAGCAAAGGGATAGAGCTGTCACAAATTCCACTGGAAAGCAATCAGGACATTTGGAAGGGACATTCCATGCCCCACTCCTGAGGCTTAGTTTTGCTCGGCAGACAAGGATGAGCTATTTAGTCAACATACTATATAGATCTAGAAAGAATTACCTGGCTATCATGCAGAAGATAGTTCAGAAATAGGGTGAGGTGGGAAACAGAAATATAGGAAACTTGAGATCTTTTATTGTACTTCAGGCAAAGAGTGAGAATACAGAAAATGAGAGAAGTATCAAGGGATATTACATCTCTTCTCTGCCTTTTCCTGTGTTCCCTTTATTCACAGTGTCTTCTTTCCAAGCTTCTTGTTTGGCATTCACACACTCTAATTTCCCGATTTTTTTTTTTAAACTGGGCAAATCTGTTGACGCCAGTGGATGCTTGCCATGTTCACATCTGAATCCAGAAGCAAGCTTCTATTTGGAACAAAAGAACAGATTTGGCTAATCACACTAATGATTTAGATGCAGCTAAATGAGTCCCGCCTTTTCACAGGTGGAAAGATGAAGACATTGTCCCTTGAATGCCAAGCACTGAGGCTGCGTTGTATGTATAATGTGACCACTTTATGATGAAAGTGAATTGAAGAGGCTCGCAGATTGCTCTCATCAGTTGTTGTAAAAGCCTTGGCAAGACAGTGCAGGAGGGCGATTCTGAGGTATGATGTACTACTTTCCCCAGTGGAAGAGTTTGCAAATGTCTGATTTGGCTGATAAATGACAGATCAGTGTCGCTGGACTGAAACAATATTCTCATCCCTTGAATAAGCATTGTCTTTTCTGAGTACATAGCTTACCAAATCCAATGAAAAACAATATTTTAACATCGTTATGCAACGATCTTCCTTATGACTCCTGGGAGACAGTGTCCTGGAAAGGCATCAGTATTCATACTGTGTTCCTACAGGTCTTGCTCTCCTCCTTGTATCTCTTTGATTAACTTTTTTCAATTATAGATCTGTACAGAAATAAGGAGGAACTCATTCCTTTTATACGTGATTGCACGTAAATTTGGTCCTGTGAGAATCTGTAGTTGTTAAAACCAAATGCTAATATATTTCACGAAAGAGAGTAGTGCTTAAAACCAATACTGAGCCAGGAAATGCAGCTTAAGTTCTTTGGGAATTGTCCAGGAAAGTCAGAAAGGTTGGTATCATTATTGAATATCTTTATTCCTTTCCATCTGCTTATGTGTGTCGAGGGACTAATTCTTCTCTTGCATGATATTTTAGTCCATGTGTCATATCCTAGCAGATATCTCAAGCAGACACTTAATGGACAAAGTATCATAACTCACAATATTACCTTTGCACAAAATCATTTATCTGCCACTACTTATCTGAATATAGCCTACTTGTTCTCTGCATTACTTCTATTTAAACTTATTGGGTACACAGTTCTGTGATATTTTGGAGCTGTGTCTACGGCGATTGTATTTGTAATATATACTATAAGGATCCAAAAGAAAGGGATGATTAGACATTTAAAGAATAATGAAGATATAAAAAATCATTCTTTTTTCTTCTGGTGGTAGTAAATTGTCATTTTTAAATATTTCCTAAGGTACAGAGATACAAATATTTTCTATTGCTATTATTGAACTTATGTGCTATGACTTCGACTTTGTTCTGAATAAATTAAAGAGACAATATAGATTTTTCTGGATTGCTTACTGAGATGGTGATTTTCCATTAATAAAGATGGATTTTTTATTCCTTTCCAATGTGTTTTTGTGAATTTTATTGGTGTGTTTTAGATACACATAATAATCACATTCATCATAGGCAATTTGTACCTGTGCATAATATATCTTGATTCTTTTTCCCCAGATTCCCTCCCCTTCCTTCACCCTTTCTTCCTCTCCTTACTTACAAACATTTTGTTTCCATTTTTTCTTCTATTCAATTTTTCCCTTCTTTCTTTTTGCCCTTCCTCCTCCGTTCTTCCTCTTCCCATTTGAACATTTTTCTTCCCATTTCCCAATATCCATTATACATTGGGGTCTTTATTTATACATTCAGTTTCAGCAGAAAGGCAATGTGATATTTACACCTGTGTGTGTGAGTTATTTCACTTAAAATGTGTGGTCACAAGGTACATCCATCTACCTAGAAATGCCTCAAATTTATCCTTCTTCATGGTAGAGTAGTCATCCAATGTATAAAAATTTACCTTCTTTATCCATTCATCTGGTGATGGCAGTTTGGGCTGTTTCCAAGATTTAGCTGTTACAAATTATAAATATGGGCTTGGGTTAATATCTCTATTATGATGATTTTAATTCTTTCAGAAAGATAACAAGAATTATTCTTTAGTTTACCCACAAATATTTATTGATTGACCAGTATTGTCAGGCATGGAGTTGATGTCCTTCAGCTGACAAATTGTCATGTCGAGAAAGAAGCATTGATGGTTTCTCTAATTCTAAAGGTTTAACACAGGTCCCAATTCTAAAACTGATCAACGTGCATACAAACCCTCACAGAAGGTAACTAACACTAAAGTCTTTGTATAAGCAGATTTCAGGTGATCTGATGGATGAGTAGAAAACAAACAAACAAACAAAAAACCAGACAGACTTCTAAATGAACCTGGACTTTTGATTAACATATACATAGAAAAGTCATTTTAGAAGTGTATGTTGAGATTAATTCTCTGTGTAGCTCATGATAGTACTCAGTTGCTATCTGGTGCTATTATTGATCAATATTATAAATATATTTATTCAAAAGTATATGATGTGTAATCATTATATGCCTAACCCTATTCTATTCACTCAATATCTCTGAAGCAAAACTATTAGAATAATACCTATTGAAATAGTTCATTCTATATAAATTCAAAATTATATTTCAACAAATTTCTCTAGTTTTGGATATATATACCCTTATGTACATGTACACAAACATAAGTTAACTTAAAATATTATAAAAAAATTTGAAAAATAATCACACAGTCAATCTTTGGCATATATTCATATTTCATAAATGACATACTTACAGATATCAAGTAAGTATTTTTAGTATTTCACAGAATACCCTGAAAAATCATCTTCCATATTAAATCTTTGAATGTCACAAAGAAGGATGAAACGGGGCTGAATTGTGGTCAGTATTCTCAATAGAACATGTTTGAGGCCTGTCTGAGATATAATTCACCCATGGAATATTAAAACTCTGTGTCACATCAAGACCCAATCTTTGGAAGAAGGAAAACTTAAGTATACTCGTTGTTGTTTGTAAATGAAACCTTGCCACT
Source organism: Cavia porcellus (assembly GCF_034190915.1). Taxonomy (NCBI): domain Eukaryota; kingdom Metazoa; phylum Chordata; class Mammalia; order Rodentia; family Caviidae; genus Cavia; species Cavia porcellus. The sequence continues at coordinate 109,577,088 of NW_026947486.1, read as the reverse complement.
AGTTAATGCTTTGCACTGATTTCTGCTGCTTTTTCTTGGTATACATGCATACACTGCTTTGTTTTTTTTTTTTTTTTTTTCAGACAAATCTGTTCAAATGTGAATACAGCGATTTCTTGGTCATCTTATATTGGTACTCCAGAAGAGTTTCTTAGTAAAATAAGTATAGGTGATTTAGAGTTGAACAAAGAGACTTTTGACAGTTATACCTGTTCTTCCAAAAATGACATACTCAGTCATACTAAGGCAGAATAAAGCCATCCAACTTTCCTTTGTGAGCAGGGGTCGCTGTACTTCATGCCCGATTAATGGTCAGTATCTAAGATTGAGTGAATCAGGAACTAATTACAATGCAAACTCTGTACAACTGTGTTCATCTGTGATGTCTGAGTCAAAGGGTGGTGGTTATTGTGTGACATGTACTGAATAGGTGTTTTCACATTTAGAAATTAAAATTACTTGGTAAACCAGAAAATTTAAATTTCAAATAAATAATAAATAATATTAATATACATATGTCCAAAGTATTGTATCAGGCATGTATACACAAAAAATTTTGTCTGAAATTCAAATTTAACTTGGCATCCTGTATTTTATTTGAAGATCCTCCTCTTAACTTTTGAAGTTTCACATGCAAACATAAGGAAAGTAGACCAGCACTGAAGTTCTGAAGACCTGAGTTTAGACTGCAGTCTACAGTGAGGTGTCTATATAAAGTGGTTATGAGGATAATGACAGTGGTGTGTTTATTATGTGCCAAACACTGGGTAAATTGTCTCCCAGTCATTATTTCATTTAGTTTGCATAAGAACCTTCTCACAACGGTAATGTTACAAAGAATGACATTTAGTCAGTGAAGGATGTAAAGTTGGGGAATGGTAGAAACATATTTTGAACACTAGCAAAGACTCTTCAGAACCATGCTTCTCTCCCTGGAGACAGCACCTTCAGCTTGAATTCAAAATTGTGACAATTGGTCTTACAAAGTCATTGAATGTTTTGAAGCTCCAGTCTTTCTATGCCGCTAGAGAAATATGATCTTAAATTAGGCAATCCATGAGTGTTTTGAGTAAGAATAAATACAAACTGTTGGACTCAATCACTGTACCTGGGTTTTGTGTAAATTAAAGAGCTTTCATATTGCACCACATGGGTTCACTAATGACTTGAGTGAACATAGTATACTACCAAATTACTGACTGTACTTAATGCTCTTGAATTTTTAATAGAATTTCTAGCACTCATTTGTCAAACATTTTCTTAACACCTGTTTTGTGTAAATCAGTATTCTAAGGGAAATTGTAGAGGTACAAAGTAAATAAGCCATAGTCTTCCTCTCAGGGAATTTACACTTTCATCTGAGAGGTAGACAGGTAAACAACTAACTTTTCAAATACCAGGCAATATGAAGTAAGGTCTTTAACACGACAGAAGCAGTATGTATTGGGAATATAGAGCATGGTAAATTCTCTTTAACCGAGAGAGGTAAAAGGTAAAACAGAAAAAGGAGGAGCTGCAAGGCAAGCAGACTCACACACAAAGTCAAAGAAGTGCACAAAAATAGACTTTTCTATTGTTATTTGCCATGGATAATTTAGTAATTGAGATATAGGAAAAGTTTATACTTTCATGGAATAGCATAAGGTCCCATTGCATATTTAAATCCAAATTATTATTTTCATGTCACTTCCTATGAACATTGTTTAAATTAATTAGTTTTCATTGATTAGTAGGTATTAATTGGATTAACAACTTTAAAGATTTCTGGGCACATCACACAGCTGTGTATGAGTCCCAAAGAAAGGACTGTATAATGCATGTGTCAGGGTCATTAATGTATACAAGGTATGTATGCTCTGGATTGCATATTTTCAAATTTTTGAGATTCTATTTGCTAACCTAAAACTAAAAATAAAATCATTCTAAATTTGAAGCAAGTTATGCATTAATAAAATAAATAGAAGATAGATTTGGTATATTTTTCTACAGTAGCATGATTTATATTATTTACAACATTATTGGACTTTGCAATTTAATGGAAATAACATTCCTTTTGAGAAGATAGATATACATAAGAATTTATGTCTTCTCTGAGATTGCTTCTTTCTATTGTGGGAATTCTTCCCCATTATGCATGCTAAGAAGAATATTGACCTATTATTCTCAATTCAATGAATCTATCACTGATATAAACCCTAGAAACATTATACGTACAGCATAGCCAAAATGACAGGCAGAATAATTTATAAAATCTATGAAATTTAAGACAAAAAAGATGTTTTAAACATTAGAAAAAATTGTACATACCTTTTGTGCCTTAATTTCCCCTTCATAAAACTAAAACAATAAGTCTACCTCCTAAGATGATTTAAAGATTAAATTTGATAAAATACTTGAAGTGCTGATTACAATACTTAGGGAAAAAGTACAAATACACTACCATCTGCTAGATTATAGACTCCATGTCAGGAGGGCTTTGTGTCTCATTTTTCTTTTGCTGTACTCTCAAGAAAAAAACAAGTCTTGGACACCTAACAGATGGCCAATAAATAGCTTTGGAATGAGTTTGGAAGGTGTTAGAAATATAATGTTTACCTTCATGGATAAGTGCTTATGAAAAATGATTATCTCTCAGAATTGTGGCCTCTTTACAAATCTATCTGAATTCATATTGTACAATCAAATCATCAAAAATGAAACCGCATACCTAATACATGATCCAATAGAAAAGGGGATTGGAATATGATTATCTTTGCAGTGTTCTGAATGCCATGCTATTCATTAGTTTAGCTAGTTGTTAATTCATTCAACTATTCATAAAAGTTTTGACTAAAGAAATGATAAAAAAATAAGGCACAAATTCTACTCCAGAGGGACTCTTCACTTGTTACGTTGAACCAGAGCACAGTGAGAACATACTATAAATACCACCTATAACTTTAGAGATGCTGACATACAATGAATAAAGGAACCAGGGTAGCTCAGAAATGATTGAGAAAGATTCAAATGAATGAACGGGATAGGACCAAATGATTAAAGGCAGGACGAACATGTGAATTATGGTAAATTGAAAGAACAATTTTGGCAATATAATATTCTGTAAGTCACATATGGATCCCTCAAGAAAGTTTTCTGTTGATCAATTGTCATGATTTCTCATCTATCTTTCTCTGCAATCTGATTTACTCTATCCCTCTATCTATACTTTGGTGAAGAGGGCTGAGTAAATCATCCCTATCAGTGTGTTGAGAACACATAAGGCTTTAGATGCTTCTCCTTCCAGTATAATTTGAGTTTAAATGGGAATAAATATAATTCCAGCTGGGAGGGAAAAGTATCTACATAAAGGATGTTTGTTGTAGTCAGGAGTTGTACACAGAGAGCAACTAGGATTAGGGCATGGAGTTTATAATATTTTTATAATGATCACTGGAAGTTAACACAAGAAAATGCAGGAAATCTATCCGCAACACCAAAGACATAGATTATTTAGTCAAGAGCCTAAACCCCACAGCAATGTCCCACATGAGTCCAGATAAAAACCCAGAGCTCAGGACAACGCCTCCACGAGTCCAACTGGAAGTCCAGAGCCCATAAGAAGGACTCTCACCAGTCTCTTTTATGGATCCATGCCGGGAAGACCCAAGGGTCAGCGGTGGAAGCCAGAAAGTCTATGCCAGCAGGATAAAGGAGCTGTGCTAGTGGGATGAGGGTTCTACACTGGAGCCGAGAAGTCACACTCACAACAAAGAGCGGGGCTGTCCTGAAGGCACCACAGCCATCCTCAGTGATGTGAAGGCCCCGAGCTCCTCCAACGACAAGCACAGTCGGGTACGTGCCAGGAAGCAGCGTGATGAGTTCATCCTGGAGACCAAGCAGCACACGTCTTCCCCTCTGGAACCAGGAAGCAATGCTTGATGTGAAGACCAAAGCTTCTCCAGGAGAACCAACAGCTCAGACAGCAACTCGTAGGAGAAAACCCACAATGCCTCCTTAACGCCTCAACCCTCTACACCTCCCTTCTTCTCCACCTATTTATCCTGGAAATCCTCCTCATTGAGAGAAGGTGGAGCATCTTCTCTCAATGCCATGCTGATGTAATCCAGCTGGCCTTAAGTTGACCACCAGTTCTTAAACCATAACAGTGTTGTAGAAAGGCTTTACCTATAACTCAAATCTATAACTTTGTAGTTTGGTCTCCTCTCACTAGATGTTGGCACATATCAATTTGTCTTTAGCTCAACAGTTTTTTTTTTTTTTTCCAAAAGTAGAGATGGAATTAAATTAGGATTCTGGAGCTGAAATATATTCTTCATTTGAAAGTGGTAGCACTTTGCAAACAAACCTTGAGTTTAAATTTTCTGGACATATGTGTGCTCTATAAATGCTTAGACATTTTTGTCTAAGGCTCTTGAGGAGAAATTCCCCAGGTATCACTGAACCATGGTAAAGAAAGTTCTATGCTGAGTCCATCAACTCAAGTGTAATATATGTGACATTTTCAAACAATTAATGACACAATTTTCCCATTAGTGTCTGAGAGGATAATTGGTTTGTCAGTGTTCTGAGGGCATAATGATGTTGAAATAATTTACTTACACAATGGGTCCTAGCATATCTGAAACCATACTGTGTTGATTTTGTCAGGCCAAAAATAATCTTACAAGTATAAAATAGTTGTAGAGACATAATAGTAGGAAAACTTTAAAACAGTAAGCAGAGACTTATGACAAAATTAATGAAGCCATATTTTCCAATATATATATGTAAATTTTAAATGTGTAATTCCAAAGATATGATATAATGAACTCAATTCAAATCCTTCTTAAATGATTTAGATGAGATTTTTGTCTTCCCAATAAATATTCATATGATATAATGCAAAAGCAATTCATATGCTTTTGTCTCATAGAAATTTGAAGCTATCAAGTCCAAGGTTTGGAATATAAAAGTTAAATATCATACATCAGAATTGACCTATAGTTTTATGTAGCACAGATTTTAACAGTAGAACCCACAGTATGATGGAAGGCATAGTTTTTTTTTTTTTTAGCAGAAGTCAGAGAATTTTTGTGAATTCCATAGAATTGTTCTGCAAAGCAAGCTATAAGTATATCCTGTAGAATAATGGTTGGTACAACACCAGTGTTTTCCTCCATGTTTTGCAATATAAATTTAAAAGGCTGATGACCCCAGAGAAAAATATTTAAAAGGGTAAAACAGTCATAATGTACTGAAAGTAACAATGTCAGGAAGCAAGTCCCAAGAATTTTGTTTGCTTGTCGGTTCAGTGATTGTTTTATGATCACAGGTGCTGTCTTGCTTGGCACTTGTTCCTACATAATGAACCTCCACAGAGTTCAAATGAAAACTGCTGGTACAATTTAGGAAGATTTGACAAAAGTTAAACATCTTTTCATCACAAATTCCTAATCTTGAAATTGAAACTTCTTTTTGCCATGCATGTACCCTTTTAAGATTATAAAAAATTTTCCTTTTTGCTTTTTGACTTCAAGTATTCCAAGGTAATTTATCTATTCATTAATTTTCTCTATTATACCAAAATTTTATCTTACAATATCATGCCCTTTCAACATATTAAAGAAATAGCACCACCAATTCTGGCTTGCCTTGCCAAAGGTCATGCTGAAAATTAGTTGCACAGTCAGGACAGGAGCATAAGTCATTCAGTCCTACTCATCAGTAAACCACATGTGCCTCAACATAACAGAAGTGTGGAGAACAGAAAAGGGACTGACCTCACCGAGTGATCCTTTTAGATGATGATTTTAAATAATTTGCCAGCCCAGAGACCAAAAGTAACAAAGAAATGCTGCAGCTGACCTGGGAAAAGATAGCTGCCCAGAGTTGTACAGCTCTGGAAGTGAATTCTTTTTTTTTTTTTTTTTTTTTCTTTTTACCGGTACCAGGGATTGAACTCACGACTGCCTGCTTGAAAGGCAGGTGCTTATGCTGCTGAGCTAAATCCCCAGCCCCTCTGGAAGTAAATTCTAAAAGCACCTGGAAAGACATTAGAAGTGAAACAACAATCTTCAGATGTGAGGGAAGCCCTGACTGAAAGCCTTTTTTTTTTTTTTTTTTTTTTTTTTTTGCTTTGTGAAACATTGAATCAGGGGCCAAATTTAATAGTACTTAGACACTTGAGCCACTAAAATTGTGAAATAATGAATATTTGAGGTTTTAAGTCACTAAAATAGTCATAATTTGATGCCCAGAAAAATTAAAAGCCCATTTATTTTAAAGAGAAAAAGAAAAGCTTCTTAATGTTATGGTTTGTGTCTGGATGCACCTCTACCCCAAAGTCTCATGCAGTTATGGCAAGGGGCAGGATTTTAAAAGATGCTTAAATCAGACTTTGGGATCCATTGATTCATGGTACAATGCTGGGATTAAATGTGGGTGACTGTTGGATGAGTTCACTGATGGAATTAACACCGCCCTAATCTCAGTAGCCTGGATACCATATAAGGAATAGAAGGAGGTTTGTCTTCTCTCTTGTTTGCTTGCTTGTTTTCTTCTTTGTGCCATGAACACTTGTTCCTCTGTCCTGCCACCATGTCGTGGAGCCAACTATGAACTGAAACTTCTACACACTGCAAGCTACAATAAACCTTTCTCATTGTAACTTTGGGGATCAGGTATTATTGTCTCAGCCACAAGAGAATAGTAACTAAGACATTTACAGTTTCTATTCTCTCCACAATCTTCACAGAAATCCTAGATATTATTAAACATTATGCGTTATTGTTTTCTAGGAAATATTATGTATTTTTCATTTATTTATACATTTAACATTTTCTTCCTTAAACAAGTGACAAATTTTATAACAAATATCTTCTGAGTTCTCAATCTGTACTTCAAATCAGTAAAATCCTTCTTAGAGAAACTAAAGTGATAATATGGTTAGTTATAAAGGTGTGTCCAATTTCTTATTTTATACACATCTATCCTAGAACACACTTAGAAACCTCTTCAATCCATATCACTCCTGAATTTGTCCAGAGAAGCATAGGTGTTGGCCTCTCGGTACATCTTCTGGAAACAATTAGGTTAGAGTAATAACAGCTGTCTCTTATAATATCCCATATTCTTTATACCCTTGAGTATCTCTTAATATATATGCTACTTTTCTCACATATATGATTATTCAGCTTAGATCATTCTATGCTTCCTCTTTCTTATCCCAATCTCTCCATATTTCCCTCATTGTCATAAATTGTCATGATCTTGACTTTGACTTTCCTGCTTTAACTGAAATCTAGTGGTCATCCAGCAGTGACATCTAATAAAGTTTTTAATTCTCCTACTCCTCATTACCTCACATTAAGGAAGTAGAGTTAACATCTGTATTAATCAGTCCAGGCAACTGGAAAAATTAAAGTACCATAGGCAACTGGTAAAATTAAAGTACCATAAAGTGGGTAGTTTATAGATAAAATATATTCATTTCTGATAGTTCTGAATGCTGATTAGGTCAAGACCAAGGCACTGGCCAAGTTTTTATTTAGTGAAACCCCATTTTCTGGTTTATATATAGCCTTTCTACCTACATTTTTGGCAAGGCAGATAACTGAGGTCAATTTTATAAGGTTAATGGTCCACTTTTATAAACTCAGAGCACTGACAACCCAATCACTTTCCAAATCTTCACCTTGTAATGACACAACTTTGGTCTTTAGTATTCTTTGTGAATTATTAAGGGACACAGACATTCATACCAGAGAATTATGCCTTCTCTCTCCCAAATTCATGTATTTTTTACATGTAAAATATAATTAGTCGGTCTTCCTAGCCCCAAAATACTTAACTTGTTTCACCATGAAATAAAATGTCTAAATCCAAAGACTCATCTAAATATTACTCAAATAAATATGCGTGAGACTCAAGATGCAATTCACCCTGAGGAGAATTTCTCTCCATTATGAACCTGCAAAGTCAATGAAGTTATATGCTGCCAAAATACAATCAAGGAATAGCAAGCCTTTCATTGGCAAAAGGAGAAATTGGAGCACAAAAAATGAAGAGGCATATATTCAACAAATCCAACACCCAATGAGATTAACACTTTACAGTTTTAATGCTCTAGCATTAACTTCTTTCACCCAATGTCTCCCATTGGGGTTGGAGCAGAGCCCACGAGGCTCAATGCAAGTCTACCCCATGTCTTTCTTGACAGCTCTCACTGAAAGCCCCTTAGGGTGTGAGAATTGCAGCTCTCCTATCCTACAATCTCAGAACATACAAGTCTGTGGTTTCAGAAACAGCTTCCCCTCCACATGGCCCTAAATCCATGGGTTCACTTGGATTTAGTGAGGGAATTCTGTTTGTCCTTCCCATAGTAGTTCTCTGCCTAGCTCCCAAAGGTCTCCCAGGACATTCTTTGAAGTATCAGTGGAAACACAAAAAAGACAATATATTTTAGTGCATAACAAGGCCCACTGGGACTCTTTCCAACATCACTTTGGGAAGCAGAGGACCTGAGCTACAGTCTGTAGAAGTCTTTTAGAAGCCTACAAGATAAGGCAGATTAGAGCATTGATAACTCCTCTTCTGAAACTGTGTTGACCCTCAGACCATGACACTCTGGTGCTATGATTGGAGGGAGAGTCCTCTGATAATCTGTTATTCTTTTGTAGCCATGGGTACTATTCCTAAATTCAGTTTAGAGGATTAACTAATCTCTCCTATGTCTTGATATGTATTAGCTATCTCCTACATACAGGGATAACTCAAATCAATTTCTTTAACAATTGGTCACTTTGGCACACCCTTGTTGTCTACTAAGTTTTCACAAGACATCTGAGATGAATACACAATTCTCAGATGAAGAAATACAAACGGCAAATAAATACATGAAAGAGTGTTCATCATCATTAGTCATTAGAGAAATGCAAATTAAAACCACATTGAGATTTCATCTCACTCCTTAAAGAATAGCCAAGATCAAGAAAACCACCAATAACAAGTGCTAGAGAGGCTTGGGGGGAAAAGGAACTCTCCTGCACTGTTGGTGGGAGTGTAGATTGGTGCAACCTTTGTGGAGGTCAGTCTGGAGATTTCTCAGAAAGCAGAGATTGGAAGCCCCATTTGACCCAGCTTTTCCACTTCTAGGCATATTCCCAGAAGAACTGAAAGCATCATACCACAGTGATATATGTGCACCCATGTTTATAGCAGCACAATTTGTAATAGCCAGATCTTGGAAACAACCTAAGTGTCCATCAACTGAGGAATGGATAAAAAATGTTGTTGTATTTTTATACAATGGAGTACTACTCAGCTATAAAGAATGATCACATTGAGATATTTATAAATAAAGGATGCAGCTTGAGACCATACTCATAAGTGAAATCAATCAAACTCACATGTATAAATACCGAATAGTTTCCCTAGTGTAAGAAATGATAAGAATACATAAAAGTATCTGGTAATCATGATTCTCAATCATATTGGTTTGAAGCCATATAATGTTTTCACTCATTAATTGAAATGGTTTTAATCTGGGTTGTCTGATTTTATTGTCTGTGATAGTACAAATGGCTATTTTGAAGAAAACAACACATCATAATAGCTAGTGCTGATTTAATATCATCTTGTTTTGAAGTCCCATCAAACTGTTGTTTATCTGTTTCCATTGGTTTTAACATGGTGTATCTTATTAAACTATATGTGATAGTATAAACAAAATTTTTATAGGCAAAGAGATAATAGAGTAACCATTGTTTTCTGTTAGCTGGTTCTAAATACCCTGTAATACTTTCATTCTCTTGAATGATTCACACTGTCTTGATATGTTTGATGCTATAGTATATGAAGTTATACTCAAATATTTCAAGGAAAAATACTATGGTGACTACTTTTATGTCAGGTTGTCTGGTGGTGAAATACAATGATGCTTAAATTGTTTGGTTCTGACCTGTGTTGTTTGGTTGCTATGTCCTCTTTTATCACAATCTCCCTCTTTTTTTCCTTTTTTAAAAAAAACTTATTTTTTTCTTTTTTTAATTAAGAAAAAACTAAATTTAAAAAAAGCGGCACATATTATAGTAACTTTTTTGTTTTCCTATTAACTTGACTTGAACCCCTGTATTGCTCTCCCCATCTTGTTCTGACTGATTTTACTCTATTCTCTTTTGTTTGATAGTATCAGGTTTGAGGGTATAGGCAACCATTTTGAAGTTAATAAGATTTACTATAATGCCCATTATGGTTGGACTATTATCTTCTTTTGAAGTCCTGTAAGGTCTCAAATGTAGGTTTTATTGGTCTTGTTCTGTACTGTTTTGTTCAATTTTATTATACCTGATGATATAGGCAACTCTTTTTAAGATAGCGAGAGGCATAATGGTACCCATTGTTGATCATCTGGTATTCTGTTTTTGCATCATGTACTAAGTCCATCCTTCTAACTGACTCTGTTTTGCTTTGTCACATTTGGTTTTATTATCTTCAAAAAAAAGCTAATAAGAACTATGGGAGTAATAAAATCCAAAAAGTGTAACTGTTATTGTAAAAAAGAGAGGAAAAGAAAGTGATCTAAAGATATAACTGCATGTATATTTAAGTGTGTAGAAAACCATATTACTGAGTTTTTGTTGGATCATAGAATGAAACTGGGTGCAGTCTCACTGTATGAATGTCCACTTTGTACGCTTTAATTTTGTAATTTGGACAACTGTTTCTAAGATGACAATTTGTAATTTATTAACTAGTGATTTCTTACTGTATATTTTTTCTTGAATTTGTGTATTACTTGTACCCTTTTATTGCTTTATTTTGTTTTGTTTTCTCTTTAAATAAAATAAATTTCCAAATCTTTACATTCTGCTTCCTTGTTGATTCACGATTTTGTGTTTAAATCATTTCTTTCTACTCACATTTCACTACAAATATTCAAAAGAAAACAAATCACACTTGCAGCGCCTAAGAAATTTCCTCAGCCAAATATTTAATATAATCATTCACGAATTCTAGCTATCACAAAACATGAAGATTCAAATAGAGTTCAGTGAAATTCTTTGTTAATTGAAATGACTTTCTCTATTGTCCAACAACATGTTCTTCATTTCCACCTGGGACCTCATAAGACTGCATTTTATCATGTGTATTTGTACCAACATTCTGAGCACTGTTAAATTTATGCTCTGAAAAGGAAGCTTTTTTCATAACTCTTCCCCTCTCCAGCTAAGCACTCACCAGAATCCCACTTAACGAGTTCATGGCAAAATTAATTTTTCAAACATACTCCTCAGAATTATCACATTCCCTATCCACTACTCAGGTTCACAGCTATTTTTTTAGAACTTCTAGGCATTAGTTATAACATCATAACCACTTCTACAGGTATGTTCCAATTTTTTCTCTTAGTCTATTCAAGCTGTTATTGCAAAAAATATTATCAAATGAACTTTTTATAAGGTATAGAAGTTTATATCTGACAATTCTGGAGCATGAGAGTTCAAAAATATGTTTCCATATTTGATCATTGGTGATAGCCTGTTTTGTGCTCTAGTGAATATTCCATAATAATATGCCCTTACCAGGTGGAAGAGATGGTTCTCTTCTATGAAGTGCTGTGATTTGGACACTGTCTCATTGTATCTTCAAAGGGCTAATATTTGAGAAGCATTTTGTTCAGTGTGGCAGTGTGGGAAGGGGTGGAACCTTTAAGAGTTAGGAGTTAGTGAAAATCAATTTGGTTATTTGACATATGCCCTTGGAAGGGATGAATACTGATGTTTCAGAATGACTGGTGTTTGATGGTGTTGATTGTTACAAAAACAAAAGACTGATTAGCCCCCCACTCTTTGGTTCCCTATCTCATCCTATAATCTCTTTGTGTATACACATTCCCATTATGGTGCCATCTACCATGATGAGATGTAGGCAAGGGGTGCCCTAATCAGAACCTAATGATTGGTGCTATGAAGTCCTATATTTTCATTTTCCAATGATGTGACCTAAATGTGTTAAATAAACCTCATTTCGTTCGAGAGTCCCCAGCCACAATTACTTTGCTATAGCAGTTGTACACTGACTAATACTCAAACACTTATTTCACTCATGAGAACTCTTTATTCATGACTGTGTAACCTCCCAGTGGGCCTTTATCATTTGATCAGTTCCCACATGCGCCATTATGCTCTGTAATCATAAAAATGGTAAACCGTCTAAAGTTCTTTACATTATTTTCACTATAGCTCATCCATCCATTCCCGGTACTTCTACTCTAAAACTATATAGAAGCTTTTTAACCCTTAACTGAAATCTTTCTTTGTCTGTCATCTACTCCTGTTACATTTGATTATTGTGGCCAGAACAACTCAGGGTTTTTTCATAACATGTTTATGCCTATCTTCATTCCCTCTAAAGACCTCCTAATTTATTGTTTTTTTTTTCCAAATAATGTCAGTCCTTTCGCTATTCTGTCTCTTGAACTTCTTATTCTCATTTGGATTTTAACTAACTTTATGACTTACTATTTTACCATTCACTTATTACCACATGAGTGTCTGAAGGTTTTTGTAAGTCTCTGTGTTGTAACCGTGAATACAATACATGCAAATAAGTCCCATTAGATTAGTAAAGCCATTGCTCTGACAGAAAAGGATTACATCCTTCCTGCCTTCCGTAGCTTTAAGCGACTCTCCTCCACAGTTGGCTTGAGTTGAGAACTTTATTCAACCCAATAATTTCTTCGAGAGTCTGATTTATCTTAACTTCTGCCAACAATAGACAGATATTTAAAGCAAACAGGTAAATTGTAGATAACTCTGGACAGTGTCTGGATAGCTCTACCAAAGGAATATCTTCTGGAGTAGAAAGGGCATTGAATTTCTTGTCAATCTTTTGGACAGCAGCTATTCATCATACCATGACAAATCATCAGCAGAATATTTACTCACAATGTTGAATTTCTTCTACAATGGAGCATACATCTAAAATTAAAGTTATAATTTTCCTCTACCAAACATGATTAGAGTTGGAATATTGTGCGTAAATATTTGCTTAAATTAAGCATTAGCAGGTAGAAATGTTCAATGGATGATTTACATCTCTATAGGGAAAATCTGTCATCATGCTCTACAGATTTTGAAATTTTTATTATTGAAAATTTACTAATAAGCAACACATAGAATAAATTAGATGGAAGCAGTGCAGTAGCTGAAAGTTAAAGGATCCTAAGAAAGTTTAACTTGCTAGAGTCAACACACTGAATGAGGTTGAAAACTGGGAGGAATGTTTTAATGCTAATTTAGTTAATACCGATAAAGTCCAATTCTAGAAATTCTTATTGAATACTTTATCAGACACTGTACTAAATGCTGAGATTGGATAAGACACATGAAATTGAATCTGTTTAGGAGTACTACACAGTTTAAAGACAAGAAGAAAAGTATAGCCTAAAATGTGCTGTAATATAAATGTGAGTTAAACTCTAAGATACAAGAGGAGGTAGCTAAATATGCCAAAAAGAACAAGATGAGGCTTTCCAAAGGGGCTGACTATTTTAATCATTCATTTAACACATAGTTAATTTGTGTCCATTAAGTTCCACATAGAACTACTAAACAGTGGCCTCTGCTTATTTATCCTGGGGCAGCCAAACTTCCCTTCAGGTCATTTACTCTAAGTAACATTAGTCTGAGGAAAAAATTCTTTTGTGAAATAAAATTTTCTTGCTGGTCTGCCTTTATGATGTTTTAAAAAATAGATTAAGAAGAAGTGACAACCAACTATGTATCAGGCACACAAATTGCCTCATGTACAGTATGTTACTTAAGTTTCAAGGAATACTTCAACTTAGAAACCTTTGCCTATGCAGCAGCTCTCTTGAACCAGGCACTGCAATAAATGCCAGGCTACCAAGTGAAAGAAAGCACGTATCTTATTTCATGGAGCCTTGCGTACAGTGAGAGACAGATACCCCACCCACAAAGACATCATTAGGAAAGGCCAGACTAGTTGGTAAGGTAAAGAAATGGCTTTTGGTGCTATGGGCATAGAAAGCAGCATGTACATCCCAAGACTCCAGGAAGTATATCTGAGAGGGATTTATTCAAATAAGTTGGGGAGGGTCGGTGAATAGGTGTTAGTTAAGTACAGATACAGAGCAAAGGGCATCCCGTGAAGAGAGGTCAAGATGAAAATATGCTGAGACATGATGAGGAGGGCTAAGACAGTTACCGTCAGCTATAAGATAAAGATAAAGGAACCAGGCTCAGTGACTTTAAATATTATCTCCTAGGCCAGGAAACCAACCTTCCTGCTTGGTTGGAAAAGTCATCACTTCTGTCCTTTGCAGCTGTTCTTTTTTTGTTTTTTTAACCAGAATTTAATATTTATGCTACGTGACCCATGAGTCTGAGCACTATGGGAGAAGAAATCAAATTCATTATAAATACCAACAACAAAGACATCAGACAATTAAAAGGGAAAATTAGCAATAAAAAAAAGAAAGAAAAAGGAAAAGACAGAGGGCAGGTGACAGAAAGTACAGAAAGAAAAACAGTGAAAATCCAAATTATAGAATGCATAGTTCTTATTAAAAACTTTTCCATGCTTCCACTGAGAGGGCTTGGATGTGTCGAAATGCAGCCTTTTCTAACTTACACTGTCACTGTGGTTAGTTTACAGCATCTGTTTAGCCAAATCATCACAAAGTTTATGTTCCTTTGTGATGTCAGATGAGAGCCTTGAACCCTTCATGTATAATTCTGTCTTTGCACATTGCTCTGTACCACACATGCAAAAGGGTCCCCAGCAATTTTCTGATAACTTGTTCACCATGACAATTATCTTCCCTATAAGACCTGCAGTGTCAATGATCTGGAAAGGCCAAAGTAGCTACCCTTGAGCATTTATGAAGCCAATCTTTTAAAATATATTTTTACTTCTCTTCTTCATGCCTATTTGTCATTGTAGAAAACCAGACAAAATAAAAGCAAACTAAAATGCAAACCATCACCTTTCCAGCAGGGAGAACACAGCAATCCGAGACCTAGCATTTGGAAGTCACATCATTTTGCAGTGGGGGCAAGAAGCTCTTTCACACACCCACATGTTTGAGAGCTCAGGGATAGAACAGTGTGAAGTTAATACCTAGCCCTTGGTATTGATGCTGCCAGTTGGTTTTTAAATTAAAAGATTGTTTTGCTGCATACTTTTACAGGCACATGACACAAGATTCAACTAAAAAAGGAATAAAAGGTAATGAACTGTTTTGATCTGCATTTGAGAAAATCATTTGTAAATTGATTTGCAAAACATGTTGTATCCATAAGAAGAGTCTGACATCATATAAACATAACATAGTAAGAACACACCTCAACCGCTTCCATTTCCCAACTTTCTGTTGATCATAAAAGTGCATTGATTTCTCTTAATCACTGGGCTGCATTACTGTTGTGATTTAACTTTTCCCTGCTTCAGTTCATGTGGTAACATTTTTCTCTCTTGATTTTCTTTCTTAATGAAGGTTGATGATGATCATTCTGCATTTGAAGTTTGACAATGAGGATGCCATTGAGTTGTTTCTCTTACAGGCAGTAAAACAAATAGACAAGAGTAGATTCAGCGGGACTTTGTAATTCAAAAAAAAAAATTATCGTCTTCCTTCATCCGCTCTTGCACCCCAGCTCCCTTTTCCGTCTCCTTTTTAATAAAAAGCAACATCAGCTATTCAGATGTTATCCACAAGGAGGCTATGTTTATCTGTTGTTTACCGAAATCAGCTGTAGTGACACTGTTTTCATATCATATTATACTGCCAATGTGTGCTACATGCTCATCCTCTGTTCTTACCACTTACACACACACACACACACACACACACACACACACACACACACGATGACTATAATATGTGTGCAATGTTAAAAGCATTTTATTATACAAATCCCAATTAGCCAATTTGAGAAAACAAGATATCTTTGGCCATATAATAATGGTCTAATCTCTCACAATGACTAATTGCATCTGTGACACAGATTATAGAAGTTGAGGCAATTCCATTAGAATTGCATGAGATATATCTTGTTTTTACTTCAAGGTCCTGGCGTCTTCACCAAGTAGCAATATTTTTATTGTAACCTCAACATAGTACAGGAGTTTGATGCAGATTAAAAGTTTGAACACAATGCACTATATGACTATGTAATCCAATTTTCCTTCTATAAACTATGAACTAGCCAAATTGTAAGTGACAAAAATAGTGACAGGAAGTATTTTAACTTCAGACAGACACACCATTTGTATGACCAGTATCTACCAGATATAGCAGTAAAATAAGTTGTCATAGCAGATAACAGGTATCGCTATCCTGCTAAGTGATTGTACCTCCCTCAGCACACATCTGTGTCTTCTTCAGTACTTCCTATTGGCTACTTGACTATGGTACAGGAAATACTTGTAACTGCTACAGATGGAGCCACCCTGTATATTGACAGTAGCCCTAACAAGTTCATGCCAATGCTACATCAACTTTCTCTTAAAGAAGAGAAGACTGAAGTATGAAGTTATGGGTATGGCAAACTGGTTAGGAATATGAAGGTAACAAGACTGGAGGAAGGGGGACATGTTCTATGGAAGAGGTTTAAGTGAACCCCTTAGAATGGACATGAAATATCTGCTCTCTGTAAAGCCTCGCCTAATGAGGTCTAATGAGGAGGGCTGTCAGTCATCAGATGGATAAAGGATACCTTTGTTTATGCTGCCATAGGCCCTGATGGCCCTCTGCTTTCTCAACTGAGTTGAAATAAAACAGAACACTATACTTTAAATGAAGACAATTTATGGGCTATACCACATGCATTCCTTCTAACCAAGATGATATAGTTTGGAGGGTGGGATGGTGCACACCATTAATCCCAGTACTTTAGAGGCAGAAGCAGGAGGATCACCACAATTTTAAAGCCAGTCTGGAGTACACATTAAGACATGTCTCAAAGTCAAAGATGTTGTAGTTAGTGGAAACCTGGAGTGGCCAAGCTGCTGAGAGCAAAGCTCAAGTCGTGTACTTTCTATTACTACAAAGAAGCATGTGACCAGGAGCAAGGTTAGTTTTTCTGAGTTCATTCCATCATTTAAGGATGGGGATGTGTATATTAAAATGGAGCTTGTTATGGGTATTAATGCCATCACTCTATCTATAGGTGACTTATAAATTAATGTTGCATGGTATCCTTTAAAACAGGGGATAGCTTTACTTCTAAAAATAGGGGAAGCATGGCCTGTTGCTAATGAAGTTCACTGACATGACACAGAAGTGGTCACCTTCAGGAAGCAATAATCCAACACTAACCCATTCAAGGAAGTGGTAAAGGGGAGATTTGGGGAGTTTGAGGTGTTGTTCTATAAAATATGGCAAAAGCTGTGAAGTGGACATTCAACAGCAGGGTCTTTTCCCATATCAGGATGCTTGAGTCATGAAAGAAGAGAGAAGCAGGCAAGGAAGAAAAAGTCACAGGCTTCTGTATGAATCTACTTTAATTCACAGACTGAGGTGACTATCACTTCTAATTGAGGTCTCAGAAAGAACAAGGTTTCAACACACGTTATGAGAATATTTGGAGAAACACACACACACACACACACACACACATATATATATATATATATATATATGATCATTTAAGAACTCATCGAAAATGTAAGAATAATTTCACCCATGACAATCTTGCAAAATTTCAATTGCAGAGATGTTCTGTCTTTCATGAAGTATTTAAAGTGTGTAAATAGGTGCTCATAAAATATATGTATTCATTATTCAGATTAAAAAAGTATTATTGGCATTAATTCAAGGTTCCTCATTAAACTTCTATGATCTCATAGTCTTCGTTTCTGTGCTTTCATATGTCTATTACCTTAGACCTATCATCCAATAATAAACAATATGAATTTTCATGTTTTTACATTTTTGTGTAAATGGGTACATATTATCTAGACTTTCTGAAACTCAACTGGTTTTTATTTTGTTATTTTTGTCAAGACTAAGAAAATATTCTTGTTTATTATTCATATGTATTTTGTTCAAATGAATTAATCTATTTTTATGGTAATTATTGCTATTTTATTTTGGGGTACTATATATAATACTTCTGGCTTATCTTTGGTATCATAAATATTTATGAAAATTCTTTATCTGTAGGTCTTAATTATATTCTAATTGCTCAGATGAAATACCCAACACAGATATTAATAGTGTAAAGATGTATCTTAGTTGACAGTTTGTAGAGGTTTCAGTGCATAGTTGGCTGGCTCCAAGGCAGGGTGGTATGGCAAAGATGCATGACAGAGGACAAACAGTCCATGGCAAGGCAGACAGGAAGCAGCAAGCCTCTCCTTCTTTTTTAATTTCATCCAAGCTACACAGCTCATTGGTGGATGCCACCCAAATCCAGAGTGAGGCTTCTGTCTTAGGTAAATCCATTGAGATATCCCAAGAACTAAGCTAAATTGGTCAGTAGACTATTCCAGTATCACACACCCATGACCCAGCCACCTTTGAATGCAAGAGGTTTGAGGGAACATTTACATACAGGCTATGATACTGTCTTCTTGTGCAAATATTTTCTGCCCTACTACTTATATAGTTTAAATAAAAACCGTTTTTGTTTTTGGCACTGGGGATCGAACTCACGACTTTGCTCTTGCCAGGCAGGTGCTTAGACTGCTAAACTAAGTCCTCGGCTAACTAAAAATCTTGATTTCTATGCATGGATTTTGAAATCATACAATGAATTCTAAATACTGACATAGCATATGTGTGTATATGTATATTGTGTGTGTCTGTGTGATAATATATTTAGTTTAAACAATCTACTAGTTTTTTTTCTTTGGAAATTTTTCAGGAGTTTGAAGTCAACATGTGAGTTGTCAGGAAGTACATAACAGAAAATCAAAAGAAAACTGGAATCTTTAAAGATGAGCTAAAGCTCATAAGAGCAGTTTATGACTCTCATCAGTCACTTACAAGTTCTCCAACTTACATGACAAGGACGTCTTGCAGGAGAAAACAGTGGTGTGAATCATGGAAAGGAATTCAGCAATTGGAGAAAGTGAAGAGCAGCTTCTGCAAGTTCCCGAGGTCTAACAGGCCTCATTGGTACTGAATATAACAAGGCAAGCTAGCAGGAAAAACTTCAGGCCTGCACTGCACAGTGCCTTCGGTTCAACTTCAACCTCTGGAGCACAAATTCTGTGACGTTTATTTGGCATTTCTGTGTTACAAATCACATGCAGTATATGTGTGCAGCCTATGGTAACCAGGATTTGTGCAGGGAGGGCAAATCTTAGGAAGATAGCTCCACTTTTAATTTTTAAATAGAATGTAAATTTGCCAAATTAAACATGGTCTGTGTTTTCTTTTTGTCTCCGTTTCTCCTACACTTGATTTGGTTTTGCTGCTGGGAATTGTTTTACATATTAGTTCATAAGTAGAACACAGTGAAGAACTCACAAAAATATTAGATTTTTAATAGAAAAGACACAGAAATCCTCACATAAACTGGAAGAAGTAATTGGAAAGAATCTGAGTCTTCTCTTTGAGTTGTATGCTACAGAGTTGCAACATGTTAGTGGGATATTTATTTTGAAAAAAAAAAACAAAAAACTGAAAGAAAGGAAAGTGAAAGGAGTCCAAGGTTGAATATTCTGGGCATTATCATCCGTTGATTATAAAATAGAGGAGAAATTCTTCCTTTTTGGGAAAATCTTCTCATAAATAAATTCCATGGAGAGAAATTTCCTTATGCCTGATCTTTGCTGTATAAAATAAAAACAAAAGATCCTGTACTCACTTTTGAATCATTCCTCAGACTCGGAAACTTCTGTGAATTTTTATGATTCTAATGTAAAACAAATTTGAAAGTCAGATTCATCAATAAAACCAACTAGGTTTATACACTAAGTATAAAGAATAACAGTAGATTTTTTTTCTTTTCAATATCATAAAACCCAACAAAATAAAACAAAATAAATCTAATCAGAACTAAGCAACTTCGAAGCAGGATAAGAGAAAAACAACAATGGTTAGCATAGTATATCTTGTTACCTTCACAATAGTTGCGCATTCCATTAGATACAGCAAAACCAAACCAAAAACAAAACAGAATAAAACCAATCAAAACAGAACATCGTAATTGAATTGAATTGAAGTGAAGACTGTATTTCCAATTACTATCCTGTTGTCCTCCCATGTTCTAATGGACTTTTCAAACTTTCCTTTTCAGGGAAATCAAGTGATCCTCCAAATAGTTAGTGTAATTTAACACTGATATTTATTTCTCACTTATTTTTTCTTTCATGTCTTATCCTGAGAGACAGTCCTAAAATTTATACAATTTCTTCATTGATTGTAAGTAATCAGTGCTTTCCAAAACTTAGACTTATTTTGACAATGTTAAGTATTTTCATTACATAAAGTTTTAATTTTCTCTTCTATTTATCCTTATCTTCCTTCCAAGTGCAAAACAAGTAAGATAAAATTCATGTTACTAGTACACATATACACGTACATATTTGTACATGCCAAGCTTTTTTTTTTTTTTTTTAACTTTTTATCGGTACCAGGGATCGAACTCACGACCACCTGCTTGCAAGGCAGGTGATTATGCCGCTGAGCTAAATCCTCAGCCCCTATGCCAAGCTTATTTGTAGTAACTACTGGGTACCTGACACTGTGCCAAATGAATAGTTATTTAAGAGCAATAATTTTCTTCATTGTTATGATGGTTGTTATTATTATTATTATTGGTACTAAGAATTGAACTCAGGACCTTGTCCTTGCTAGGCTTATTATTTAATAATCTATTAGATTTTGTAAATGTTCCAGGGAAAGTAATTGTATATTCAATTACTTTATGTATTACACACACAGAGATACAACATACACAGGTACACTGCATATATACATGTGCATATATGTACAATATCTAAAATTGGAATGGGAGAATTAATTGTATGGTGCTATTTATTGAATGATCTGAACTCTGACAGTTTCAGTTGTTGGAGTCAGTACTGTAATTTATTTTTTGGTAAAACATTTGATTGTAGACACTAAAAGTGCTGTGGGCAATTAAAGTGTCACAGGGCACAAGTAACATTTTAATGTAATGGCATCAAATCTGAAATTGAAATGGGAGAGCATCTATCCCATATAAACCATTAATGACAACCCCGGATACATCAGAAGGTGACAAGAGTTTTTTAGATATTTCTATTGATAAAATTAAGTTAATATGAGGTAGAAAATAATGCTTCACCCAAGACTGAAAAAACAGGTGTAAATGCCTGCCTGGCAAATGTGAGGTCATGAGTTTGATCCCAACAACAAAAAGCAATAGTAAACACTCTAAAAACAGAGCGAAACAAAAATACATGGTAATGGATTTAAAAGTATCAGGAAAATCAACATCACTTTGCTTTCTGAATAC
The DNA here is from genome assembly GCF_034190915.1 of Cavia porcellus. Taxonomy (NCBI): domain Eukaryota; kingdom Metazoa; phylum Chordata; class Mammalia; order Rodentia; family Caviidae; genus Cavia; species Cavia porcellus. Next base: position 109,555,633 of record NW_026947486.1, on the reverse strand, counting down.
TGATATCTATTTGCAGCAATGTCTGATAATGAAGAGATCCAAATTCCTTCTTTTTGTTTCCCAAAGCAAATTATGGACAATAAATAACCCATAGAATACTACTGGTCAAAAATTGCCAGAACATATTACCTGAAGTGCCATCAAATATGGCAGCCTAGTAAGAGGCAATGTTATATATAGAAAAATAACTTTCCTCCTTAGAAATGGCAATGAATTTATGGTTGACAATTTATAAATAAATACATTGTTAGCACGGAAACTGTCACATTATTAATAATAGCTGCTACATATCAAGCACCTACTTCACGCTAACCAATGTGTCAGGTCCTTTATATACATTATCACCAATCCTTACAGCCTCTGTGAGGACGATAATTATTTTCCCAACTCTAAATCAATACACCCAAGCTCACAGAGATCAATTTTCTCTCCTAACACCACAAAAATAACAAGTCACAGAGCTCATATTTAATCTAGTTCCGGAAACCTGATCCTACCATTGCACCACATTATTGCTCCCCTTTCAAAGCATCCTGCTCCACTCCAGTCCTATAACACAGAGCAACACCAGTGGTGTTTCGAGAACAGTATTGGAATTGAATAAGGACATTTACAGCTGATGATGTGTGTCCTAAATCATGATGCCCTGTGTAGTAGTATCAGCACAATGTGTTATGGCATAAACTGAAGCCCACCGTGTCAAGTTTTTCCATCATGGTACCAGAATTGGGCAGACTCTATCTTCACCACTGAGGCAAAACTACAGAGATAAAGCTGCATTTATGTTGCTCCTCTTAGGATTCTGTGAATTAATAATCAGGTAACAAAGGAACAAAGACCATCTCCACACTCTATGGGCCAACCTTTGGCATACTTAAGATCAGACCTATTTTGTTTTCCACAGCTTCCTGTGGCCACATTTTTACACTGAACTGGACAGCACCTTGCTCAGCTCTTTATGTTATCGCACCAGTCTGTCTCCTTGTCTGGACCACCGAACTGTATTTGATTTCTCAGAGTTTAAATTTCAGACACAGTCTAAGTTTGGAAACTGATATAATTGAGAAACAGAATCCACGGAAGAAACAACATTTGTTGGATCATTGAACACAACTGTTTGCATTCTCACTGTTTGAATGTCTGCTTTATATGCTTTAATTTTGTAATTTGAACAACTGTTTCTAAGATGATAATATGTAGTCTATTAACTAGTGATCTCCTACTGTTTATTTTTTTTGAAATTCTGTATTACTTGTACCCTTTTACTGTTTTGTTTTGTTTTCTCTTTAGATAAAAAAAATTTAAAAAGAAACAATAGGTTTAATATTCTTCATGTCTGAATGTGTTTCCTTTTTCACCAACTAGAACCTCTCTTTGTCTAATGTTTACATATTAATCTAGATTCTCCTTTATCAAATCTCTTTCTGAGCCCAGACTTTAGAACATGGTAATTTCCAGGAAATATTCCAGTAAGAATTCTGGAAGAAAGAGCAAAGCCTTCATCTTTCCTGTTGCTCAAATACAAAGCATAACAGTGAGTTATTTATGCTGAACATGTAAATGTTTGTGATTAAGGCAATGTCCTTGCCTATATGGGTTTAAAAAAATGAATGTGAATGACAGTTGTAAAACTGATGGTTTCCTAATCTCAGATATTATATATGTATACAGTCCTGCCTCATTCTAGGAAAACTGTAGATGGGATGCTACATTTTGTAAATTTCTAATTTTTGAAATCTTTACCAAATCACTCTCTCAACTAGGAACTTTGATGCATGAAAACGTATTATCAAAATAAAGATGACCAAGAATGTTAAAGCATAGCCAATGATATGAAAAGACTCAGTTTAAAATAGAAGCTAAACCAAATCCTGTAACACCTCGAAGCAACACTATTTTTACAGTTCTAAGAAGCACCCTCAGAATGTATGCATCCTTTGCAAAAACAGCAATGCAACAAAACTCCCATGAAGTCTAAGTTATTTCAGGAATGTTAGATCACAAATAGCTTTACTAAATAAGCATGCAATATGCCATCATTTTACTTAATTTACCATTTTATCCCCTTTCCCTGTTACTGATAACTATATTTGGACATTCGGTGAACTCAGTGACAACTTATTTATGGTTTGTAATTTTCCAGGTTAAAATAATTCAATAAAAACTGACTATCAGGAGCTGAATCTTAGAAGTTACAGATTCAGGGAACGACCACTATTGCTTTCCCATATACTAAGTGTTCTGGCCCGGTATTCCAGGGTGATTAATACACTGTGAAAATCTATGCCATGTCACTCCTCCAGTGAAAATTTCTTCTTCATTTGTTTACTAAATAAGAATTTACTCAGTTGATGTTGACTGTACTAGACAATGCAAAGTGCTAGTAAAATTAAGTGTTCAGAGTCTAATCAGCAAGTAAATATATAGTATATTAGAGCGTGCTTTTGTATGATTTAGAACCAGAATCTATTTAAAGGTAAATGTTTTAATTAAATGTACCATGGCTTGAAAAGCTATTGTGACCTAAATTCTGTCTAGTCCCAGAGCCTTATTGAATGACATTTTGTGTTCCAATGACAGCAGTTTGTTATCCATTCCTTACTATGCTGTTTTTTACTTTTCTCTATTTTATTTCTTTTGATTAAAATCCTTTCTCTAATCCAACATGTCTGGTAAATACCTATTTTAATTTAAGAAACACGACATACTTCAATGTCTACTACCTTCAGGGAGCCTTACTGCAATCTGCCACCCCACCTCGTTATGCCCCGTGCTAAGCCTTCTATGTGTTCTATGACAGCACCCATGGTGTTGGGAATGCTTACATTTACCACAATCCCTGCCTCACGGGAATATCAGTCACCTGAGTTTACAAGTGTGGAAACCAATTAAAGCCAGCCCGAGTGGAGAGCAGTCCTCTCTGGGGATTGGGATGAATGTGTGTGGTTTGGATGACTTGCTTATGTTTGCACAAAGAGTAAATGGACAAGCAAATCCTAGCTCCTATTTTCATTCTGGCCTGTATTTCAGTGTCCTGGTTACTGTGTCATACTGATACCTGTCATATAAATGAATACAGTTCCTCTGAACCACTACATTTCTGTTCACAGCAGATTCTTCAGACCAGTGACAAAATGACAGGACAAATAAGTAATGCGGCTAATCAATCCAAATTCATTTCTCCATGACATTTCTCTATTTCCTTGGAAACCAAACCTGGGCAATTTTCTTAAAAACCAAAGGGAACAAATAGATGGCATATTTAGTTAGCAGAAGCTATTCAGAAAGGAAGCTGAAATTACTCATTAAAGTCTAAAAAAATCCTTCTATTTAACCAGCAAATAAAAAGATTGACTATTATACAATACTCAAACTGGGCTATATTCAATTGTGAAACATTCATATCAAAAGAAAATAGAGTTAAGTATAAAAGAATCAAATAGTGAATTTTAATAATGTTCTAATGTACCTATCTCGAAGGTACTGTTTTCTAAGTAAATGTGCAATTTAACCGTCAGTATAAAAGTAAAGTTTCCCTTTTCTCCTTTTAAAAACATTGAACTTGGCTTGTATCAGTGTAGCATTGCATTGCTAGAAGAAAAGAAAGCAATCCAACTATCTAAAATTTTTAATATGTCTAAACAGGTTTGATTTCTTCCAGTGACACCTCCCCTAGAATCCACAAGCATACACTCCAAGCACAGGACACATGCACTCATATATGTAAATTTTACACAAAATGTTAAAGAGAAGTTGCCACTCACAATGTGCTTAAACTATACATAGTTCCAGGCACACTTAAAAAGGAATGAGAGATTTCTGTTGCCTCTACCGAATCAAATTCCTTTATAGACAAAAGCTTGTGCAGGAAGGCTGCCAGTGGAAAGGAAGAATTTAGTGTCTGTGCCCAGGATTTCTGAAATGCACCTAAATTGCGTCCAATTATTTTATTCTTACTATACTTCTGGAATTGTATACTTCCTTGTTGTCTACTTGGACAATTTTAAATTGATCAGCATAAAAATTAAAAAGTAACTGGAAGAGATCTTTCTACATTTATGTGTATTTGATTACACCACTGAACCAAAAGTTGTTTCTGTTAGGCACTAGAGGAAATTAAAATATGAATGTGCATAGTTCTTATAATCATGACTGTAATCTGCACTGAAAATCTCTCCATCTTATGCCTTTAATCTGTGTGTTCTTGCAAAAACCCATTAGTGATGGTGTTAGGTGCAACTCCTTACCTCAGCCCTGCCATGAAGAGGCTTCCTCAGGTTCTATAGATCCCACCTCAGATGAATATTTATGCCATTTTCTATGAAACCAGGTAAGCATGCCAAAGCAAAGCTGCGTGCTGCAGTATGAGCCTCAGACTTTGTATTTCTCCTTTCGCTATACTTCGCCTGTCACCTGTTCTTGGGGACAGGAAGCAAGAAAGGGGTAGAGGATTCATCCTGCCACACTGGCAAGGAAGCATCTCAAGCTTAATATTATTCTACAGACAAATTTTTAATAGAGGCTAATCATTGACTTCAAGACTAAATACTGATAAATCATGATTCTCTGGAAGCAATGGCTGGATATTGTTAAATCAAAAGTTGTACAAAAGTAGGTAATGAACTTTGTTTCATATGTTTATTTGTCATTTGTAATTCATATGGGAAGTGCCTTTTCATTTTAGAGCCCATTTTTGAATTGGCTTCTTAAATTGGGGAGGCCTAATTTTTTTTTTTTAAGTTCTTTATATATTCTAAATGTTAGCCTTTTGTCTGACAAACAGCTAGCATTTTTTCCACTCTGTGGGTGATCTCTTCACTCTGTTGGAGGTTTCTTTTGCTGTACAAATGAACTTCAACATTTTTTGAAATTTCCTTTTTAAAAAGAAGAAAAATTAAAAATTATACAGAAAAATAAAATGCATTTGTATAGCATTTTAATAATAAGGTAAAATCCCGTTTGTTGTTTTTTGTATTATTTCTTATAAATGTTTTTTTTTTCATAAAGTTTTAGCTACATTTATGTCTTCAGGATATATTCAAGATATTGTCTATACCTATTCTCTCTCCCAATAGATTTAGCATTTCTGTTTTAATGTTTACATCTTTGATCCACTTTGGTTTTAATTTAGTTCACGGGGAGAGATATTCATCCAAGTTTAATCTTTGGCATGTGGAAAGCCAGTTTTTCCAGAACCACTTATTAAGGTTTTCTTCCAGTGTTGGGAGTTGTTTCTGACTGCTTTATTCTATTCCATTGATTCTCAGTTCTGCTTTTTGTTTATTTGTTTTTGATTTTTTTTCTTTTTGCTTTCAGTATCTTGCTGCTTTTATCATGGTACCCTTGTGGTATAATTTCAGGTCAGGGCTTATGATACACCCTTCCTGGCCTGTGTAGCTCAAAATTGCTTTTACTTGTCTAAGTTTCTACTGGTTTCAAATCAGAAATTATAATTTTGTGAAGAATGTGGTTGGTGTTTTGATTGAAATTGTATTATACATATATAGTAATTTTGCAAGGTTAACCATTTTCAGTCTAGTGGTGTTTCCTGCCACAGAATAAGAGATATCTATTTTCTGATACTCTCTTTGATTTATTTTCCTATAGTATTGTAGTTTTCAAAGAAAGGCCTTTCACTTCATTAGACTGATTTCTAAGTATTTCATTTTTTCTGATGTTATTGTGAACGTTGTAGTTTCCTTAATTTTTCTCTGAGTTTTTTTACTTGTGTATTGGAATGCTACTGATTTTTGAGTGTTGATTTTTTATCCAGGTATACTATTGAGTTTGTTATTAGATTTAGAATTCTTTTAGTGTAGTATTTGGAGTCTTCTATGTAGAGCAATATGCTATCAGCAATTAATGATAATTTAACTTTTTCCTCTCATATCTTTATTATTTCTATTTCTTCCTCTTATCTAATTGCTCTGGCTAATGTTTCCACAACTATACTGAGTTGGAGATTGGATTTTGGACATCCTTGTCTTGTTCCTTATTTTAGAGTGAAAACTTCCAGTTTTTTACCATTGAGTATGATGTTGGCTGTCATTGGTAGCATTTATTAGATTTAGATAAAGACAAGTTATTTCAATTCTCTAAAGAATTTTTATCATGAATGAAGGTTGCGCTTGGTGGAGTCCCTTTTTATCATTATTAAGATGATCACATGTTTTTATCCTTGGTTGTATTGAAATGTTTTATTACATTTACTTACATGCATACATTCAACCATCCCTAAATCCCTGGAATGAATATTAAGTGGCCATGGTGTATGCAAATTCAAAGAAAGCCAAAATTTCATAGCATCCCAGAAAGTATGGATACTATCAAGAAATCAACAAAGAGCAGATGCTTCTGGGATTCTGCGGAAAAAGGAACACGTCTCCAGTGTGAGTGTTTAGACTGGGGGAACAACTGAGAAAATTAGTTTGGAGATTCGAAAAAAAAATAATAGTTGTACAATTTAATCCAGCTATTTCCAATCTTAATATCTTCCCAAGAGAATTAAAACATCATACCACAGTGATATATTCACACCCATGTTTATAGCAGCATAATTTATAATAGCTAAATCTTGGAAACAGTCCAAATGACCATCAGTGGAGGAACGGATAAAGAAGACATGGTATTTTTATATAATGGAATATGTAAATATGTAATATATAGAAGGGTTTCATACAGTGGACTATGTAAATATGTAATATAAAGCAGGATAAACCTGAGGCATTTATAGGTAAATAGATGCACTTTAAGACTATAATAGTCTTAAGTGAAAAAACTGGGCGCACTTGTTTAAATAACTCATGGTTTCTCTGTTGTGTGATATTCAAAGTATAAATAAGGACAAAAACTTATGACAGGTATTGGGAAATGGAAAGAAAATATTAATATGAGAAGAGGATCAAAGGTAATGGGGGAAGGAAAAAGAAAGAAGAGAAAAAATAAAATAGAATAGAAGGGGAAAGTGGAAACAAAGCTTTTGAAAATAAGGAGAGAGGTCGAAAGGAGTGGAGGGGAATGGGAAAAAAGCCACAAAATGTCTCATGTACAAGTGTAAATCCTCTATCATAAATGTGACCATTATTTATATCTAAAATGTACTAATAAAATGAATTTGAAAAGCAGGTATTCAGGCATGATAGGCCCCAATATAATTCATCTTATAAAATTACGAGAGCTCTTGACACTAATCAGGCAGGGCTCCTGATGCCTAAGTGTCATCACATCTTTCATTTTGCAATATCAAAAATATAACTGACTAGCTGATATTCTTACCTTTGTAGTTTTTTGCTTTCTTAATTGTGAGTTGAGCTGATTTGCCATTTAATATCTGCCAGTAGCCAGCTCTTTGCCTTGATCTGCTGCCTGGAAATGCATAACTCCTTCCCTCTCAGTCTATTTTAAAGAGCTCTCTAGCCATACAAGATCATAAAGAGCATTCTGACTACTATCTTAGCACGGAAACTATTTTCTGAATGTTTGAAAGTGCCCATTGCTTCACAGCTGCTCCGCAGGACTGCTTTAAAGTTAATTCACTGGGTTTCTCATAGGTAAATGAAATAGTGTTCATACTGCCAACCGTTGCACACTGACACCAGAATAAATTTCATACCCACGCATGGCATTTAATCTTTTCCTCTATCTGATACCTCTATCTTTTGCTATTTTTAATCACATAGTGTCTGGAACACTGTATTTTCCTTATTCACCTTATTGTAACACTGTTTTTCTTTAAAAATAAACTAACATCAATTCCTTGCATAAAACACTTTGATATTTCCCCACTGACCTTAGGACAAACTACCAAATCCAAAATAGGACCAAAAAGGTCACACATTATCTAACATCTGCTGATTTCTCTATTTTTTGTTGCAGTAACATTTTGATTTCTTTAATATGGTGCAGTCTCAGTACAATACCCGCATGCATCCTCTACAGAAGACAGTCTTCACAAATGCAGGCTGTATCACTCTAATTCCTTCTTATGATTGCCAATTAAATATTCCTTTATTAAACAAACTGTGTCCCACAAATTACCTAATTTAAGCTAATTCCTCAGCTTATTGCATCATAATACCTGTCACAGCTTCTGCACGTGGGAACTTTGAAATCAGACAAGTTACATGTTTTTGAAATACAATGTTAAGATGAACTAAGAGTATGTAATCCCATGCAATAAATAAGAACAAAGAACAGGCTAAAAGTTATAATTCTGGATCTAGAAGTCTAAATCAGGGTATCAAAATGATGGTTCCAACATGATTTAATTCTAGTGATCACTCCTTTATGTTTCAAATAGCTGAGGTCTCATTATAGTCTCACATGAATCTCTGTCTCTCTGTCTCTGTCTCTGTCTCTGTCTCTCTCTCTCCTTTGTTTGTTTTTCAGTATTTGGGCCTGAACCCAAGACCACATATATCCTAAGGAAGCAGTCCATCAAGGGGTCTTATTCCCAGCGCTGGGGTCATTTTTTATGAGGATATTAATCTCACTCATGAAGATTCAACTCTCACAAACTAATTACATTCCTCACTTCACAACACTATGACACTGAAAGCTTGGATATCAGCATATGATTTTAGGGGAACACAAACAGTTCATCGATGATGGTACCCAGTATAATTGCAATTTACCGTGTGAACATCTATTATTGTTTTTTGTGCACCATATTGTGCATCTCCTGAATAAGATTATACCCATATTCTCAGGGCTAATGAGCACATCTAACATACAAGTAGTAAATAATACTAAGTTCATGAATGAATCAATAAATTAAGATACAGAAAATACAAGCAAGGATTTATCACAAATACAGTTGTGCTGTGCAGAAAGCATGAATGCCACCCACACTCTTGCCAAATTAAATTCCCTGTGTATTTTTCTACCAAGACAACATTTCTGTAGCCACATTTTCTGCTCAGAATTCCCTCTCGCCGCTATTCTTATGTTGGTAATTAACACTTTTTTCTTTTCTCAGCTCATATCTCAAGTGCTCACAAATGCATAACACCTACAGAATTTCTCAGTTACCATTGATTCCCCCCTCATAGGTTTCATGTGCTAATAATATTATTTTTTCTTGTTTCTTAGGGAATTTATCAAATTGTACTGTGAACTATGCTCACAATTTGGCATTATTTCCTGTTTATACTCTTTATAATACTGTGTTACATGAGTTGGCTTTATTAATGCATATTTATTTTATGTATATAGTAAATGCATGAAGGAGATTATACACTTGGAGGAAAGCTGTGGCCTTCATACCAATTTAACCGTGCTCTCAATGGCAAGAAAATGTAACTGGATCAAAGCCCAAGAAGAATACTACTACATTTCCCAGACTCCTCAGTAGCAAAATGTAGCAAATGTTCATATTCCAACTACTGTGGTCTATCTTGGAGTTGCACCACCTGGATTGCACCATTAATGGGTAGGTGCACATTTTCTGTCCTATATCTGACTACAGTGCAAATGAGGAGTCATTTTCAAATCATCTAAACCAAGCACAGTGGTACAACATCTCAAGCAAGGCTGAACAGGAAGATAAAAGGATCTGAAGCCTCAGCAGGATGGAGCACTGTCTAAAAGATGGCTCAGAGAATTTTATGGAGCAGATTAATTCTACCAGTTCAGACACCATCATAGAGGAGACAAACATTTTCATCACTATTAGATTTGTGTCTTTGCCATACAACTAACTGTATGTATTTTCTCTAACAAAAATGATATTAGTAACTTTCTATTTTACATTGCTTTTAGGGGTGTAAGACCCTTGCCATGAACTACATAATCAGCAATTTTACAGGGCTGCATAGGAGTGGCACCTCTTTGGTTGCTTTTAAATATAGTACCTTAACTTTCTTTTAGACATTTTAATTATGCTTTAGTGTTCAAAAAAGGCATAATTTTATAAATGAATTTGTTTACAGCCACTCTGCTCCTTTTTTGAATACAGATCACTCAGCATTCATTTTGCTTTCAAGTGAGGTATGGGTCAAATAGCCTTCTCCACATTTCTACCATGAAATTGATGTTAACACCAAAAGCAACACTGCCCACAAATTCAGAAGGCAAATGTGTTTTAATCAAATATAAGTACACACTGCAAACTGAAAATGTCAACACATTTTCTACCACAAGTGATCAAGGACTTAGTCAAGCTGAGTATCAACGATCATGTTGTATCTCTCGCAGTGCAGTTGTTAACAGGAATCTTTCTCTCTTTCAAATATGATCCCAGTTAGATACTAAATAACATGTTCATCCTTGCGACTCCCAAGTGTGGTCGCTGTGACACAGGCTTTCAGGTTGGAAGGAAATGACATTTATTTAGTAGCAGATTCCAAAGGCTCAGTCAAATAGAAATAGACAGTGATAGAGACTAAGAAGGAGTAGTTCCTACTAGAGAAAGAAACGTGAGACTGCAAGTGGAAGAGAAATACTTATTGCTTAGCCAAGTGTTGCTATTAAAGCCAAGTTCAAGGGATAATCAGTCAACCTTTGTTGCTAGAACAAAGAGTGAGACACTAGAAAGATAATTTGACTTATAATTTCTTCAGTTATAGAGGAGCTTATTTCACACAAGTTTGCAGATGGAAATACGACCTTTATTCTCCATGTCCACCTTAATGGAATTTTTAAAAATGTTACATCAATCTATCATCAAATATTTTTCACTGGCATAAATCTTCAGATCGTCTACTACTATTGAATGAACTGATTCTACTTCTATCATAATTTAGTAAAGATTGGAGACAGTCAAAAGTAAATAGCACTTACTAGCTTTAAAAGACATGTAAAGGTCCATCTTGGCCCTCCCATTAGAGTACATAATTTTAGGGACTGGGGATTTAACTCAGTGGCATAAGCACCTGCCTTGAAAGCAGGCAGTCGTGAGTTCAATCCCTGGTACCGATAAAAAAAAAATAGAGTACATGATTTTATGTATGAGAACACACACACACACACACACACACACACACACACACACACACATACACACACACAGAAAGAAAGAGAGAGAGAGAGAGAGAGAGAGAAGCAAACCACTTTGCTGCTTACAATCAACACAGATTATAGAAGTCTGTTGTTTGAAACATAAGCTTCAGATAATTTTTGTCTTGGTGTCCTATTTTAAAGATCAAAGTTTTAGTATATTTAAACTAACTTCTGCCACCTCTCTTAATTCTTGCCTGGGAATGTTTCTGATTGTATTAGTATATTTAATTCTTTTGATTTTTACAAACTTAATGCACTTCAATATATGTGATTTGTTCTTTAAATTTTATTTTTAAAACACTTTTATTACAAAAATGAAACACAAGTTGTAATACATATGAAAGAATATTGTACAGCTTAATAGCAATGAAGATAACACAACAGCAAGCAGTTCTTTTGCCACAAATTCTTACCTCGTTTTGAAGGATACCTTACTCCAGATTTTTGTTAATAGTTTTTTGCTTTTATTTACATTTCTAACCTTTATATTCTTAAAGTCTATAATGTTGCCTACCAACTTTTGTTCCATATAAGTGGAATCTTATCATATATTGTTTTTACTTCTTCAACCCAACGTTGTATTTTGATCATCGCCACTGTATGTTCATTTCAGTTCATCACTGCTTGTTATTGTTCTTTACAATACATGCAATCAACTCATCCATTCCAATGTTGACAGGCATTGAAATTATCTACACATTTGGAACCATTCATATTTTATCTATTCACGATATTCTCATTTGTGATGTATACATTCAAGTTTTCAGAGTCATTATTTTGTTAATATTGAGGAGTATGTATTCTGCATGAAAGCTCCTTGTCAATCCCATTTGTGGCACAGATACAAAATATGTATTCAAAATATCTTCATTCGCTGTTTGGATTTACTTCTCAATTTCTTTCTTAACATTTTAAACGCATTTGTAGTCACACTTATTAATGGCATGTGTCCCTAGACTCCGGGTGTTATTTTCTTATGTGTACATGCAGAAGATTTATTTCATCAAACTATGCTTTGTTCAGCGTCACCCTGCTATATCATTGGTACTGAATCTGTGGCACACATGGTATTTGTTTTTCTTTTAAGACAAAATATGGCAATGCATGAGTTGTTGTGTTTTATTTTTCTAAACTAAGCCCTCAGTTTTCATCTTTATTTGCACTTTTGACACTCTGCTGTAAATAAGCAGATTTTGGGTTGCAGTTTGGGCCCTCATCCCAAACAGGTTTGTCACTGTACCCCTATACCTTCCTCTCCACACCTTCCCGAGGCCCTAGTGATCACTATTTTACTTTCAGATTGATCTTTCAGTTTCCACGTATGAGAGAGAACATACTATACTTACCTCTCTGTATTTGGTTTATTTTACTTAACATGATGTCTTCTACTTTTAATCTAATTTCCTCTAAGTTACATTATTTTAATTCTTCTTTATGATTGAATCATACATATTTTATATTATATGTATATGTATATATCCTATTTTCTTTATCCCTTACTATGTGAATAACTATATTGGTTAGGGTTTTCTACAGGAAGACAATCCACACAATGAATACCAACTCGCAGATTTACTAAAAAGACCTCTTACAAGATCAGAATCAGAGATGATAGTTCACAAGGACCATAGACTTCATGTTGAAAAGACCCACTGGCCATTCAATCCAAGAGCTGGAGACTGCAGGACAGGCAGATTGGGGATGAAGGGTCGATTTGAGACTAAAAGCCTAGAAAGACTGGGGAAAGTCATAAGTTTTCCTTGAAAGAATGAAGAAACTGGAGTTTGGTGTCCGCAAGCATGGCAGCAAAAGTTGTACCTCCCTCCAAGCAGAAATGAGTTTTCAGTCACAGGCTAACTTCCTGCTTCCTTTCAGTCCATCTGGTCTACAACCCTGTGGGATGGTACCACTCACAATGGAGATGAGTCTCTCCTTGCTCAGATTTTTGACTTGACTTGCATGCAATCATCTCTGGAAATACCCCCTACACACATCTGAAATCCTGTTTCACTGACCTGGTAGGTGTTTCCTAACCCATTCCACTTGACATGTCACAAATATTCACTATAACTGGCAGGTAGACTGAGTCCTTATCTTAACAATGATGAGCTCTTTCACAATAATCAAGGGCATGCCGTGGTCTCATTTATACATTGACTTCATTTCCCTCGAATTTCTACCCTGGAGTGGAATATCAGGATCATATCATAGATCTGGGTTAGATTTTTGAGAAACCTTATTCTGATTTCCTTAGTGAATATACTAATGTACATTTCCACCAAGGGTGTACTAGAGTTCAATTTTCTCTACATAACTGCCAGCATTCTTTATGAAAGACATGCTAATAAGAATATCATAGCAATTCATAGAATAGTTATAGCTTGATTTGAATTTTCCTGATGACTAAATAATATTGAGCAGTTTTCTTAATTGTATTTTATTCTTATCTGTAGCTGTATCTATACATTGTACACATAGGTTTACATTTTACCTAAAATAGATTTTCATGTATCAGTAACTGATGAGGAAGAGTTCTAGTCTCATTTTTATATATTTATACAATTTTCCCATTGAAATGTCCTTTTCATGATTTTCTTTTGGATATATATATATATATATATATATATATATATATATATATACACACACACTTGTATACATAATGTGTGTCTGTGGTGCTCCATTTTATCATGTTTGGTTAGTCTAACATATCTTATATTTTCTTTTTATTATTTAGAAATAATTTTACTGGGGATGAATGACAGGTTGATTGTTTTTTATTTCTATATATATGGATATTTTTCTAATTATTGCTTCTTTGACTGTTTCTCTCGTTTTATCTCTGGTTACTGATTTTAATTCTCTTTGTATTTTGTTTTTATTTTTCACTTTGTAGGTTTACATTAAGCATTTGTATTCATATTTGAATTATCTTTGGGATTTTTGAGTTTCTTATCATGTTGATTAATATCTTTCATGAATCTTCAAAAATTCACAATCATAGTAACTTTCAAAATTTTCAAATTATCTTTATATATCATTCTCCGTTAACTTCTGCTTTTAGAATTCAACTTAAATAAATATTAACATATTTTAATATTTAAAATTAATCTAATATACAGAGATGGATTTTATAAAATAATATTAAATGTATAATAAGATATTAAAATTAGCTTCTTATCTGAGAGACACTTTAGAAAGGTGCTGTTAAGTATGAAACAAGTGTCAGTAATATTTTATTTCATTTCTGTTACCAGGAGTCAGTTTTGGAAACGATTTATATCTTGCACGAATTTATTCGTTCTCTAATACAAAATCTTACATATTCTAATATGGATAACTGTGCAGTTTTATTATTTAATTTTTAAAGGAATCTGATGGTTAAAAGAAAATTATTGTTTTATTTTATGAAAAAAGTAATGCAAAATTTCATAACCAAATAATAAATATGTAACAGTTAATACACTGTGAATCATTATCTGCTAAATAGTTACTCAGAGTACAAGGCATAAACTTCAGAGTTACAAAACAGAAACAAATACTGCACAATAGTTTCTTTTTGATGAACTAAGAGAAATTTGTAGTATAAATGAAACAAATTAGCATATATATTGAAAATATTTTAAAACAGCAGAATATGTAATTTGGAGAAGTATTTCAAGTTCTCTCAACTTCCTATTTATCTCGCTTCTATTTTGCTCTTTATTTGTGCACACACACATGAACACACACACATGTACACACATACACAGTATTTCTCATCAAAGAAAAATCTCAATATTTGATCTTGTGTGTTTGACTTACTTAACATTATGTTCTCAAGTTGCATCCATTTACCTACGAATGAAATTATGTTTTCACTTTACTGAATTATGCATCACCTTAATTTGTCTTGCTTTTGTTTATTTCTACTATGGCTAAAACTTACAATGATATAGAATGATGATGCCAAGTATTGGTTCCTTTTCCTGTTTTATCAAGAGCTGTATTGACAAGTAATTTCCATGCCATAAAATTCACTGATTAGAAATATGCAATTTATTGGTATTTACTTTTTTCAGAGTTTGGCAACCATTTTCACAAATAAAATTTAAAGGATTTTTACATTGGCCATCACAGATAAACACATGAAAATGAACTATTTTGATGACTCACATAGCACCTTCTCCCTTTAGTCTCTGGCAACATCCATTTGTTTTTAAATTCTTAATATTATTAAAATTGTACCAGCATGTGTCTGCAGTGTATAGTGATTACATGCAAGCTGATGAGTTTGTATATGTGAATAGTACATATGAACTATTTTCAATTTTCCTTCCAACTCACCCTACCTCCATTGCTAAGATCCTAATTCTATTTGTACTGTATCTATCCAGCTCCTATCTTTCTATCATACAACGTTTATTTTTCACATTACCCATTCTTTATGCATTAGGTTTCACATACACGAAAATCCATGCAATATTTACGTTTGATTGTCTGAGCTATTTCACTCAAAACTATGGTCTTAGGTGGATTCATTTGCCTACAAATGACTCAAATTTATTTGGGTAGTATATATAAATACCACATTAAATATAAATACCACATTTTGTTCATTCATTAATGGATATATAGGATATTTTCAATATTAGGCAGATATGAATTTTCTCTCATAAAATAAGTATGCATAAATCACTGAACTTTATCATTTTTAACTTTTGGGATGATATCTTGAATTGGAATAGCTGAGTCTATTAAAATTCACATTTATATTTTTTGTTTTTCTGAGAAATCAAAGTTTTTCACAGCGTCTGCAATGTTTGACATCCCCACCAATAATATAGAAGAGGTCCTTTCCTCTGCTACTGTCCCAACATTTACTTTTTTGACTTTTTGATAATAACTCTTCTTTCTGGAGTAAAAAGAATCTTAGTCTTATTATAATCTCTCATGACCCACGATGTGGAGTATCTTGTCCCATGTTTATTGGTCATTTGTAATTTTTCTGAGAAGCACATATTCTCAGTTACCCATTTTTGTTCGTGTCTTTTATTTTGTGGGTCTTTTTTTGATTCTTTATATATTTTAGTTATTTGTACTCTGTCCAAGGAATAGCTCCTGAAACATAGTTGTTTTTCTGTGATGTTCAGAAGATTTTTAATTTGATATGATCTCATTTGTTGATTTTTGCTTCTGTTTCTTGTACCACTGAAATTCTGTTCAGAAAGCCCTTCTCCATGCCTATTATTTCAAGATTTCTTCTATCTACCAATAAATTAAGTGTTTCTGTTTAAACATTTATGTTTTTTATCTAATTTGATTTTATTTTAGTAGATTATAAAAATTTAGATCCAGATTCAATCTTCTGAATGCATGTATAGTCAGTTTTCCCAACATCAGTGGTTAAGCATATGCTCCTCGTCTTTTTGTCAAATTTCAGACATCTGAATGTATCTAAGTTTGTCTTGGTATCCTCTGTTTTATTCCATTTGTTTGCATGTCTGTTTTAAGCTAGTACCATACTATAGCTTTGTACAATAACTGGAAATATAAGATTTTGATATATCTGTCTATGCTTTGGCTGTCGGGGCATATTTTTGCTATTGTAGATCTCTTTAGTATCCCAATGAATTTTAGAATGTTTTTGTGGTTCTGAGAAGAATGCTGTCATTTTTGAGTATTACAATACACACATATATCAGTTTTAATATTATGGCCATTTTCAAGTGCATTACATAGGAATAAAGATTCCTTTCTACTTTTTGATATCCTCTTCAATGAGGTGCATAGATTATTAGTCTGGGTTTACTCTATTTCTGATGCATGCTTCCTGTTTTATGCATTTAATAACTCCTATTTCCATTTATTCCAAGAGGTGATTTAACTCTATTTCTTTATTGGCTTTTTTGTCTAATTCTGCCTATTTTAAATGCTGGGGTACAAAGGCCAGAGGAGTGAGTGATTAAAATCATAAAGCGGCTGGGGTGAAAGCCCATATTCCCTGAAACAAGTGGGTGAAGTTTGAGGAAGCATGCTATGCTCAGTGTTTGTCCCTTCCCTGGCCTGATAAATTGTTCACATTAACCTAAAAAATGTCATGTAGCAAACCTATTTTTTCTTTGATGCTCAAGTTAGATTATTTTGTTGTTGTTTTGTTAGTTGATGTTGTTTGTTTGCTTGTTTTCCTGTCTTTCCCTGCATTTCAGGCCAGACAGTTCTTGCTTCTGGACTGTTCCCTAACCCCTCCTATAGAGTTATCTGGTCAGAACAGTCCGTGTGTGTCTATTCTATTTTGTGTGTGGAAGTCCCCCATAGTCTCATGCAGTTATTGCTAGTGGGCTTTTCACAGGTGGCTGAATCTAGTGTTTCTGACTGGTTTAATTACCTAGAGTTGGGATTGATGGTGTGAGTGTCACACCTGCCCTAGGCTGAGTAGCCTGCTTATGACATAAGGAAGGGAAAGAGGCATACTCATCCCTTTTGTTCTTATTGTTTTTTGGTATCTTTTGCTGCCATGAAAATTTGCTCATCAACGATGTACCACATTGCTTTGGAGCCAGTTGCGTATGGACTGAAACCTCTATAAACTATGATCTAAATAAGTGTTTCCTCCCTTAACTTCTGATTATTGGGTATTTTGTCTCAGCAATGAAAGAAAAGTAACCAAGACATGGCCTCTTGGTGTTTGGACCCAGTCTTATTTCTGAGTAAAAATTTTATCTTTTCTGTTGCCACACTGCAACAAGATCCCCTTCATAATTGTATTGTTTAATTGATTTTTTATATCAGTAGTGTTTAATTAAACTGAGATTGTTTCTTATTACATTGTTTCTTTAACCAATATGTAGTGACATTCTTTGCATCATCTAATCATTTTGGGGTTGACATTCAATTATTCTGAAAATAAGACAGTTACTACACTCTTTTGGGGGTACCCAGATTTTCCTGGAGTGTTATTTTGTATCTTCTGTTTATTATCTGTGAGTTTTGTTTACTATTAAACATGTATATTATGTATATCATATTGTCAGGTTTTGAGTTTGAGTTCATTATTTCAGTCTATGTCTTTAATTTAGAGAATTAAATAGATTAAATTCACATTAAAGTTTACTACTGAAAATTGACTTACTCCTGTCATTGCTTAATTTACTGTGGGATCACCAATCATTTAGTTTATTAAGACCATCATGTTAAATTACATCATCTTTGTGTGCTTACTAAGCATGTATTGATCTACTTTTTTGTTTCTTATTTTATCTTTTTGTGTGACTCAGTCATTCTTTCTTCCCAACGATGGCCCATCACTCAGCTTTAAGGAAGGAAGGAGCTCCTCAGTTTGCCTCATTTTCTCACTATTGTGAGTGTTGTGATGGTTGAGGGTCAATTAGAGTGGAAAGATCTTTTTTTTTTTTTTTAACTAGTATGGAGATCTTTAGTTAGTGTCTACTTCCCAGTGATTTGATCTTGACTGTGTTTGGATTTTGTTATGTATCTGCCTCTTCAATGTTCTCAGTTTAATAGGAGTGGATTAAATCACGTGTATATGAGGAGATATGTTAAGGTTAGTTTTCCACCCTGCTTTCTATTTTACTCTGTGTGGTCTTCAATTTTTCCAGGTTTTCTGTGATTTCTAGATTTACTGTCACCTTTTCTTAATTCTCAGAGGTTTTGTTCATTTTTCTCTTATTTAAGTGTTTGTTTTCTAGGTATCAGGAGACCAGGTAATGCACAAGTTGTATATGCTGTGGGATTTCAGGCACAAGTAATCTACATAAAATTATATATATATATATATATATATATATATATATATATATATATATATTTTTTTTTTTTTTTTCTATTCAGGACTTTTCTGGTCAGTTCAGTCATGATTGTTTTCTTACTCATTTTCTTCATTCAATATATTTTCAAGAGGAATTTGTGCTGAAGCACATCTCAGCATTCAATTTTTTTTTTTTTAATTGCCAAGTGGTGTTTCACTGTGTGGAATTCATTTTTCCATTGATAGGCATTTAGGTTGTTTCTATTTCTGTTTTTTTTTTAAGCAAGTTAAAAATAAATAAATAAATAAATAAAACAAAAAGAAAAAACTACACCAGAACAGAACAATGCGAGCTACAGAAGATTTTAAAACAAGACAAGAGGAAATCAACAATGGCTATTGTAACGTCTTTTGTGTTCTTCAAAATAGATGTCCATACCATCACACTTAATAAAATCAAACAAAACAGAATAAAACTAATTAAACAAAAGAATGAAGGAATTATAGTACTTTAAACCAAGGAAATAAGAAACCAGCAATGGTTAGTATAATGCATCCAATTATCTTCATAGTAGCTACCTGTACCATCAAACACAGTAAAATCTAACAAAACAAAACAGAACAAAATCAAAGCTAACAAAATTATTAAAATGATACAATAGTTCAAGATAAGACAATAATAAAAATTAACAGTGGGCCTGGGGATTTAGCTCAGTGGCCTAAGTGCCTGCCTTGTAAACGCACATTCTTGAGTTCGATCTGGGATACTACTAACTCTCTCAGGTTTTTATGCTAGGGAAATAACTCAATATTCACACATACGGGTTCAAATCATTTTCTCCATGGTGTGATAACCATTTGAATGCACTTACCTACAAGAGCCTTGAAATTATCCTATTTTATATCTGAGTAGCTTTCCAACATAAAAAAAAAAAATACCATATCTTTCTAAGCCATTCCATGGATGATGGGCAAGTTCTCTTTGCTTTTTTTCTGGTCTCCTGTCATGTGGAAAAACCATTTCCCTCCTTTGACTTAGTTTACAAATTTCCCTTTGAGTTAAACATGTTTCTTCCATACAGTATATTGATGGGATCATGTCTCTTGATCCACTGTCCCTATGTTTTTCTATTGGTGAATTGAGACTATCTATATTGATGGTTACAACCAGCACACTCTGGCTCATCTGTGCCATGTTGTTGTTGGCCCTCCATTTTCCCACTTCATTCAATTCCCTGTCCTATTTTGTGATCCTCTTCTGCTTCTGTTCCTGGAGCCATGGTCATCTTTTTCTCTCTCTAGAATATCCTTCAGCACTCTCTGTAGGGTTGGTTTGGTGGTCATGAACACCTTCAGTTGTTCTTTATCGTGGAAGTGTCTTATTTTTCCATCAATTTTGAAAGGCAGTTTTTCAAGATGCATCAATCTGGGTTGGAAATTTTTTTTCAGGACTTGAAATGCTTCATTCCAAACTCTTCTTGACTTGATAGTTTGTGTTGAAAATTCTTCTGTGATTCTGATTCATTTTCTTTTATAGATGATCTGTTTCTTTTTTCCAACAGCATTTAATATTCTGTTTTTGTGCTGAATTTCTAAGATCTTGATTATTGCATGCCTGGGTGTAGATTTACTTTGGTTATGGCTGTTTGGAGCTCTATATGCCTCACTTATCTGTATGTCAGATCCTTTTCTCCATGTTTGGGAAAGTTTCTGCTATTGCTTCTGTAAATACCCTTTTTACTTCATTTGTGATGATCCCTGCTTCTTCACTGAGACCTATCACTCTTAAACTATCCTCCTTTGCTTAATCGTGCAGGTGTTGAATTGTTATTTCCTGGTTATTTTTATTTATTTATTTATTTATTTTTATTTTTTAAGAGATCTCTCCTTTCACAGTCACTAACTGTGATCATGTCTTCAAGGTCTGAAAGTGTATCTTCAGTTTCTTTCAAGTGGTTTTACCGTTTTTCAATTGAGTTTTTAAATTTCCTGGACAACTCTTTGAATCTGTTTCATGTATTATAATTCCTTCCTATATTGTTCTTTCAAAATTTCCATTATTTCCCTTTGTGCCTATTTTATCTATGTCTTCTTTAGGTATGATCAGCAATTCTTGCATTATGCTTGCAATTATTTTTTTCTTTTACCTGAGACATTCTTTCTAATCTGATTACTTTTACAGTCTCATGAAGTTGTTTCCTTACTTCAGTGATATCCTCTCTGAGATTTTAGGTTAGTGACTCCCATAGTCTTCCATGACTGTATCTCCCAGACTTGATCTGTGTGGGTTGGACGTCTGAGATTGCCTTTTGCTCCTTCGTCTTGACATTCTCCTGTGTTCCTCTCAACAAGCTGGTTATAAGGTCCCAGATATTTTCCACATTGTCTGCCCCTCTGAGATTTAGAGGAATGGGACAGGCACCTGGGTTTCTCTAATCCCAAGATCCCACAGTGTTAACAGGGCATGAGGCAGGCTTCTTCAGACCCATGTGGCTACAGTGGGACTTTCCTGAAGGCCAGAGTTGTGTGAGGTGGAGATGCTTCTTCTCTCGGTCTGTGGGCCGACACTGAGACTCCCCCACGGCAGCAGGCACACAGGGATGGGTTTGTCTGATTTTCCAAGGGGTCACTGGCTACCTGAAAGAAGCAAATATATCCAACGGTGGCCTGTATGTTCATAGCGTTTGTCTGGCTGTGTCACCCTGCTCATGCTGGCTGCCCGCAGGAAGCAAGCCTTCTGATGGCAGCAGTGGACAAGCAGAGGCCAGTTGTTTCTATTTCTGATTATTGTAAAAAATTCTACTAAGAATATCTGTGGATCAATTTATTTGGACTTGTATTTTAATTTGTCTTAGTTACTTAAGTAGAACATGAATTGTCATGTAGTAGCTGTGTTTAACATTTTGAGAAGCTGCCAAACTGTGTCCAATAGAACCAACCTTATTTTATATAGACTCAAGAAAAACATGCAGCTTCATTTTCTTCACTTGTTGCTTCTTCCTTTTTTAATTTTGTTATTATCATCATAATGATAAATATTATTAAGTTTATTAGTACCGTTCAAATGTGAATGATGATCATACTTGTTTTTGAGAATTTGTGCTTGTATGTGATACAGCTTTTAGTTCCTTTTGTTCCCATGGTCTCTCCTGTCTTCAACTCCTCTTCCCCTCCTTATTAAACAAAAGTTTGTTTCCACTTTATCTTTTTCTCTTATACTTTTCCTTTTTCCCTTCCATCTCTCTCCCAGTTCTCCTTTCATTTTGAACAATTACTTCCTATTTCACAATATCTACTATACATGTTGTTGGTGTCAGGATGTTCCCTTGTCGTGGTTTATATCTTCATTTCCTTGAAGTACAGTGATTTTGAACATATTGTCAGGAGCTTGTTTGATAATATATAGCACATATAATAGAACATAGGAAATATAATATACATTCACGAAATAAGGTTTATTAACTTCTTTGTTGATTTTAAAACTTGATTCCCCTTTTCGCTGTGAACTATATTTCTAATATATTCTTGGTGAAAAGGTTTCACCAGGTGATATTTTATATAAATATTTTTTCCACTTTCAGCTGTTTATTTGGTTTCTTCATAGTGATTTTTGAGCATGATTGTTTGAGGTTTTTGTCCTTTTAATTTCAATGAAGTACAATTAATTTTGCTTTTCTTTCTTAATTGTACTTTGAGTGTTATATATGCGAAACCAGTATCTAACCAAGGATATCATCACTATTCTTAAGTTTTTTTTAAGACTTACATACTTATTCGTCTTATATTTCAGTCTATTTTGTATATTGAAATAATTTTCTGTGTAGAAATACAAAGAGGACTGTTTTCATTGTCTTTCTCATATTTTGATGTACACGTGTCCAGAGCATCATTTGTTAAAAAGGTAAATGATTGAATTTTGGTGATGCTTTTATCTAAAAACTGATTGGTCATAGATGCCCATGTTTATTTCCATATTCTCCATTCTCTTTTGTTTATCTATATTTCCATTTTATGGCAGTACACACTATGTATATTCTTATAGCTTTATACTAAGTTTCAAATTTGGAAACAAACTCCGCATTGTGGGGCATGCCTGTAATCCCAGTCCTTGGGAGGCTGAGGCCAGAGAATCATTGTAAGTTTGAGGCCACCCTGAGCTACATAATGAATTCAAGCCCAGCTTGAATTATAGAGCAAGACCCTGACTCAAAAAATTTAAAGCATCCAATTTGTTCTTTTTTCAAAGTCCTTGATTATTTTTGGTATCAAAGTTACAACTGAATTTTAGGATGCACTTATTAAATTCTTCAAAAGTTGTCAGTCTGTATTTTAAATGCAATTGTGCTAAATCTGTTGATCAAATTGTGGATTATTTAATCATTTGTATTATTTAACTCTTTAATTTCATTCAACAAAGTTTTATACATTTTAGAGTTTAATTTTTTACCTCCTTTTTGTCAATTGTCTCTGTGAAAGTTTATTTTATTTTCATGAACTTATACGTGGAGTTATTTTCGGAATTTCTTGTTTAATTCACACTTTATTACCTTATAAAATTATAATTGTTCTGTTTATGATGATATTTGATTATGTCACATTGTTCCACTGGCTTCTCAGCTGTAACAATTTTGGCATTTTTTTTGTTTTTTTCCTTTTTCCTTTTTTATCAGTGCCAGGGATCGAACTCATGACTGCCTGCTTGCAAGACAGGCGCTGATGCCGCTGAAGCTAAATCCCCAGCCCCTTTGGCATTTTATTTTAAATTTCTGTAGAAAATCACGCTATGTTCAGATGTAGATTTTTTTTTCATTCCAAAGTAAATATCCTTTGTATTTCTTGTCTAGTTATCCTGTCTGGACACAATAACATGATATTTTCTAGGATAGTGAAGGAAGAATTTTTCCATTGTCTTTCTTAAAAACCTGAGAAAAACTTGAGAAATATGTCTATGTGTAGGGTTTTTTAGATTCAACTTCTTATTTAGAGAACCATTCTTGCTTTTCTTCCTGTGTTTCTCTAGTTTCTATTTACCTTCTGTGGAATAGCTTTGCATTCATACAGCTCTGTTCTCTAACACCTTCTTTATGCTGCTATATCTAAAGTATATTTTTATCTGTTGGAACCTAAACTGAAAAATTGTATAACATTTTGTTTCATACAATTACTTTTTTCAGTTAAGAAAAGAAAAAGTAGTATATATTTTATATGTCTTTTATAATTGCCTTCCAAATTTCCTTCTATGATGTTCATGGTTTTTTTTCCCAGCACATTCAAATTGTTGGGTCAGTTGTTTTCAGCAGGAAACATACTCTTTAAAGTTTTCTATGTGATGAGACCTATAGCAACATTTTGCCTCATATTTTGTTTGTCTGGTAATGTTGTTTCTGTGTTTTGTTTTATGTCTGTGGCCCACATTCTCATAAGTTTGCATTGTGCATTTGCGATGCTCCATTGTCTAGTGCTTGGATTGATGGTGTCAGTGATCCACCCATATAGGGATGGAGCCAGGATGTGATGTAATGGCAGGAAGAAGATGTGTCTTGCTCTTTGCTGGTTCATGCTTGCTGTTTGCAACTGCCATGGACTGCGGCCCAGCCATGCCCGCCTGCCTGGAGCCAACTGAGTGTGGACTGAAACCTCCAAAACCTGTAAGAAATAAACCTTTCCTTTCCCAATTTTGGGCTTCAGGTATTTGGTCTCAGCGACGAGTAAAAAGTAACTAAGACACCTATAGTATGCTGTTTGCTGTTGGTGGCCACCATGAACTGTGGCCCAGCCATGCCCGCCTGCCTGGAACCAACTGAGTGTGGACTAAAACCTCCAAAAACTGTAAGAAATAAACCTTTCCTTTACCAACTTGGGCTTCAGGTATTTTATCTCAGCAACGAGTAAAAAGTAACTAAGACATCCTGCTTACTTAATTAAAGTTACTTGTGCTTAATATAAGATTCTTGGTTAAGAATTATTAACATTTTCAGGGTTCTAAATGTTTCTCCACTGTGTTTTGCTTTCTGCTCTTTCTGATGAGAAGTCAGCTAATAACTTTTGGGGCTTCTTTTGCATGTTATGAATTTTTTCTCCGTTTTCAAGTTTTTATTTTCATCTTTGTCTTTTAGCATGGTCACTATGGTTCTGCTTGTGGCTATCTTAGTCAAGCATGAAATACTGTAGACTTGGTAGTTTGCAAAACAATAATTTATTTTCCATGCTTTTGGAAGTTGGACAGTTTATGTTGAGAGTGATAGCCTGATTGAGTTCTTGTCAGAAACCTTTTTAAGGTTGGCTGTTGTCTATTCTGTGTTCTCATGTGGCAGAGAAAGTTAACCCTCTCTTCATCTCTACTTATAAGTTGTTGACTCTGAGTATGAGGACTGCGTTTTCTTCTGAGGGCTGCATTTGCACAGCTCCACAAATTATCGTAATGTGCCTTAGAATTTCAACATACAAATTTTGAAGCAATGCAAATATTCAATCCTTTTCAACTATTTTACATTAATTTATGTATTGTTTAATGCAATAAATTTGCATGAATGCACATATAAAATGATAAATATTCTTTTTAATCATTTAAAAATCTCTAGAATTGGTATGTATTTTGCAGAAAGTTTCCTGTCATATTTTTTCTTAGTTGTATATAAATCAATAGTGTGCCGTACAATTCATGGCATCTTAGAAGCAATGAGATGTGGTTAATTAATCCATTACTTATATTGTTTTTTGTCTTTTTCTCTCTATTGCACTCACCTAGGTACTACAGTATATGAGAATCTAGTTTATTCACTGGTCAATTCTCAGTACCAACAGTTTAATACGAGAAAAACTACTGAATATATGGATGAATATCTTACTTGGAAAACTCAACTGATATACTGGCTTTTTGTAATTTTACTGAACTTAATGTTATTTATTTTATACATACTTCTAGTCATGTTAATAATAAGGTTAATTTGCAGCCATTTGTTACTTTGGAAGTTTAGACCTTTCTTATCATTGTCACCTTGAATAAAATTTGCTCAATTCACAAGTCAATGAAGCACATTGAATACATTTTAAGGGTAAATTGAGTTTCAGAGGTGCTAAATTATTTTTCCAACACCAACCGTATAGTAATTCATGGTTTAGCGAGAATTTTCTCATGTTATTCTTAGTATTCATGTGCTCTGTTTTAGGCTGACTGGTATCATCCTCTGTGATAATGCTATAATTAAACACATATACAGTTACAGAAATTCTCACAGATTTTAATGATTTTCTGGGAACTTTTAGAATAAAAAGAGAATCAAGAGTAACAGATGGCAATGCATTATATATATATATATATATATATATATATATATATATATATAATGGAAAAAAGTAGTCCATATTCTAAGTGTATATTTGTGGAGATAGACATTCTACTGAGGTATGTTTGAAGTTGAATACACACACACACACACACACACACACACACACACACACACACACACACACACACATATATATATAATTTTAATATACTACATTAGAGAGAAAAAGCCTTGATAAGGGTATCACTGCATCCCTTCGGGGGATGCTTTTATTCACAAAATTTTAAGTCATATTTTGAGGCATGGATTTACACCACCATACTACCCCCGAAAACAACTCACATTGTGTTCAAATGTATTATAGACTCTACAAATAAAATGTGTCAGACTGTCTTGTAATTTATTTTATTGGGTAAATAGGAAGGATGCTGATAAGGAAAACCAAAACATACAGTCAGTTATTGTTATGAATGCTGGAGTTTCTTTAACCTTTGGTTCATAAAATTGAGTCATTTTACTCCAGGATTGAGTGGAGTATATTATGAAAGACAAAATGAGACATCATAATAGCTGTCTTGGGTTCACTCACCACCTATGAACAGATACTTAACTATGTTGAATTTTCTAGTTTCAAATTATTTCCCAGTACTATATACAAGAGAAATATTGATCCAGTGTTTGACTGACTCAAGATTTAATGGATATTTTATTTCAAGTGTTGAAACCAATGGGAATTTTATTATTGCTTTACACGAAACAGTAAGAGAGACAATACAAGCTTGATAGATAGTATTCCTAAGTGAATCATTAAGAGATAATTCAGTTTCACATTGAAGAATTTCTAAAATTCTGTTTGCCATCAGACAATATCTTACTCCAACTTTGGATTAGGTCAAACTTAATTTAATTTGTTTTGTAGTTATGATCAAGGTTTTTCAATGAACACAGTTTTAATTATATCCTATAGTTACATCCCTTATGCAAAAATACATATGACTTTTCTCTTTGTCTTCAAGTTAATGCAATACATGAATTAGAGTTTCATGTAATATTGACTAAGATCAAGTGGAGGTAAAATTGTACCTCAAAACTCTTTTCTACAGAATTTTAGATTTGTTTCTAAAACTCTCTCATCATCACTTCCTTCATGTATAAAATATAATGTATAAATTATAGTCAAAGGTAAAAGAAATTATGCATGTACAAGTATAGCACATCATTAAACTATTAAAAATAAATGTGCATGCATAAATTTATATACATGTATTTATGGTTATAGATATACATAGATAGAGATAGGTAAAACTATATGTATTTCAGAGCAAGTTCCAAAGAGTCAGGTTTCATGTTGTCTTATGTGAATCACTTCAGTGTTTGTCTCGGAACATTTTTGTTACAGAAAGCCTTTGATTTGTTTTTTCTTTTTTTCTTAAATGAATTTAATATCACAATTATATTGGCTTCGTATGTATGTTGTGATGAAGTAACTTACTGATTGGTTCACACCTAAAAACATCTTAAATCACAGTTTTGCAGACCAAAATTGAGGCATTATCAGGATTCAGTCCTTCAGAGGGTTGTGAGGAACTTCTCTGTTTTTTTACTTGTATTATGATTCTGTGTTATCAAATAGTCCTCCATTCTATGTGTCTATTTCTGACCAAAGATATCCTCTGTACAGTTAAAAAAAGTGTATTAGATTAAGACCCCCCAAAAATAATTCGATTCACATTCAATCCACATTTACAACAACAAAGACTTTATTTTTTATTAAATTCACATTCATGGGTCCAGAGGATTAGGACTGCAATACCTATTGCAGGAATATGAATCAATCTAATGAGAGAACCAAGAAAAAAAATGGGGCTGGGACAATAAAGGACAATGAATCCAGGGCAATATCTCGGAAGCCAAAACTCTGCAAATAGCTGTGTTCCCCGGGGAACAGAGGCAGCTAGCTGAACTTAATCTGTGAAACTTTTTTCATGTTTTCAAATTCATTTCTTACGTTTAATAGGTCTTAAATCTATGCTCATGCTCAGACCACAACTATGCAGTTATACACAATTAGGATTGATGTGTAAACTTCAAATTAGAAATTTCTCTAGAAAGTTCAAGGCACTTTTTGAGGTTATGATGCAATAGAGTTCAAAGTAAGTGCTACTGCTATCATAGAATTAAAAATAAAATAATAGCTATAAATCACCTTAAGTTGACCATTCAATTGACCCAAATAAAAGAAAATTGACTTAGCATTTGCTCTACAAAAAGATTCTTTGGAAATCTGGTTGTGGGTTTTTACACAAATGTATTCACTGAGAAAATCAAGAAGATTTGTTTGAATTGTGTTTAATGTTATAACCTTTGATGTGCTCACTTGCAGATATACATCAATCAGCCAGTATTATTTACTCTTTGCTTAAAATTGGTGCTAAACCTATTTATACCTCCCAAGAAGGTTTTTCTTTATTTAACTGAGGTCGGTCAATTTTCAGTCTTCAAATTCCAGGAATTTTGGCTTGTCATCCTCTTTCTTTCCCAGCAAATAAATTCATCTTACTTTATATCCTATTTCTCACTTTCAGCATCTATATATTCAAGAGATCATGAAAGTAGTGAAAATAATAAAGTAAAAAAATGATTGTTTTTCCTTTGAAATGTAATATTGATAGATGCATTACCTTGGCTATTAGAAAAAATAATACAACATTTTAGAAGGCTGATACATAAAATATATGAAGCACTAAAAAAAAAATCATCCCAAAACAAAAGATCCATCAAAAATCACCAATTAAAATGAACAGATAGTTCCCAGAAGAAGTTCAAGTGGCCAGTAAACACAAGAAAAACTATTCATCATCTTTGGCCATTAGACAGATGTAAATCTAAGCACTAAAATTTCCTTGTTCCAGTAAGAATGGTTATTAAGAAGGACAGAAATAATTCCAAATTTAGTGAAGTTGTGTAAAAGCACCCTTTCACATTGCTGATGATAGCATGAACGTGTATAATCACTATGGAAATCAGTATGGAAAATCCTCAGTACACTAAGAACAGAAATTCAATTTGACCCAACTGTAAGTCACTGGGGAACATCCCAGTAGAGATAAAAGTATATAGCAGTGGTATATGCACTGTTTTAGACAGCACAACTCACCATATCTAAATCATGCAAACAGCTCATATGCCCATCAGCAGATGAGTGGATAAAGAACATGCAGTTTTTATATATAGGAGAATACTACTGAGCCATAAAGAAGGATGTAGAATATTATCTCGGTTCATGAATATAATTCTTTCCAGTTTTCTGGACCCAAACTGAATTGGACAAGAACCAAATCAAATTTGATGGTTAGGTTCAATGTTTATCTTCCCGAAAAAAATTTTCATTAAGTTTATTGGTATAATTTAGATATATATATAATGATCACATTTATCATAGGTAACTTGTACCTGTGCATGATACATCCTAATTCCTCTTTGTTTTTCCAGTCTCCTTTGCTCCCCTCCCCTGTCCTCATCCCTTGTCCCCCTTTTACTCACAAACCTTTCTTTCCATTTTATCACACTTGTCTCATTTTTATTTTCTTCCCCTCCCCAGTTCCTCTTTGCTTTTGAATAATTACTTTCTATTTCACAATGGCTATTCTATATTTTGGTCTTTATTTACATTTTCAGTTTTTCACACCAGAGATACAATCTAATATTTATACATGTGTGACTGATTTGTATCAATTAATGTATGGTCTCAAGGTCCATCTATTTAGCTATAAATTTCTCAGGTATATCATTCTTTATGGCTAAGTAGTACCCCTCTGTTTAAAAAAAGACAACTTTTGTATCCATTCATTAGGTGATTGGCATATGGGCCATTTCCAAGATTTTAACTATGACATACTGCGCTGCTTTAAATATGAGTGCACACACATTGCTGTGCTATGATATTTTTAATTCTTTGGGCAAGACACCATGAAGGGGAAAAGATGGATTAAATGTGAACTCTAATCTCAATTTTTTTGCTGAGTCTCCACTCTGATTTCCACAGTGGTCACATTAGTCTATATTTATATCATCAGTGGAAAAAATTTCCTTTTCCCCATATTCCTGCCAGCATTTGTTATTTGTTGATTTCCTGACAATAGCCATTGTTTTTTAAATAAAATTTAACCTCAGCTTTCTTTTAATTTGTATCTCATTAATGAATGATCAGAGATGTTGAACATTTGTTCATTTATTTATGTTCCATGTGTGCTTCTTTGAAAAATGTCAATTTATTCAGATACCTATTTTGGACTGGGTCTTTAAATGTATGGAGGGATATGATTATTTTAAAACCCATTTTATGTCTTAGATACAAGTCATTTGTCTGAGGAACAGCTAGCTAATTTTTCCCACTCTGCAGGTCATCACTGAACTCTGTTGTTGATTTCTTTCTTTTTTTTTTTTTTTTTTTTTTTTTTTTGTCTTTTTTTTTCCTTTATCGGTACCGGGGATCGAACTCACAACTGCCGGCTTGCAAGGCAGGCGCTTATGCCACTGAGCTAAATCCCCAGCCCCTGTTGTTGATTTCTTTTGCTATGCAAAAGCTTTTTAATAAGATGACATCCCAGTTGTTGACTCTTTGTAGTACTTTCCATGTCACTGGGGTTTTGTTCATCAAATCTTTGCCTACACCTATGCTTTTAAATGTTTACCTATCTTCTATTCTAGCAGGTTTAGTGTTTCTGTATTAATATTTAGATCTTTCACCCATTTTGACTTAAGTGCATGGTGATAGACATTGGTCTAGTTTTAATCTTTGGCTTGTGGAAAGCCAGTTCTTACAGAATTTATAGAGAAATTTGATTCAGTTCTCGATTTCAGCATGTGACCAAAATCAGAAATAATTAAGTTTGAGAACTAAGGTACCATGGTACTCAAGTTATTCTTAGAAAATGGATGGATATTTAGATCATCATACTATGATAAATAAATCAGCTACAGAATATTAAATATTAGGTTACTTCTCTAATTTAGAAAGGATGAAAATATACATAATTGAAATAGAGCAAAACATAGGAGACATGTTAAGAAGCAGAGAACCCGCCTCTGTAAAGGTAGGAAGGGCCTCTGTGGAAAGAGAAAAAGAGATTAAAACAACTAAAATGAAAAAAAAAATGTGTAAGTATCAAACACCCAAGCTAAAACCTGAGCATAAAAACATGAATGAAAAGTTTTAAAAACTGAAAAAAATTAACATTTTATGTAATTAAAGTCAGCCTAGTACTCGGTGCTCTGATTATAATTCCTTTTGACCCAATATCACCATGTTATTTGATTATGTAAAAATACAAGTCATAATCTCCAGTATTTTATTATCAAGGTATCTCTATCTCTCCCATCCTTTGATCAGGCGTGCTTGGATAAATACTCTCTGACTCTTCTACACTTTTGGAATAGTGACCTAATGTACTACCTAGCCTAAAACACTTCCTAGTCATTCAGACTTCAAAATAAACCTGACTCTTCTCCAAATAAACTTGACTGTGATCAACTCTCTCTTTTATTAAATAGCAGGAATAAAAGTAAATAAAAGTAAATAAATGTAAGAATGAAAGTCTCATTCCTCGGTGGATGAAAATATTTTTCACTGTACTGAGGAACAATTATTTAAACAAGTCAGCATTTATTTCAGTGAGCATTTACTAATATAAATCATTTTGGGGGGATACATGGAAGCATAAAAATAGTCCTTTCCTTTAAGGAATATCATACTAGAATTGGAGTTCTATATGTCATAAAGAAGTGTATCAGAAGGAAAAATGCACCCAAAATTGCCATATAGTAGGAAAAAAAAGAAACAGCACTTCCTGATCACACGGGAATTTTTTTTTTTAAGGCATCAGTTTGACTTGTGTCTGAGTCCACTTGTCCTGCTGCGTAATACCTGAGACTACGTAATTTGTAAATAAAATTTTATTTTCACAGTTCTACAGACTGAGAAGTCCAAAATCAATATACCAAAAGATTAGGTGTCTGACAACAATTTCTCTTTGCTTCCGAGGTGATCCCTGGCAGATATGCACTCACAGAGGAAGAGAAAGAAAATCAAAAGGAACCTAACTCATGTTTCTAGTCCTTAGTATAAAAGAATTATTCCATTTAGGAAGGTGAGCTGCGATTGTCTAATCGCTTGCTGAGTCCACGCCTTTCCAATGTGAACTCTGGAGCTGTGGGAAGGAGAAAGTTCAGAGAAAGGCCAAGTGTAACACCGAGGAAGCACAAAGGCAAGCTAGATATCGTATAGTGAGAACTGGGACAAAGACTTAAGAGCTGCTCCAGTGGTTGAAAAGGGAAATTCATTACACACCCTTAATTTTTCAGAGTTAAACAGCAGAATGATGACTTTTTTGAGCCAATAAAAGATTTGTACTAATATAGTGGACTATATTTCTTGGACCAGCTGGCCAAGCCCTGAATTCACAAATAAATGCCACCTTTGAGTGGGTCAAAAACACAGCTAACAAACTGTACTTCACCCCTCAACCTACCCTCTCAACAAAAGTTGAGAGAGTTAACAATATTTGAAGCACTTCCATTATTCACGGAAATTTGGACCATGCCTGATTTAGACTCCTGCGACTAGGGAAAAGCCTGCCAAGATCATACACTGAAACCAGTAGATAACACAAACAAGATCAGATATGATGTTCCTCAGGGAAACCAAAGGTCACCAACAGAGACAATGAGAAAGGGCATTTTAGAGAAGAAATGAAAGGTTAGTATTGCACAAGCAGAAATAAATATAACTCATATAAGGTCACATTAGCAGCCCAAATGGGTTTGTTTTTAGAAGTAAAAGAATGAGCCAAAATAAAATAGGACCAAAACCAAAATGTAAGTCATCCATATGCAGGCAGGGCTGGGTTAATAACATAACTGCTTTCAATGAGCACTTATACTTCATGATGCATGGTGAAAAACACGGATTTAATGATGTAGGAATCATGAAGAACTGCACAGAATGAGATAGTTTTTCCAGATATCCTGTTACTCACCTAAACTTTTTATAAAGAAGGTTCTGGTAAAGTTATGTGCCAATACAGTAAGATTCCAGGTGGGATCGATTCAGATTTCTTAAGACTTCACATTTTTTAATGTGTTCATCTAAGCAATTTTATCACAAGACTAAGTGGAGATGAAAAAAATGAATAAATGAAAAAATACACCAATGAGTATAACAAATACACATTTGGATCTAGAAAAAACTTAGAATCCTCATCAAGGTAAGCACTAAACAGGATGTTAAATATGAATAGTATTCCTTAGGCTCAAGCATATGAAGGACTGTCTGAAATAAAGTGCAATGCCATTAAGTTTCAGGGCACAATACAAATAATATACTGTGTCACCACTGCCAAAAATAGTATGCTGTATATAGTAGGGCGTCATTAAGTATTTGTTCAATGAATGAGAGTGTATATACAGTGTATATGTACATAGGCTAAAGAAAAGTCTGAGATTCAGTTGATGTTTTGTTTTTTCTTTATTCATATATATATATGCATATACATATATATTTCTTGAGTGCCCTATTCCAGAAAATACACCAGGCACTTGATCATTATACTCTCTTACCAAAACTGTATGCTCTATTACAAGAGATAAGCACATATACCCAAGAAAGTAGAATAATTATACTTTTGCTTATATGAGAATAACATACATACAGTTTTCTTAATATAGAAGTAACACGGAGCCTATTTAAGAAGGAGAATCAGAGAAGGGCTTTTCAGAACGAATGTCACAAACTCTGAAACTTGAAAGATAAGAATGAATCAGGCATGTGAAAAAAGTACGAGATCATTTTAAACAGAAGCCATAGGCACCAAAACCTAGAGGAACAGGAAGAAGCAATGTGTGACAAAGGACCTGAGTGAAGCTTTTGTGCAGGCAACTTTTTTTTTTCTATCTTTTCAAGCATTAATCCTCGGGGGCTCTAAAATTCTGCTCACACAAACCTCCAGATTCTTTTCAAATGTTTGTTTATTGCTGTGAATTTTGAGATACTTAGCATTTGCTAGTCTTTCCAGTCAAATACTTGCTAAGGTTTGAAAAGTTCTTTTTTTTCCCTCCCATTCTCTCAACCATATACTTTGAGAACTCTGCCTTCAGATATTTTAGAATTTCATGTATCTCTTGAGTCTATTTATTATTTTCTCAGGTCATTCACCTTTTGTCTTTTTTGCCCTGGCTTCAGGATGGTGTTAGGCTTGGAACACAGCATGAGGAATAGGGCATAATAAAAGACTACAACCTTTAACTTCACATAGAAATACGAGCTTTAAAAGCCATCAACAGATAATAATTTCATTATGCAAGCCTAGATGCCCACTTGAGTTGCTCCAGCACCACTATGGGACAAAACATAATGAAAGGATAGGCATACTGAGTGGGGGTACAAAGATCAGTTTCACCTCTGCATTTGCCACCTCCCCTAAGTAGCACAGTTCAGTGCCAAGAGATCTTCTCTTCAGATGCAACTTCTACAATAGGGGAAAGTGAGAGACAAATGATTGTCTTCCTTCCCCAGCCTTGTGGCACACTGCCCCAGCAGCCCATTTCTGTTATACATAAGCCAGAACACATAACACAGTGGTCTCCAGTTCCACCCATTTTCCCGTGAAGGATATGAATTCATTGCTCTTTGTGGCCCAGAAATGCACCATTGCATACAATGCATTCATTTCATGCACCTTGGTCGATTCTGTAACCTAGCTACTATAAACTGGGATACAAAAAATGTGATAAATTATTATTGTAAAAGATAAACAAACATGATAAACTCTTAGAAGACTAAGAATAGTGGAGAACTTAATTAAAATAACAAAATTATAAAAGGATGAGAAGACTCATTCGATATCATCAAATACAAAAAAAAAAAAAAAAATCCCAAGTATCGGTTACAATTTTATGCCAACAAGTTGGATGCCCCTATATAAATTTATCTGATCTTGGAAACATACAACATACCAAGACTTAGTTATGAATAATGAGAAAAACTGAATGCATAAAGAAGTTAAATCTGCAGTTAAAATCTCCTCTAAATGAAAAGCTCAGTCAGATGATTTCATGATTGAAGTTTATGAAAACTTAATACCAACCTTTTTAAATGCTTCCAAAATATTGAAGAAAAGGTTGTTCCTCCAAACTAATTTTGCATAGCCTGAGTTACCTTAATACCAAGGACAGACATGGGTACTACAAAAAAGGAAAAGAAAAATACAAGCCAATATTCCTGATGAACATGGATGTAAAAATTGTCAACACAATATTAGCCAGATTTCAGTTGGTGTCTGCGTGTTAAGAACTTATTTCAGTTTACAGATTTGCTTTGTCTGAGAATGTCCTTTAGTCTACTAAGACACAATGGAGCAGAGCTTACTACTTAAGGCAGTGTGCTGCTAGAGTTCTCAGGGAGGCTGCCTGAGTTGGCAAGTGAGTGGGCTTATGCCTGAGTCAGTGGGGCTGGCCTGCACCCTGAATCTGCTGAGATGGAACTGGTGATTGACTCTGTGCATATGTGCCTATGGCTGGGTTTTTTGAAGTCATATATATAAGAGGCCAATCTGAAGCCTGAGTCTACAGAGACAGACTTGATGCTATAGTGAGTCTTGCACCCAAGTGTGCTGGGGTCAACCGGTGCTAGGATTGTTTGATGCCTGGGTACACTGGGATCATCATGGAGCCACAGTCTGAAGGTACAGAACTGTCTTTGGTCTCTTGAAGTGAACTCAAGCCTGGGTCTATTGGAGCAGGCCTGTACACTGAGGCTTTAGGAGCCTGGAGCTCTGGGCACACATTGAAATCAGGAGCTGGTGTTAAGGTGTGAACGAAACCTGGATAGTAGAATTTGTGAGTTCTGGAGTCTGGTACAGTACACGCTCGCCCAGTGCCTGGAGCCATGTGGGCTGGCCTGGAGTCTGTGTCTTAATGAAGCAGGCTAGCTTTGGCTATCTTGAACGTGTAACAGGACTGTCTCCTGAAGCCATAGCAGCTGGGCTTTCCTGAGGAGGGCCTGAAATCTTTGTTCTGACGGGATTGACTATAGGCTTGGTCTGTGAGTGCAGAATAAATAACGCAGAGTTTTGAGGAGAGGGTCTAGTGCTGGTGTAAGCCTGGAGCCCAAATCCTTGGAGATCCCCTGGATTGTGGAAGGCTATAACTCTTCAGGTTCACAGTGTGAAGCATTTTCCTTACCCCTGAGGTTTTGAAGCTTTACAAACCATTATTTGTAGCTATTTATGAACAGCATCACATATGATAAAAGGCATGCCTTCTTTAACATTCAAGAAACATATTCAGTCCTTTCATAAGTTTCACATGTGCAACACCATTACGTAAACGGTGGAGAATAAAATCTATCCATTTATAAACAATTCAGTTGACACAGTTTATTTTATGTCGACATCAGAGCTATAATTTTAACTTAAGGAGCCTGCTATTAAATTATACTTGTAGTCTACATTTTCTCATAGCATAATGTTAAGTGTCACAGTGAATCCCTTTTAGTTAGTGTCTGTGGGATGCTACTGTGTACCCTCCTTGTAACGTGAGAACAATTCAGGCTATGTGTGAAAATTTACCTTAGTGAGTATTATTAAAATAAATCGAATTCAAGATAAAATATTATTGTAGTTTTTGTAATAGTTTGTATTAATATATTTATTTGTCAAAAAATATGTCCTCATTTTTGAAACCATGGTATATACATATGAGATATTTAATCATTTATCAAGTAAGAGTTAATCATTTTAAATATCTACAAATTTGTAATTCTAGGATATGCGTGAGTGTATGTCTGTGAGTGTGTAGACAACTATGTGCAAAATTCATATAACAATGACTAGAAGTCTGGGTCATATATACATATATACACACATGTATATGTAAAAAATATACATGTATATTATATATATATATATATATATATATATATATATATATATGCCATAGTGATCAGTGTGATAGTATTTGAAGATGGGTTCTTTGCAAGTTGATTAGGCTTAATGAGATCATAAGAGCAGATCTCACGTAATGACATCCGTGCTTTCATAGGAAGAGTGGGGACACTGTTGTGAAGCTGGCTGCTATGTACTTTACAAGCATTATCTCTTCTAGTAGTTTTAAAAATTCCTCAAATATATACTAAAATTACTCTCACTTTACTGATGAAGGAAATAAAGAATAAAAAGATAAAATGCCTAGCTCAGTGTAAAATGTGCTAATTAATTCAAACCCACTAAATTCCACAGTACAGTGTATTTACCATTGTGTTAGACTTTTAATGAAAGAAAACTGAAATAGGCTCATATATGAAAATCTGGAATATAAGTCATCTTATGCCAAAGGGAAGTAGCAGGGATTATCTCAGTACTTGCCAGAACATTGATAGCAGCCTGAGGAAAACAGGCTCCAAGTTACACTGTATTCTTAGACTCTTCCACACCAATCGTCCTTCTCTCCTTTTCTCCTTCTGTCCTTTACTAGTGTCATGTAAGTGTCAGGGTCTGAAAGTACTAACAGCTCATCCAGTTCTTTCTACCTGTCCCTCATTAGTGTTTCCTCCAATGAATCTGTTACATGTCAGATCCGATTTTAACATCTTTCTCTCAGATAATACAAAAACACAAAGTAGTAAGTTCCCACTGAATTTTGTGTTTCTCTCTGATAGGCCATTTTTAAATTATTTTTCAAAAAATCCTTTATTTCTCCTTTCTCAGATACAGCCCATCTCATTTCAGAGATCTATCTGCTTATATAGAGTTACCAAGACATTTCTGGATGTTCAAGGTTTTATGTGAGCTTATCAAATCACTTGTGTAACAGAAACATAAATCTTATATGGGAGCAATTTGCATACATGTTACTAATAAAAATAAGTCTGATCTCATATATAAACATTAAATAGAAAATTATAAACTTAACTAAGTCTACAGAGACTATTTTCAGCAATTATGAACACTTGCAGAGGAACATCAAACAAAATCTTGATAAATAAAAATTATATTACTCAATAAGAAGACTTGATATCATAATGCTGATTCTCCTTCACATTAAGCCACAGTACATAAATCTCACAAATGTGATTTTTTTTTGTTTTTGTCATCATTGTTATGGACAATGTAATTTTATTGATTATATGGAAAAATAGATAACTGGTAATTACCTAAGAGCTTCCAGCCTAAGAAAGGGAATGCAGTAATGCTTATCCTAAGATAGATCACTGTATGCTTCAGAGCAATGTATTATAGACTGCAGTCAGGATAGCCTTCATTAATGTCCAGTCTTCCATCATGCATCTGTTTATAAAATTTTGTGGAATAGTAATTTCCCTGGAATCACAAACTGGTCACTTGATTCCAAAGCCTAGGGAAAAATGTCTTTAGACAACAATTGTTTTAGAGAAAGTAAGAAACTATTGGGGATCTACTATAAATTGAATTCGGACTTGCAAAAACTCATACAGTGCTACCTTGATTCACAAACTTCATTCTTTCCAAGATTCCACTAACTTCATTCTTTCCAAGACTTGCAAACAAAGTTAGATGAGAATCGAATTGAATTCAATGCTTAGGTACAATATTGACTGCATTAATGCCTGAGACTGCAGCTTCATTTAGAAATGGAGTCTTCACAAATGTATCTCGTTAGGATGATACATGATGAGCCCTAGGTCCAATATTACTGGTTTCTGTTATATAATGGAAAATGTATACAAGACTCGCACACATGGAAAACACTACCTGAAAAAGAGAGCAGAGATTGGGGTGATCAATCTAGAAGACAAGTAAAATAAGACTGTGGGTAAATCATCTGAAGGGAGGGAAGGCAGGAAGGTGAAACAAATTCTTCCTCAAAGCGCTAAAAAGAAAACAAACTTGGAAGTACTTCAGTTTTAGACATTTGCTTTCCAGAAGTATGAGATGATACCTTTTTATTGTATAAACTACCCAGTTCATGGTACGCCACTGAGATAGACCTTGTGAACTGCATGCCCACCTCACAGAGCATACTAAAAGCAGTTCATCAGCCCCTACCATCTCCTGTGTGCAGAAACAGATTCGGCAAAATGTTCTGAATGTTAGCAAGAGAACTCAAGCGTCTTATGAAGATTTACCATATTAGAGAAAGAAAGGTTTGCTCTTCCACTTACTCAGAAGATAAATGACCACAATAAATTCACTGGTGGAAACTGACAATATAGCAGTAAGTAATACAGGCATCAAATCAGTTTATGAATGACATGTTCTTATTATCATGGTAATACTTTTGCTTACTTATTTTTGTGTGTGTGTGTTCTGTGAACACACAAAACAGTGAGATACATCCTCAGCCTCCTCTAATTTAATTTTGTCATAGGGTCTTGC
The DNA here is from genome assembly GCF_034190915.1 of Cavia porcellus. NCBI lineage: Eukaryota > Metazoa > Chordata > Mammalia > Rodentia > Caviidae > Cavia > Cavia porcellus. The sequence goes on along the minus strand of NW_026947486.1, from coordinate 109,516,190 downwards.
TAAGTCCCCCAGGGTGGCCTTGAACTCCTGATCTTCCTGTCTGGCCTCAGAGTAGCTGGGGTTACAGATGAGTTCCACCATACCTGGTCCCAGTGTTTCTTAAAATTTGATCCACGGATCAGCCCTAACAGTACCAGCTGTGAGCATGTTAGATGTGGAATTTACGTAGCCCCACTCCAGAGCTCCTGACTCAGGAACTCTGAAGATGGAGTCTTGCTGTGTTTTAACAAGACTTCTTGGGGATTCTAATGAACACTAAAGGCTGTGGGCCCCTGACTTACTCATTGGCTCAATTATTTGTTCTCTGTGCCTGTTTCAACTGGAAGGAAGGAGAATAAAAAGAAAAGAAGACAGCAGCACAAGAAGGGCAGAAACAAAGGCCAATGGAGACAGGGAGGTAGGCTTTCTGGAGATGGAATTGGGCTTGGCTTGGGAGAGAGGTGAGCATATGGAAGGAAAATGATTAAAATGTTAAATAAAATATCTTGTATACATGTTCCCCTTTAATACTTTCTGCAAATGTTATATATATATATATATATATATATATATATATATATATATATCATGTTGAACCATACATATCATATTAATACACATTATTATATATTGTATTTATGAAGCATATAATTTATATTTATATATTATTGTATAGTATTTTATAATGTATATCATGCAAATGTATATTATCTATTTTCCAAGGTGGGTGAACTTATTATGTATGTATAAATAAACTGAGAGCCAAGAAGAGGCAGCAGTGGCAGCCAAGGATTCTCTGGCTCAGGTGCAACAGACACGCCTTGTTTTATGGTTATGATGATTGATCTTGATTATCAACTTGATTGGAGGGAGAGATGCTTAGACTACGAAAGCACCCTTGTGGGTGTGTGACTGTGTTTCATGGGGCTATGACTCTGGGGCCTGTCTCGTATCCCTGACTCCTGCGTCTCAGCACTTGCCTGCTGTCTGTGTGCTAGGTTCCATGAACTGTTCAGCTGTCCTCTGCCGTGATGCTCTGTGTTGCAACCAGTGGACCTCGGCATGAATCCTCTGAAACAGTGAAGCGAAGTAAACTTTTCATCTTTTAGACTGTGTGTGACAAGCATGTTCCAGTATCAGAAAAGTGACAGAATCGTCATTCAGCTGGGCACCATAGAAGAATGTGGTGTATCTTCTGTTACTGTAGCCAGAAGAGCTGGCTGTGGGATAAAAGAGAAGAAAGAAAGAAAGAAAGAAAGAGCAAAGAAAGAAAGAAAGGAAGGAAGAAAGAAAGAAAGAAAGAAAGAAAGAAAGAAAGAAAGAAAGAAAGAAAGAAGGAAAGAAAGAAGGAAAGAAAGAAGGAAAGAAAGAAAGACCTCTAGTGACAACACTTACACCCTTGAGTTTGCGCGGTTAGTGAGCATTGAGAAAGTTTGGTTAGAGTAAACTTACCGGAGATAATGGGCTTTAGTCTGAGTTTGAAAATCTTTGTGCAGCTCTTTCTAAAATTTCTTCTCCACCTGAAAATGAGTTCACTTAACTTGGAGATTGCCATGGCGCTGACCTGGAAAGTGAAGAAGGCTGAAGTTATCCTCATGTGAAAACTGGCAGGGGAAACAGGGCTGGGGTTGATAGATCCTGACAGATGGCAGCTAGTTGCTGTCATCTGTTTATAAGAAAGATGGCTTTTTATCATGGCAATAGTGGGTTAATTTGGAAAATATATTTGAAATGTTAGGAGTTTATTATGCTCCAATGTATCTTTGAATTGATAAATTTCCATAAAATAGTTTGGAGGAAACTCTTTCAAAATTCATCTAGAATCATATTTTCTTCTGAAAACCTATGCTACTCCTGCAAAAAGTTAGGTTTAGTATCTTTCTAATGGCATATATTATCTTCCACGAGCTAGGCACCGTGGACGCTTACACTTTTGTGATGCCTGGACAGATACTTTTGATTCCTCTGATTTTCCCATTCGCTTCCTTCAAACCCCTTTCCCTCCCGTTTCACAAACTTGTTTCTATTTTATCCTTCTTTTCCATTTTTTTCTTTTCCTTTTCTTCCCCCCAAATTCCCTTTTCCTTTTGAACAGATTCTGCCCATTTTGCAATATCTCTTGTAATTTTTGGTTCTTATTTACACTTTCAGATTCTCACAACAGAGAGATAAAATGATATTTACATATAATTCTGTTTTCTTTACGATTTTTGGTCTCAAGGTCCATTTATTTAGCTATGAATGTCTCAATTTTATCCTGCTTTATGGTTGAATAATACTCCATTACAATACAAAAATAACAGTTTTCTTCCACTAATTGGTTGATGGACATTTTGGTGATTCCAAGATTTAGCCATTACAAAATGTGCTGCTATAAACATTGGTATTCATATATCATTGTGATATGCTTTTAATGCTTTCTGGAAGAATAGATATTTCACAGAAGATGTACAAATAGCATATATATATATATATATATATATAGTGTGTGTGTGTGCGTGTGCGTGTGCGTGTGTGTGTGTGTGTGTGTGTGTGTGTGTGTGTGTGTGGTTCCTGGCAATTAAACACTGAATTCAGGACCTCATGCTTACCAGGCATGCACTGTGTCACTGACCTATAACCCTGACCCAGCAAATAAATATATTAAAAGTGTTCACCATCACTAGTCATTTGAGAAATTAAACAAATGCTGAGATTAAAATAATGCTGAGATTTCATCTCATTACAGAAAGAATGGATATTATCAAAAAATCAACCAATATCAAATTCAGCCAAGGCTGTGGTTAAAAAAGAACCTTGTGTAGCCACTGAGGAAATCAGTACAGAGATTCCTTAAAAGTCAAGGACTTGGGGTCCAGTTCTACCCAGCTAGTAACCCTTCTGGCTACATTTCTGAAAAAAAAAATTAGAGATATGCTGGTTTCATATTTCATTCTCAATTTTGTTTTACGTTGTCAGTAGTTTTTTGTTTTGTTTTGTACCAGGGATCAAACTCAAGACCTCGAGCTTGCCAGGCAGGCACTTACACCACTGAGCTAAATCCCCTGCAACCTAGTTTTATTTAATCTTCTTTTACTGTTTTTTGAACATGCATCATCTTATTATTTTATTTTCATCATAGGTGAAAGAAACGTATTATGGTACAGATATTCAGAAGCCATGCATGGGCATGGGGCATTTTTCAGTATACCTACATCTGAAATGAATGGGGTGGAAAGTAGTCCTTAAATGTTAAAATATTAAGAGACATTAAATTCAAAAATTTAGTTCAGAAACCAAAATCTAAACAAGCAGTAAGTTTCTAAAATGGCAGAGTTTTGATTACCACAGCTCATTTAGGTAATGAACAATAGCCTATACGCTAAAAAGACAGTCATTAATTGTATGGATTTAGAACTAAAACACTGTCTAAATCACGCCTATATCTACTGCAAATTTTCCCGGTACATTTTATGTGCAAGTGGTATATTGGCCATCGATTGGATGCTTCATTTGACCAGAAGCTCCTTGCTCCCTCAGACATATTGTACCATTCTCAAGAAAATGATCTGGAAGTCTGACCTTTTATTGAACTGCACCTTGCTACTTTCTGTTTTCTCAACATTGGCATATTGGTAGATAACTGGGAGAATGAATACTGATTAAATAAATTGAATTGAAATTGATCTTGCGCCAACCCTCTGAGGCAACACCAATTGTAATATCTCTATTTAGGAAATTAGTCATTTGGAATATTTGTGTATTGTCTAAAGTGGGACAGAATAAATTATTTAGGTGACTGAACGTATTCATGTGCTTAAAGGATTAAAACATGGCTCTGAAAGATCTTTGTAATGATAAAGTGCTGCACAGATTTCCAGGGTTATTGTCACACAATCATGCTGTACACCTGTGACATGAAAATTTTACCATGTGAAAAAGAGAAGGGTGACAATGATGTCTACGTTAAGATGTAATATCCTCAAGACCACCTGCTCTGAATATACATTTCATTTGAATTTTCTTTTTCGTGCTTTTTTTTTTCTTTTTTTATCTCTATTCAATTATGTCACTGAATGTATCAGGCTCATTTTTGTATATCTTAACCCAAGTGAGAACTGATAATAAAGGAAACTGTCAGTGGGACTAGATATCAGGTAACCAATTAGTAACAGGTAACAAGAGACTGAAACCATTGATGCACCTGAGCTTATTGAATAGCTACTTTGGGAGAATTGATTTTTGGGAGGCAGCATTGCCAGTGGATTGGCTACTTTGTACTATGTTTGCGCTCTCTCCCTCCCTCCCTTTCTCTCTCTCTCTCTCTCTCTCTCTCTCTCTCTCTCTCTCTCTCTCTCTCGGAATCAAATTCAGGACCTTGTGCTTGCTAGGCAGGCAGTACTATGAACATTTATCGCTAACAAACCTCCACATTTTCCCATTGTGAAATGCAGACTGTTTTCTACAACATGAGATAACACCTAAGTACATGAACCTGAATTAGTGCATCAGAGCTGAGACTCCATGAAGCACAGATTGTTTTTTCTTGAACAAGAAATTATTCCCAAGGGTTTCTATGAAAACTTCCAAGAAATACACATCCCAGCTAGTGGACGAGTCTGTGTAGTCACAGGGCAATATTTTCAGTCTTAGACTCCTAAACTTGTATCTGATGACTCAATCATCAATAGATTAGTTATCCTTAAATCCTTAGTCACTAAATTTCTATTCATAACAAAATTGAAAATATTTTCACATAAAATTAAACAGGAAGCAAACAAAGAGAACAACATGAGACCAAAGTCTAAAGTGACCTGTAAATGTAGCCAGTGGGTAAAAGATGTAATAACAGATCACACTGACTAGTACAAATTACATCCTCATTTTCTGTGAGAGAAGCCTTTAAAAAGATGGAATAAAAGGGCAAAAGTATGTAGTAGTTTATTTTTCCCATAGTTACCTTACTTAGAAAAAGAGGCGAAATTGTATTTCCTTAAATACGTCTTCCTAAGTATCAAGAAATCAAAATTTCTGTGACTTATACAACCAACTGGATTTTATTTCATCCACCTGACATAATTAATAAATGAAAGATTTTATATGGTACATAATTGTAAATCTTAAATTTTACACTTTTATACATAAACAAAATATGCAGAGTTTAAATGTGAACATTTTAGAAAAACTGCAATATTCTATGATGTTAATGTTTAGTCATATAACTGAAGAACAATTTCTTTGTAGGGAGGGAGCAGAAAGTTGTGATGGTGCTAATCTAGACAACCTCCTCCATTTGCAGAGAGAAAATCAAGTCTCAGTGCGACCCCACCCAGCTCAAGAGACTAGCCTGGCACCAGTCCCGGCTAGCAATTTGGCCTTCAAGGTTGCTTTAGGACAGGAGATCCTCTCTGGTGTTGTTTGATTCAGAAATGAAAAGTAAGGACAGACTAAAAAAAGGACTTGAGGACAAGTTCAAAATATGCAAATTGGCCTAATTATGAACAGCATGCTTGGAGGCTCAGAGACAGAATTATTAAAAAGAAATTTTGTCTGATTTCTACACCTAAGGGGGTAAACATTAAAAGAGAACCAGGTGGGAACCAAGAAGGAGCTTTTGCTCAACCAATCACAGGGTTACTTCTATTGGTCTGTGATGAATAATGTTTGGGTTGGAAACCAGGTAAAAGAACATTCTAGATAAGAATAAATGTAGTGTGATTTGCCAAAACTGCACAGAAGAGACTATTACATCAGGCCTCATTCTCCATTCTAAACCCGTCACATAATCATTTGAAGAAATGCTTAATATAGAATAGATGGCATGCCAATGGATTTCATAAAGATTTCTTCTCATATATTTTTTGTTATTTATTTATTTATTTATTTTCATTTACAGCTCAGGGTAAAGAAAGACAACAGATAGCTTTTATCCCAGACACTTTTGCAAGTGCAGAAGGGGTTGTTTTGTTATACGTAGAGCCACGGTCTCATTCTACAGATAAGGCACACTTTTCAGAAGTAGGATTTAGAGACACACTTGGAAATCTGATTCATCCTCACATTTGCTACACTTAAAAAATCTTTTGGGTTTTCCTTGGTGTTTAGGAGAGCTGTTGAATATTGCATGTCTGAAAGCATATTTGAAGTTTTACTAGGAGACAGAAGGTGAAGTCACACGAGGGAAAGTGGCTTTTTGGTAGAGTATCTCTGTGCTGATGATAATCATCAAGGACCATTTGTAGTTTGACATAAAATTTAAATGACTTGCATGTTCAGAGATAAGAATTCAATCAATAGCTCCTCTATTTTTGTGAGTGAAGTACTGTCTGCTGTGCAGTTCTTCTCTTGCTTCTGTTGAATTTGAAAAATAGCATGTAAGTTTGAGTGGTTTGTTTTTCCACATATAAGTGCTTAAACTGCCCCACCCAAATCTTAATTTTAAAGCAATCTGTTAAAAACTATAAGAAAAATGAAGACAGATCTCCAGTATTGTGGCATGTTGTGTAGCCTTGTCACTGCTGGAGTATTAAGTGCAGCTCTGAGCTATTATCATTGATTGCTTTGCCTCTACACATATAATTGCTATTGTGACTGGAAAAAATAGTTTTATGTTTAAGCAGGTAAGAGCTTTCTGTCTAACAGTTGGTTCTAGAATCGTGTCATGCTAGGGGCCACTTATTGGTATTTGGCATTTGCTAAAATAAAGAAGAAAGAAAGTTAAATAATCATTGGTGTAAGTAATTGGAGGTGCTGCCTTTTTAACTCTGCTACCATGTTGGGGCCAAGGACCAAGCCATTGTCCTCATCTGCGAAATAAGTGGCTGATGAATAGTAATCGCTAAACACTTTCCAACAAGAGGTATGCATGTGGTTAAATGCATGACTTCTTCATCTTGGAGTTTTACTTTTCATTCTGAGTGTTACGATAACACCAGTCCGTAACATGTCATTTGTCATTTGTTTCAAATAGAGATCAAACAATCTTTGAGAAGTCTTTGGAAGAGTACGTAGGACACCTCAATTGAATCTAGTAGGGTCACCTGTCCTGCATAATAGGCTTGTAGTATAAATGACACAATAGTTTCACCACTGCTTATGCCACATGGTCTTCAAAATCTTTAACGAAGTCCAAGTATTATGTCTTCTGAATCCTAATGAGCCATTGTTTTGCTTATCAATGGCTTGGAAATACTTGGACTTTCTAGTTCCAAGTTCAGTGTCTGCACATTAACTCTGGGCCTTAGTCTTCAATTTCCAGATAAGCTATTTTGTTGAGGAAGTCAGTTTGTTTTCAGCGGTAGCCATATGTTTTATAGATAGAGTTGAAGCCGCTGGGTATTATCAGAAGCCGTATGAATTCTGAAGTCCTTAAGTGTGCCAAATCACCCACTTCCCAGAGGGCTTATTCAAATCTGAAGAAGAGACTCCTTTGAGCCAATTGAGTGCTTCGCACTGCTTTGGACACCAGTCACTTTGAAACCAATAAGTCTAGATTATGACAAATCCAACTGTCACTCCCTAAAGGCCTTGCCTTTTAACTTCGCTCATTTATTAAGCATGTGCACACTACCAACTGGAAACTCTCCACTAGTCTTAAGTATTTTTCCAGAGCCATGTAATTATCCCCCATTGTGGACATCATCTCTGGAGGTAACAACTCCAAGCTTCCTGCTATCACTCCTGTATGACATTGGCCTTTCCCTTGGGAGTTCTGATGTTCATCGTGTCCCCACTGCAGTTCGTCCCGTCACCTGTGTCTGTAGCTGTTGCTGGGGTGAGAGTCAAACTCCCTGATGCTGAGAAGAGATCTAGAAGACTTTACAAATAGAGTCTGCTACAGCTGCTCCCAGTGCCGCCCAGATTATTTTAGTTTGGCTCTGACTGATAGTTTCCCAGTGAAGGGTAGGGATTACAATCCCTGCAAAATCCTCCAGAGCACCTACCAACTCTTTCTTTCAATTAGAACAACTCTGTCAAAATCTCTAAGCTTCTTCTCTCAAAATTTACAAAGCACAATTTGTATTCCATCAAAGTGAAGTAAGATTTGAAAAACTATAAAAGAATCAACAGGGTAAACCATTATTTGGTCAAAAGTTAGAATTATCTACAAGGGCTTCACAAAACTCTGTCATTCTCTAGAAGATAAAGGGATATGATTTCCACACCGTCATTGTGCTGCTCTTTCCTTAGCATTTCAGACTTGCTGATGTTTAGTCAAAAAATTAAAGTTTTTGATTGTTTGTTTGTTTGATTATTGTGATTTTGTCAGTTTGTTATTTACTTGTAATTGTCAAAATGCTGCCTGTTTGTAGGAGAAGAATTTATTTCAGGGTTTGTGATCTCTCCTGGAATTATTGGGTCATCATCAGATTCAGTTTCTCACCCATCCTTCACTCAGACACCAACAGCAAAATGTAACTGGTGAAAAACCTAACCACAAATAGCAATTCTTCTAAACTCATGGCCAGGACCCTCAAGTTCTCTTCCTTTTCCAATAAAATGAAGCTGTCTTTTTTTTTCCTGGTCATTTCATATCACTGCTCTTATCTTGCAATCCTCACATTGCCCTTTCACCACTCATAATTTCGCAGGATAACCCCTAGGTTGCTGAGGGAACATGAGCGATCAGAGAGAAATCCCACATGTTTTCCCATCCAGCCCATGGGTCACATCAGCACCCACACATTCTGCCTTCCTTTCAGCTGCAGTTAACTTCTCATGCAGCACTTGGAAACAGATTTGAGTAGGGCAAGAGATCCCAACCCGTCTTGCCTACTTGGTGATGTCAGTTCTGTCATTTATCCTGTTGAAAATAACTCACCTCTCATATCATTCATATCATACAAACATGTTGGATTGTATCTCCATTTCAAAAAAAATTAAAGCAAACATAAATTATCTTTTCAATGTCATGTGCTCCTTGAGTTACTGCATATTTCTCTTTCTTTACATCCAAAACACTGAACAGCCTTTTATACAATTGATCACTCATTCTTCGATACAATTTAATTCATTCTTTCTCAAAACACTGTTCTCTTGGTTCCAGTTTTTCTCTCTGTCCACTGCATTTCAATTTTACTTGTGGCTTTATCTATTCACCTTAGCTAAAGGGCATGAAGGACTTCTTTTCAAAACATTAATTCCATAAGTGGTCACATCTATTCTACGGATCATTCAGACAAACAAAACAAATGAATGTTGAATTATTTTTAACCTATCGCCTTGTCTCGCCACCATATCTAACCCATCAGCAAATGCTGTTGATTTTTCTTCAAGATATATCCATAACTATTATTTCTGAGGTCCTTCACAGTCCCTGCAACTATCATCTCATCTAATGCACTAGGGCTCCTCCTACGCTTTAGTTCCTCCTATTCTCCACACAGAACGCAGAGTGATCCTTTCAATAGAAAGGAAATTGTGTCCTCTAATAAAACTATCCAATTCTGAGTTAACCCCAGTGAACGCACCGTGGTCTCCAAGTTCCCCCATGAAAAGGGTACTGCCTTCCTTGTTTATATCCTCTGGTCTCTCTCTCTCTCCACTTCACTAAGGTCCAGCCACAGAGGCCCTTTGTTGTTCCTTGCGCAGGTCTTCAGTTACTTTGTACTTGCAGCTCCATCCACCTAAGAGCTCTTACCACAGATGTTTTCTATGGTGTTTTCCTTCACGTCGTTCAGGCCTCTAGATGTCATGGCATATAACAATACTTTTGCAGCCACTTTATAAAACAAAGCACTAGCTGATAGAGTCAATCCCAGCACTACTCTAATAGCTGACTGACTACTTCGACCCATTGTTAGTAATCCTCTCTGGAAGTGACAGCAAAACTTTTGGAGAATGACTGCCCAACTGCAATGCAAAACCCACTTTAAGCTGAAGCACCAACACTGCAATCAAATCTAAATACTGAGGTTTTGGTTTAGAAAAACAACTCATCCCCATGGCTTGTGTGCCAACAGAGATGGCTCCGTACGCCCACTCTGTCACGCGTGCCATAGGTTTGCCACCATTGCTCTAGATAGTCTTTGAAAACAGGTAAACAGGCATTGAACTGAAAATAAATAGAAATGAACTTTATTTTGTCTCTTTTTTTTTTTCCACTTTAAATTTGTTTTATTGGGCTGATTCTGCCATGTTCCTGACTCAGTGCTTGCTCTTGCCACAAACTTAGTTATGTTCAGGTACTCCAAGTGATTCCAAACTGGAATTTCTTTCTTCTCTCCCAAATCAATAGAGGAATATGTCATAGTTGGTGTTTTTAAAAACCTAATTTACATTTCCACCTCTCTTCCTCGGTTTGGAAACTAGAACTTGAGGTGGAGATGGGGCAGTGTAAACAAGTGATATAGGCATATTCTTATTTGCTTATTGACAAACTAGTGATGTATTCTCTCAGCCTGGAAAATGTTTAAAGCCGTTTCATTCTGTATTATTACATGTCAGGCACATACAAATGATGAAACAAGGTCAAAACTAGGGCATGATTGATTCAAATTGCAAAGATATAATATAGATTTTGATTCATCAGGATTACTACATGCATAACTAAACAAATACTCAAGAGTGCTGGATCACCATAGTTTCTGTCTCATATATTATAATGGATGACATTGAAAAAGGTAAATAATATGATTGCAGTGTGTGTTGCAGATTATCATAGAGTGGCGAATTCAGCTGAGTCATTTACATCCTGCAGCTCTAGGAGAAATTGTCACATGACCTCTTCCCAGGAGAAACAAGCAAGAAAACAAGAGATGGTCTCAGAGCTGCTCTCCACATGTTTCCTATCTGCTTGGGACTGGAAATGTCACAGGGCATACTACTAGGACTCAGAGAAACTGGAGCTCAACCATTTGCCTATGAAGACACATGCAACATCACCAAAGCACCCAGGTAGAACTCTCTCACCACAGTCTGTAGTGCTGCTCGGGTTCTCCAGTGGTGTAACTTTCTCATCGTTAAAGACTTTTGTTTGCAGTTCCCATGACGGTGACGGTGCAATGGCAAGGAGAAACACTGAAATGACTTGGAGGCAGAGTTTTTCAATGTTAGATGGTCACTGACAGGAAATCCATTGCCGCCAAAATGTAAGACCTCAAAGGCTCAGGAGGGGAGACTTTCATGGGGTTGAAAGGAGGGAGGTACAGAGTATCTGGCTATTTTCTATTAGTTCTTACGATATGTATCATAGTGACCAGCTCTGCCTCACAGTGACCAGCCTTTTCTAAGAGATGAAGCAGGAACTGCAACAGGAACTGTCACCTGGGCCACAGAAGTATACTGGCTGGAGGTGGGTATTTTCTGCTATAGTAGTGTACTCCTATCCAGTCAATCATTCATCGATTTTTCTCAGCTCCCTAGGCTGGAGTGCAACAGTTAGAAACACATCACAAGGACTCAGCAATCCTACCTACAGCCTTCTCATTAAGTTTAAGATGAGGAATTCCACCTTATCCCCCCCCCCATAAATGAGACTCCTTGCTTACCTATATCTTTTTCCTGTCATTTTTTTCTCAAAAGTTCTCAATTTCTAATACTGATTTCTTCACCACCTCCGATGTAAGGTAAAAGTAAGACTTGTGTGAGCAGCTTCTCGCCATGTTTTGCAACATAGTTTGTAGCCTAGATTCTTATTTTTTGATAAATTTTAGCTCTTTCCTTAAATTTTCACTTTAATGTCATGTTATCCACCGTTCTCTTAAACAAACCACAGCTGTCACATAATTAATATCACTAATCATTTTTTTCCAGTCAACAATTGAAACTTAATAGTATCCCATAGGTACCCTTGGAGAACATTTTTTCAAATTAGTCAAATGCTAGATGCAGATGTAAATTACATTTCTTTTTATCCTTACTTGTATTGATTTAATAATACACATTCAAGTAGTCTAACAAAGAAATGAGGTTTCCCTAGCATGGAGACCACGGAAATTGCAATTAGATGGAGTCATGAGGGATCTACTGGATCATGATACAGTAGGATACAGAAGGCTCTACTGTATCACTGTAGGGGAGCTATGATGAAGCACAGGACTTTCTTAGTGTTTGTAAACACCATTCTGTTCTTCCCAGTTGAACACCACTTCATTGTGAATCATTACAACTGATAGGATTGGCATTTCCCTCAAAGTGGTCGCACTGACTGAGGCTAGTTTAACAATTACCCTTTAGAATGTCTATCACAAAGCTCAGTATACTACTAATGTGGTAAAATTTTCCAGAATAAAGTAACTGTTACTCTATTCCGTGAATGAGAGTATATCGAGCATTTTAGTATTAATCTGGGACAAGTTTGAAATTCACTTGGTATTTCTCCATTCTAATTATTGTGAAAGGCTCAGATTAAAGTGATACAACAAATACTAATTTTCAGAGTATAGTGCTAATCTCAGTGAGAGAAACCGTTGAGAAAAAACCTGTAGAACACTGACAATAATGCAATTCTGATTTCTTTCTCATCCTCAATTCAGTGCACTCATATCTCAGGCTTGAAAACAGAAATAAATGACATCTACCTTTTATTCTTATTTTCTTAGTTGATACTTTTCATGTATGGAAATATTTAAAATAAATACACTTTTAAATTGGTTTGCAGATCTTCTCCAAAATCTTATATATTTTGAGAAATTAGAATCACTCAAATAATTTATCCACTTATACTTTCCTAGCCTTCCTCAGTAGTCCCTGGCTTTTGGATTATTAAAATTGGGATGCTTGGTCCTTATATTTCTGCTCAGATTCCTCTCCATAAATATAACTTTAAGTTCCATTTATAATTTTCACCACAATTTCTTTGGTTGACATGAACTCTTGTAGCCTATAAATTTTAAATTAAAATTTTAAATGTGTATATTCAGGACAGGTGGATTTTAAAAAGTCATTTTGGAGCTCTCATTTGTTTATCATTTTATGGAATTAATTGTCTCAACAATTTCTAATATGATTTCAGTTGCTTCATTCATAAATACACTCTCAAGCACTCCACCTGCTAAAGCTTTAAATCAATCTGTAGTGGGCATCAAAATTCAGCAGCATCCTTTCAAAGGCATTTCCTGTACCAGTAGACAGCTTACTGTGCTTTCCTTGGTATATTTGTCCTTTCACACTGTTGTTGCTGTTGTCCTGTGGATCCAATAACTCTTTTATTTCAGAGTATTACTAGCACCATTAGAATCCTTGATGAAATAAGTGCCATAAGCCTGTCCACAATGGCCTAACAGGTTATAGCACAGGGACTAAATCCAATGATCTGTTATTTTTGAAAATAACATTTGATTGGAAAACAAAGGTGTCCATTTATTACACATTGTCTACTGCTGCTTTTTTTATCACAATGGCGAAGTTGATTATTTTTGAGACAGGCCTATGGCTCACACATTCTAAAATCCTTATTTTCTGGATGTTTACCAAAAGTTAGAACTATAATAAAAAACACAAATTGACTTGTTAACCTAATCATTGAAACCTTGACTTGTGAGTAACATGCTCTAAAAGTGTTCCATGAAACAAGCAAGCATGTCTAATAATTTTTATCTTAATAAATGAATGATGTCTTGCTACACAAATAGTGACTCTAAAAGTCACATGATCACAACTAAGCCAATGATTCTCTCTCCGTCTGTCTCTCTCTGTCTCTCTCTGTCTCTGTCTCTGTCTCTGCCTCTGTCTCTGTCTCTGTCTCTCTCTCTCTGTCTCTCTGTCTCTCTCTCTGTCTCTTTCTCTCTCTCTCTCTCTCTCTCTCTCTCTCTCTCTCTCTCTCTCTCTCTGGGGGGGGGTGTGATCATCTGCCAGCAAGAGGTCATGGAGGAAATCTTGTCTGAAGAGGACATGGAAGAAAGGGCAGAGAAGCCCTTCACTTGAAAGGAAATTAGGGAAATGTGTACAATGGGGAAAATAGTGCTGAATTTTTCAGAAAAGCATCATCTGAAAAGCACTGTGACAATGAGAGTGATAAATCTGTTTAATGCCAATACAGTGGCAAATTTCCACAAAAATCCGTAAAAAGAGCCAAAAGCAAGTGCCATTGGATAGCTTTCTTGTTAAAGTTCTGTGAAAAGTAAAGGATTCCATAGAGTTCGCATACAACAGTGATTCCATTAGTGATAGTGAAAGTCACCCTACACAACAATTCTCTTGTCTCTCTCATTCCGGTTACCAAGCATTCCAAAGGTAAACACGGGTTAATTTGTTTTTATACTATCTTTGTGATTTCATATTATATAACAGTATTGTAATCATTCCCATATGAATGCATTTGGGTTGTGGAATGAATCATCTGAATTTCCAATATTTCTTATGGGAAAATTCCCTCTTATGTGCATGTGCTTCAGATTACAAACATGTTCTGGAAGGAGTTATGTTTGCAAACCAAGGTTTTACTGTACTCAAAATTCCAATGGTCCTACCCCCAACATTTGACTTAGAATTTGTCTTTCAGTATTTTTTCAAAAATTCAATGAACACTTTCGGGAATCTAGCCGTCAGTGCTGGTTTCCAGTTTTTGTGATTGTTTGGATGCTGGAAATCTGAAGTGATAAAGATTTCCGGCATGTAATGATATGCTTGCTTGATTCTTTGATCCAATTAGACAAATGCTAACTGTGTAGTTCATAGACAATTTTAAGAATGTGATTTTCTTATCATAGAATGCATAGGAACTTACAAGTTTGCTGCAACTGTGATAGAGTCCATAGCATCAGACAAGCCGCAGGGGAGTTAACTATTATCCTTAGCTACAAATCAGGTTGCACAGCAAAAGTAAACATGTTTCCTGTTATACCCACTGAGCCTCTGAGATGTCTAGGTAAACTAGAGCCTGAGATCTGAATTATGATTACACATTAGAATTTCCTGGGGGCTTGTAATAAATACCCATGTCCAGGCCATGTCCCAGACCAATTAAATTGGTGTCTCTAGGGATGGGGCTTGATATTGTTATTTTAAACCATTGTGAACATGATTTAAGGAGCAATTGAAACTGAATCTAAGCTCTCCCATGTCATTTCTCATTTGTTACAGTGTTATCATTCCTCACAAATACTAATGAAGATTTCAGTCTTCAAATTATTACTGGATGTATATTACTTTCTTTCTGGTTTTCATTCTCTCATTCTCAGTTCATGCAAAATATCAGCAAGGAATACTCTCTGAACATTTCCATTTAGATTAAATTAAGCCCTCTGGATATGGTCAAATCTTTCCTAATTGTTATGAAAATCCTTATATGCAAAACTTTAAAATAGACTTAACATCAGCTGAGCCCTTACTATGCAATCAATTTGGCATTGGATTCTTTACATATATTATCTAATTTGATCCACAAGACATTCCAGCATGGCAGATTTTATTTATCCATTTCATAATAAGAAACTGGAAGCAATGAATCTTTAAAAGCTGTGACTAAGTCCACCCAAATAAATAATAAGAACACCAAGACATGAACTCTGGCTTATTTAGTTTTAAAGTACCACATTCTTGTCATGACTGAGAACTCAGAACTGCTCCAAATATTTGCAGTTATGTCTTTCCTGTCTTCTTCAATGGAAATGGAATGATTTAGTCTTTAATGCCCAGAAAATAACTTTTATAAAGGAGTATTTTTTTCAAAAGGAAAAAGTCCAGAGTCATTGAGTTTCGGAACCCTTAAACATCTTTCTTACTGGCTTCACAGCCTTTTTGAACCTCACAGTGTATACTATGATAAATTTGAGAGGAAGACAGGAAGGAGACAGGGAAAGAAGAGAGGAGAGAGGGAAGGAGGAAGAGAAAGGAAAGAAGATCACAGTGCCCTGCTTCAAATAGGAAGGGGTCAATTTGGTGATGTCTCCCCATACACTGGCCAAAATGGATTGCATGAAGTGTTTCCTAGCACTAATAATGGTTTACATGTATTAGATTTTGACAAGCTTTCAAGAAATTTAGGCAGCTTTCATTTAGGTTTCTCAGGAATTCTACAAGGGAGTTATCATGCTCTCAGTTTGAAACTGGTACTTAGCCTGTCTATCCCCCCTTCTTTCTTTGACCCTTTGCAAGGGGTTGGATCTGCATCTGAGTTTAATCGCTCCATCTGGTGCTCTCATTGCATCTCCAGATTTTCTCTCTGAGACGTTTCTGTAATAAATCCCTTGCATGTCTAATCATATGTGGACCTCTGCTTCACAGAGAACCTGAACTAACGCCGTGCACTTCCTACCGTAGTGCACCTCATATCCTTGTACATAAATCTATGCTTTTTTATTCACTGTATGCCCATGACATTCATCAAAGCACATAAAGTATGTATGCCTATATCAGTAATCCGATGTGTAACAGTATTTGGGACATTAAACTACAGATGAAAGGAGAGAATTGTTGAAAGACAGAGAAAGAAAATAGAGATGGAAGGAGAGAAACAAATGAACAAGACAAAAAAGGAGGAAAATAAGTGCAGGTGGGGGAGGTGAAGGGAAAGAGGAAAGAAAAAAGCAAAAAAAAAAAAAAAAAAAAAAAAAAAAAAAAAAAAAAAAACAAGCAAAGAAACAATAGTCTTTTAGCTTTTCCAAAAGGAGATATCGGCAACTTAACTTGATATTAGAGTCACTTACCCCTTCTATAACATTAAGCAACCTTGCCTGGTTTACCCTATTAAGTTATAAAATAAGAAATAAAACAATTTAGTGTCACCCTAGAATTACATAAACACATGATCATTTTCAAAACTACTTCCTATTCACCTATTTATGAAAAATTTGCTGATCTCCTTTCAATCATCCTTCCCTTGAGGTGCTGAAAAAGCGGAAATCTCACGGAGCCCAGAGGCTGCTGGCTAATACGGATACAGACAGAAACAGTAAATATGAAGTCTGAGAAGGTGATTCTTATGGTGGTTTGGGTACACCTGATCCAACTTGTGTGAGTTGGAAAAAGAGTGGAAAATGTTGGGTGTTTTGGAGCAGATAGCATCTATACTGACTTATGACAATTAGGCAGGGTGAGATAAGAAGCAAAGTTGTAATTTCAAGATGAGATCTTTTGAAATACAGAAGCAAAGAAGGAAAGGATCAAGGGAAAACAAAAACACTTTCAAGAAATTTAAATAGACCTATTGAGAGAGAATATAAGAAAGCAGGGAGAGTAATGGAAAGATCAATATAGTCGCATCATATACTTTTCATTAGATTATAAATGGGAAAATTTAACAATGACTACATAGCAAATATTCAAAACACAAAGTTCAGCATTATTTGCCAAACCAGATCAACAACACTTGAGTAGAAGATACATTATCTGGTTTGTAATATGGTTTTTCATCATATGCCTGGTTTATTTTCATGTCAGAAAGGGATAATACATTGAACTCACACATCATTTAAGAAAGAAAGACTTGTGGAATTTAAATAATAGTACATGTCTAATAGGTGACAATGTTATCTCAGAATGGAAAATTTTACAGTCATTGTTTTGTGGTTGATATATTGCCTTTTCTAAACTATAAATTATTTCATCAAGGTATACTGGATTTCATTAAGATTGGCTGAATATATGGCTACAGATAAATGGCAAATCACCAATAAAAAGAATTGTTAAATTCCATTTATGATAAAATAAGTGGTTTTCTATCCTTATTTTCTTAAAGTTAGTGTTTCATTTTTATTATACATAAATTCCTTTAGAGGATAGGCATGAAATTAGTTGAAATCTTTACTCCCAAAGACATAGAAGATGTCAGGAAGTGTGTGTTTTCAAAGCAGAGATGTGGTACTGCTACGGAACGCAAAATGACGGGAAATGAACAGTGCGTACACATGGAGCAGATGAGGGTAAGCTTGGCAAGACCGTCAAATTCCTGGAATGCAAAGAGCAGAACACTAAAACTTTCCCTTTAAGATGACAACTTTTGCCTTTCCTTTTGGTATTAATTGTTTTTCACTTTCTAGTCAAAGTATAGATCTCTTAAGTTTATATAGAACTCAAATGGTAAAACAGTCTGTTCTGAGGAAAGGTGGATGCCATATAATTATAATTAACACCATATAATTAATAACATTCCATTTCGTTTGTGAAACCATCTCAAATCAAGCAAGGATCTTCAACTGTGGTAAAGTCATTACAAGGTATATTGTTGTCATCGTTTATGTAGGTGGCCCCCAGGGCTTATTCATTTACATTGTGCATTTGCGATTGGTTCATTGTATAGGGCTTGGGTTGGGGGTATGAGTGCTACACTGGCCTAGGGGTGGAGCCAGGATATAATGTAATGGCAGGAAGAAGGCATGTCTTGCTCTTGCCAGTTTCTGCTTGCTGTTTGCAGCCATCATGAACTGCAGCCCTGCCATGCCAGCCTGCCTTGGAGCAAACTGAGTATGGACTGAAACCTCCAAAAACTGTAAGAAACAAGCCTTTCCTTTCCCAACTTTGGACTTCAGGTATTTTGTCTCAGCGACAAGTAAAAAGTAGCTAAGACAATTGTCATACATCAAAACACATAAAAAGAGGCTGCCAAATTCAGCAATATCTGGACTAAAATGAATGGTGCCAGAAAAATCAAATATAGTGAAATTAATAAAATTGTACAACACCATCTGACCATTAATCTTCTCTAAGTTAATTGTTAAAGTAAAAATTCCAAAGGATCTCTTTATAATAGGAAACAATCGATGAAATGTACTTGGTGGTTGATATGGAAAGTAAGATTATCTGATATACTCACATCTGATTTCTCTTATGAACAATACAGGAGGTGAAAACAATTTAAAAGATATAACTCAGGAAAAAGCATTCAACTCTATAAATCAAATGGGTTCACCATGCTTTGTGAATAATTTTGCATAACAATTGTAACAATCATATTGGAAAAAAACACAAAAGGCTAGAGATACAAGGGATTGTGTGTAAAGAACATATTACCTATAGCATGCTTTCTTCACCATGTGATAATATAAAATTAAGGCATGACTGCATGACCATCAGAAATTGTATTTCAAAAGTCATTCCACGTGAGGCTTTACTTATTCATTTATTGTTGCCTGATTCACAATTTAAACCTGAAGTGATAAGTTGGGTTTGGGAATCTTCAAGCTCAGGAGTGTGACTGACTGTTCTTTTAACTGAATCATTTCAAATAGCATGCAATGCACTGTTAGTGAACAATCTTTGTCCTATCGCCAAAAGAATTATTTCACAAGTAGTTGGCTTTAATCTATTTTGTCATGATTTAAATTGATGGCTCCCAGGCCTCATGTGTTTACATTGTGTATTTGTGGTTGGTTCATTGTCTAGCACTTGGATTGATGGTGTCAGTGCTACACCCACATAGGGGTGGAGCCAACATACCATGTAATGGCTGGAAGAAGGTTGTCTCTCTCTCTTGTTGGTTTCCACCTTGCTGTTTGCAGCTGCCATGAATTGCGGCTGTGCCATGCCACCCTGCCTTGGAGCCAACTGAGTATGGACTGAAACCTCCAAAAACTGTAGGAAATAAAACTTTCCTTCCCCAACTTTGAACATCAGGTATTTTGTCTCAGCAACCAGTAAAAAAGTAACTAAGACAGGGTTCTACTAATTAATATGATGCTCGTTAAAGACACAAATATATTCACCACAAAATATAGTTTAACAAGATTTAAAAAAAAAAAGTACCTCTAAAACACCAACAATCTAAGCTAGTTGATGACTTTAAAAGGTAGGTCAAAATATATGGAAGGCATTTACATGAAATATATTTGAGGTATCAGTGTATTTATGCACCATTTTAACAACTATTTATCTTTAGGAAGTGAGATTTACTGACATTTATACTCCAGTATTCATTTTTTCTTAATTGTATAATTATTTACTTATTTATTTTACAACAAGTACACATATTAATGAAGGGTGGAAAGATTTTAAAATTTGGACTTATTTTTTTTATTTAAGAGAAAAAAAAAAGCTACAAGAAAGGAAAACAAAAACCAGAAAGAGACCAGCAAATACCAATAACAAACCCAAAACAATAATGATATAGTTTTCAAAACAAGATGATTGGGCTAGGTGGTAATACTGCATATCATTACCTTCAAAAGGTTTGCTTAGATTACTAAAATTAGACGTGCACAATTTATCTAATCATACGAGTATTAACTGTTCTTTTCTAAGAACTAATATAAATAGTAGCACAGACATTTTAGCTGTCATATATATATATATATATATATATATTTTTTTTTTCTTTTTCTCTTCCTTCTTTCCTCCTTTCCCCTATTGAAGTTACTTTTCTTCTTTGAGCAATGACTTATCCTTACAAAATATTTACTGTAGATTTTAGGATGTGTTTGTTCTTTGAGTTTATTACACTAGGGAGAAAATACAGTATTTAAACATGTGAGTTTTACTTATTTCACTTATTAGTGTGGCCTCCAGTCATGTAAATTTATTTATAAAAGCCACAATATAATCTTTATTCATAGCTGAGTAGTACTCCAATGTATAAAAATGTAACATCTTTTTTAGCCATTCTTCAATTGATGGGCACTTGAGTTCTTTCCAAGATCTGGTTTTGGTAATTACAATTACAAATTGTGCTGCTATAAACATGTGTACACATATATCACTGTGCTATGATGTTTTCAGTTCTTCTGGGGAAATGCCCAGAAGCAAGATTGCTGGGTCAAATGGAACCTCTAATCTAGCTTTTTGAGGATTCTCTCCACACTGATTTCCACCTTAGCTGCACCAGTCTACACTCCTACCAACAGTAGAGAAGATTTCCTTATTCCCCACAGTCCATCCAGCATTTTTTATAGGTTGATAACTTGACATTGGCTATTTTTTCTGGAGTGAGATGGAATATCATTGTTTTAATTTTCATTTTTCTAATGATCAAGAGTGCTGAACAATTTTTCATGTATTTATTTTCCATTTGTATTTCTTCATCTGAAAAGTGTGTATTATCTCCAATGCCCAGTTAGGATTGGGTCTTTGAATCTGGGGATCCTGAATTTTTGTTTAATTCTTTATGTACTTTAGAGAGAAATTCTTTGTCTGAGGGACAGTTGGCTAAGATATTTTCCCAATACATGGGGTTTATTTTCACTCTGTTGGAGATATCTTGTGACATGCAAAATTGAACAAGTTTTCATGATAAAAAACCCTACGAAAAAGTGCATAGATGGTCTTTACCTAGATCTGATAAAAGCCATATGATAAACCAACATCCAGCATCATATTAAATGGAAAAAACTGAAAATGTTTACCTAAAATTAGGAACAAGACAAAGATGTCTCCATTGTTATCACTCCTATTCAGTATAGTTCTGGAAACATCAGCCAGAGTAATTACACAAGAGAGAGAATTGAAAAGAATAAGCATAGCAAAGAAAGAAGTTAAATTATCATTATTTGCTGATGATATGATACTTTACATAAAAGACTCCCAAAACTCCATTGAAAGACTTCTTGATGTAACAACCAACTTCACTAATGTAGCTGATACAACACTAATACTCAAAAATCAATAGCATTCCTGTACACAAACAACAAACTCACAAGTGAGAAATGAGGGTATCCACACCTTCACTATAGCATCCAAAAATGTGAAATACCTAGAAATCAATCTAACAAAAGGAGCAAAAGGTCTATATAGTCAAAATTGAAATACTGTGGGAAAAGAAATTTAAGAGGGGCTTAGAAAATGGAAAAACATTTCTTGCACATGGATAGGAAGAACAAACATTGTAAAAATGGCAATTATCCCAAAATTGTTGAACACGTTTAATGCAATTGCAATCAAAATACCACTTGCAAGCCTTTTAGATCTAAAGAAATGGTTTCTAAAACTAATCTGGAGCCAGAGGCCTGGAATAGAAAAGGAAATTCTGGGAAACAAAGGCAAGACAAGAAGCATCACAATCCCACACTTGAAATTCTACTACAAAGCTACTGTGATAAAATCAGCATGATACAGGAATAAAAACAGACCTGAAGATAATGGAATGGATTAAAAGATACAAGTACAACTACAAACATACTCAGCCAACCCATTTTTTACAAAGGGGCAAATCATGTTCACTGGAAGAAAAATACCCTCTTTAATAAGTGGTGTTGGAAAAACTGAGTCTCGATAGGCCAAAAAACAAAATTATAAATATACGTATTACCATGTACTAAACTAAACTCAAAATGTATCAAAAATGTACATATTAAAACAGAAACACTAAGTCTTCTGGAAGACCAAGTAGATAGAAATATTGACAACATAGGGGCAGGCAGAGAGTTCATGAACAAAAATCAAACTGCATGGGAAGTACGTTCCAGAATCAACAACTGGGATCTCAACTTCTTAGAAAGGTGGAGGTTTGAGGGTGAAGCAATGTGATAAATGAGAGCTAAAACCAATTATTAAGGTATCACCAGTAGAAGTTCCAGGTGTACAAGGTGAAAATGATCTTAGAGCCACAAAAAACAGGTGACTTTCCTATAATGGAGAGTGTAAGATTTGGAGAAAAACAGATCCAGGATCAGGTAAATTGATTTCTTTGTATAGGATTTATGCTTTGTTTATCACAACTTAAAATGTAAATTTTATACTAAATTGTTATGTCCACATCAATTTTAACGCAATTACAATTACATATTTCTTCGACTTCAAACAATTTCTCTCTCTCTCTCTCTCTCTCTCTCTCTCTATATATATATATATATATATATATATATATATCCAGTCTATCTAATATGCATTTATAGAAGGTAAAAGATCAGATTTTTGGAGATACAAGGGAAGATTTTTCGTACTTCTGCATATATATATATATATATATATGTACATATATATATGTATATATATAATTTGATTAATTTCTAGAAATAAGATCATAATTAGAATATCATAAATCCATGGGACTCTAAGATTATCTAAGCTTACAAAGTATTTTGTCCTTTAACCATGATGACTTTTGTTTCCTGAAATATAATCAGGATATGATTTCCATGAATAAAGATGGAAAATGTAGTGTCACTGCAGTAAGTTACTGGTGTCATAGGTCTAAAATACTTATGTAGTCCAATCTAGAAACTTTAGATCATGCATGAACTAGCCTGTATATAATTTTGATTATTCTTGAATTGTCATTGACTATAATCTCATTTGTTTAATTCATTTTTAACAATGCTTTGAACACTGTGGCAATGGATAATTTCTGTTAGATGAATGAATCAAAGATTGTCCTTGAAGCTTTTTGGTGTCAAAAAGCAAGAGTAGAAGAATCTAAAAAAGCAAGTTTCAGATTCAAGTTTTCTTGCTTGCCTGGTTATCTAACTTTTCTGAGGCTCTGATGTACCCTCCTTAAAACAGAGGTTCTGAGTTCCACATAAGATCAGTCTTATGATTAAATAAGATCATACATATCAGAAGAACATTAATGGATGGTAGCAGTGTTCTTTGGCTTGTAGCATTTCCCCTTCCTGGGTCAATCAACACAAGGTTGCTTTCAGTCCTTTGTCACACTGGTGCATTTAAATGGAGTATATCAGTTCTTCTGGAGCATGATCACTAGGATTAATCTGTCTACCGAGGCACTGGTGGTGTGGGGGAGTGCTGATACATTCAGTATTGGAAGTTCAGCCTGAATAGACTTAACCATGCTGTTAACACAGTTCTGTGAAATTTGACATGTTATTCCAAATGGTTTCTCTTTTTTTCCTTTTACCTCTGCTGATTTTGAGAAGTAGGAAAACAATTTGTGCTTTCTTGACTTTCTTATATTTCAGAAGATCTGCGATGCAATGAAGAGAAAATCAAATATATTCCATGTACACAGAAGAAGGTACATAGTCACATAATATTTGTAAGCGTATTATCAGTAAGCTCTGTGTTCTGCTGAGCCCTATGAGGGGCCCTAGACAAGGGGAAATGCAGCTGTGAATTGGAGTCTTACTCGTCCTTGTATCATAAGAGGTGCATTTTATATGTTTTATTTGGGGAGCTTTACTAAAAGTTTATGTTTAATATGATTCTACTGTCAAAAAATCCAGCATTACAAATTTCAGGGCAAAAGTCTTATGCTTAATGTCAGGAAATGAGGAAAAGAAGTGTATGTTTATAGTTCAGTGTAACTTACAAAGACGGTTCACATACATTGCCTCATGTAATTCTTGTAATACAGTTCAATGAAGTACTTTCTTATTCTCATTCTAGAAATGATGAAAACAGACTCAGAGCCTTGGAATAAATTTCTCAAGCTATAGCTATTTGAAGTTAGACATGGGAGTAAAATCTTTGAATAAACTGGTTTTAGCGCTGGCTTTACCACTTACTATTTAATCAATCAATCTAGTCCTCTTTTTGTTTATACAGTAGTTTCTTCAACAGAAGAGTAAATGATTCAATCTAGGTTTCTATTTTCACCTAGTTCCATATTAGCATCCCACATTCTGTTTGAAGGAAAATATTTAATGGTTTAAAAAGTAAACACTGGTATATATTAATTCGATTAAATAACATTGAAAATTTGCTGATCCGATAAAGTTAGACTATACCAAACACATCCATACTATGGGCGATTCTGGGCAACTCTAAACCATTTTACCCAGCATTTTCTGCTGCTTCGTAAATATATGACTTAATTTAAAACTAATTGAAGAATGAATTATCTCTTACAAACACAGATATACACATGCAAGGACATAATGAGTACATGCAGTGAACACGATTGTGCCACTTGTTAGATACCCAGCTGACATCAGGACTGTAATAATGTGAAGCAGTACCAAGATGACTGCTATCTGCTATTGAAAGCTGCTAGCATAGTATTTGTGCAACTTGATATAATGGAAAAAACTGTCATCAAAAAGAAGAACCAGAAGTTTAGTTGTCACGTGTCTCAGCTATGAAGTTGTACACATTAAAGACTTTCACACTGCAGATAATGATGGATTTGAAAGAGCATTGTGACCACTCAAGATGATGTTAATGGAAGCCTCCTTGAAGTCTATTGAAATTGTATACTGGACAGCACCATAATGAAGAGAGTGAACTAGCAGGTCATTACTGTCATTTCTCTTCAGAGCTTTCATTTTTTGTCTCTGTACCATATTATTTACAATTAATGGGCTAAAATAGGCTAGAAAAATAAAACACTAACACACACATAAAATCTAGCAGAAGGGTGATATAACATTGACCACATCCCTCTTTTTAAACACTGTCTGTATGTTTTACCAATCTTTTAAAACTTTTCATAATTCATTTTTGAGATGTGTCTTTGTGATATATATGTGCAATGTATCTACCTGTGACAACAAATTATGTCATGACAGAAGCCCCCATCCTTCAACATGTTCTTAAATTTTCTCTGACATCTTTCATTATTTGGAATAATTAGCTGAAACCAAATTACTCTTGTTGACAAATGGAGAGGATTTGAAACTTTGTTGTATTAGTTACATATTGTTGTGACTAGTTGTTGTATTAGATAAATACATACAACTTTGTTTATTAGATAACTAGATGAACAGGAGTTGGAACAATTATCAGTTTCTCTTTTACAGCCCCCTACATCAATTCATCCTTTTGAATAACTTGTTGCTGTCACTGTATTAGGTACTGAAATGAAAGTCATTATATTATAAACTGCGTGAAATTCCTGGGTCTAATATATTACTCTGTATACATAGCCTACTCAATATATATCTGTGGAAGCATATTGATTTTGAGTTGGTATAATTAATGCAGAGAGCCCACTGACTTAAATACAAAATAAGAAATATGAACTTTAATTTCTCCATGCATAGGTTGATGAAGTGGAAATAGATTATCCTTAACATTTCTCCTTAAGGAAATTAGAGTCATGAAAGATTTCCAATTTTCTGTTCTTGTTAGTTATAATTTCAAACCCAATGATCCTGTTTTCCAAAAGCAATCAAGGGGTGGGGGTTAAGACGGCTGTGATGTCCTGTTCTTTTCATGTCTTCATTTTTTTGGGTTATTGGAACTCTTTTAAGAAACTGACTGCATTCATTAAGAGAGAAGGATAATTCATAAATTCATAAAGTGAAATGCCTTACCGCTGAATTTATAGAATCACCGGAAACCTGGACGACAGTGTGGTTCCAGTCCAATCATGACAGAGCAGTCACAGGTTAGAGACAACTAACTCTTGTTCTCAGGAACAGGACAAGAACTAAATGTGGGTGCTACTGTCAACTTCTCTCTTTTAGAGTTGTCATGTTTAGCAAATGAAAATACAGACTTCCAAGTCAGATTTGCACTTCCAACCAGCAGACATAATAAGATAAGGCCGTCTCATGAAATTTTAAAAACTTATTCACACTAAAATTGCACATGGCCTCATCTCTCAGAACACCTGTATTTAAAGCCGGCTTTGACTGGTACTTTGGAATATCTTCCAAGCTTTCATTCAGCCGAGGTTATGCTTCCTTGGCTTTTCCTGCCTTAGACAGCCATGAGAAACAGTACGACGGCAGAACCAGTGAAAACAACAGAGTGAGCACAGACACATTCAAGGAAGAGTTAGTGTTTTTCCTAAGAGATCATTAGTCTCTATTTTGGTTTCCTATCTTGAAAAATATGACCTGGCTTACCCTGTCAAAGAATGAATGACATCCCGCGAATGAACATAATCAAACCAAACTCATAGCATTGCCTGCATATATTTTGATTTCCTAGCAGCAACAATAGGTGCACATCAGATGCGATGGAGATTTGTCAGGATATTTCTTGTCAGTTGTCTCCTTGCCTTCATTCAATCCACTCACCTTTCTCCACATCAAAGCTTTTTTTGGAGGTTGATGTCTTTGGGCCTCCAAACCTAACATGCCCCTACACTGGCAATCCTAATGTCCATGTCAATGCTCTCCTTTCCTTAGTTCAAAAAGAAAGCATTTTTATGCAAACATGATAGGATGGTTTGTTGAGAAAAGTGTACAGAGAGGATGATTATCCTCTCTCTTTGACTGATGAATGAGTGTAAGCATAATCCCTCAACAAGATTATTTTCCTTTGATATATTGCCAAACTGATTTATATATTTTTCAAAATGTGAAGAGCTTCAGTGCAAAGATCAGTAACTTAAAGATTTTCTCCTATCTTTTCTTCTAGAGTATAAAAGTTTCCAGTCTTATGTATAGGTAGTAATCCCTATTGAGTAGATTTTTGTATATAGTATTGTAAAGGGATCCCATTTTATCTTGCCACATGTAGATATCAGACTTTCTTAGTAGTACTGGTCAAAGATCTTATCCTAATCCCTTCAGAATAGCTCTTGTCCTGTCCCTTTGTACTCTTGATGAAGATGAGTTGATGATATATGCTTTAGCTCTCATCCTGTACCATGTACACTGATGTATGTTCCCCAAAATTTATGTGTGTTATGTTCAGTGAGAATCTTGGTTATATCCATGTTGAAGCATCCATCACATCGTGCTGAGTATCACAGGATATTTATGGCTCAGAACAGAATATCTGAAACATTGCAAGTGCTAACCAGATAAGTCAAGTATTTGAAACATTTTTCCTTGAAACTTTCCAGCAGCTCTAAGTAAGGAATGGGTCACAGAAAACCTTAGGGACAGGGACGAGCAGAATCCTCTGTCATCAAGTTATATCATATATGAAAATCAGGAAAATAGTGGAATCAGTGTTTGTAGCTACTGCATAGATTGTAATTTCTTCGTCATATGAGAGCAGGCAGATTGCTGGAAAGCAGGTTATGTGTAACTAGGTTTGTTCAAGCCTATGGGTAGATTGTGTTTGATGAATAACTTAGAGTACTCCAAAACTAGATGTATGTAAAGAAATTCACTTTGCTATTTAAGCTTACTAATCAGTTAATATATTCTATGACTAGTTTTGATTTTTTAAATTAAAATGCAGCTTGCACAAACATAAGGCTAATTTATTTTTGTATTTAAAGTAAAAACAGATAAAAAGGGTAGAAACAATACAGAATTTCAGAAAAATAAACATTAAGAAATCACTAGTTGATAAGTTACATAACATCATCTTAGAAATAGTTGCTCAAGTTACAAAATTAAAGCATACAAAGTGATATTGAAACAATGACACTGCAAACAGTTCTGCTCAATGATCCAACAAGAACTTAGTAATATGGTTCTACACACTTGTTTTTTATCTTAAAGAGGGTAAGATTAAACAGAACAAAACAGTTTATAAGGAAACAATTTAAAGAAACAGATTTCAAAGCAAGTCCACTGGAAATCTTCACTGTCTATCTTACTTTCTCTAGTTTTCTTCCAAATAGTTGTATCCATCTCACACACATTGAATATATACTGGACATTATAGAACTAATCAGATCATTACAGGATGATGAAGGCTTTTTAGGTCTTCGAGACCTGACTTTGGGGAAGTCAGTGTCTACCATAATGTTTCTCAGACTCTTCATAGTAGCTGTCTTATCTTTACGTATGTTGAAATTGAACATGAGACTAGACTAATATCACTCTGAACAGTGAATGATAGCATTGCTAGATTTCATATCATAACGCTAGAGAATTAGCATTGGATTTCTTAGTGTCTCTTGTTCTTCAGAGCATCCGTTGATTATATCGTGTATTATATAATCTATTCCCGTAAATAATTTAGAAAATTCTTCGCATGTGTGAATCTCTACATGTATATCTATCCTTTCTGTGTTATAAGGAAAAACAGGTCAATACAAGACAACAAAATAAATTCCTAGAAAAATATGAAATGAAAAAGACATATAGGATCACAATATTAGATGATCTACAGTTTTATGCTTGCTCTTGTTATTTTCAATAGAATTGTCCACATCATGAGACTTATGTATATGTATAACATTACATAGCTATTTTAATAAAAACACAACTTTGAAGATATTGTAGGACTTGAAAGCAGTTAATAATCAAAACCAGAATGGATATCTTTTGCATCTTTTCATCTTCAGAGTAGTTATCTCCACTCCCAGACTTGATACTATCAAGGATACCAAATTCGAATGAAATCAGTCAAGACTAAACAGTGATGTAACAAATCAACTTCAAATAAGATCAGTCATAGTAAGATAATATAAGTAATACAGGGTTTCAGTGTAAGTTAATAGGAAATTAAGGATAGTTACTGAGATATAACCTGCTATTTTTGGGTTAGCTGTCTGTGCCTTCAAATGTAATATGAGTAGACAGACCGGAACAAAATATAATCAAACTTAACAGAGCGATAAGACTACAGTGACTTTTAAATCCTGATACACTACTAACAATGTCTTCTGCCTTCCATTTTTAGATAATTTCTCCCTTTCTCCTTCTCAGGGTGCTTTGTACATTTTGGGTCCCATTAGATCTTTTAGTTTTTAGATTAGGGGGCCAATCCGTTATCTATCTGAGTATTGCTAAACTTTTTACCCCTGAGCTTGATCTTGATCGAAGGAAGGATAAGCTTGTGACTTTAGTAACTAAAGGAGTACAGCCTATAATGCTCATTTAATAAAACAATATTTGGAAAATCTCTAATGTAAGAGCCAATCATCACGCATCCAAATGAGACCATTGATAACACTTTACCTTTAGGTGGATGGGGTGGCCAACACCTGTAATCCCAGCAATCCAGAAGCTGAGGCAGGAAGCTCGCTGTGAGTTTGAGGCCAGCCTGAACTTTTGTCTCAAAAAGACAAAAAACAAGAACAAAAACAACACAACAACAGCCAAAATACTTTTCTTTGATAGATGCTTATGTGATAAATATTTGGATTTCAAGCCTCACTACTTCTAGAGAAGCTGACCTCTGTATGAGCCGATGAGGTGAACAACTCAGGTGCGGAAGGAGTCCTGGAGCTGCTGCAACAGTGATTGCTTTGGATGAGGGAAGCTTGCCCAGATTTCAGTCCTGGCATGAGAACAGAGCTGACATAATCACAGAGCAACTGAGTTATTTATGGCACCGGAAACCTGTGGTTCAATTTGTAACTGAAGCATGTCCAGCGTGTTGAGCCATTAGTTAACGAGCCAGTTTTCTTGATTATTGAAATAGTTTTATCTCAGTTTTATGGTATTTTCTACCGAAGGACACCTGAGTCACAGTTTACTCTGTCCCAGGCCTTATGTTCAGCACTTTATAGAAGTTATTTCAGGATTGCCCCAGCAAAATTTCTGTAAAGTAAACAGTATAAAAGGCACTAGGACACCCATTCTGTCTGAGCCAAGACATGGGATCAGAATGCCCCTCCACACAGAGTCCCAGGCAGCTGTTTCCAATCAACTGTAGGGTGCATAGCAGTGAAACTAATTCAGGGCTGAACAAACATACTCTGAAGGTACTACGGGTAATTACAAAGGAAAGATCATCACTGTGACACCTTCAATACCTTCCTCTCTCTATTACCTGAAGTCTAGGAACCCAATAAAAATAAACTATAGTTTTTATTCACAGGCACAAGGATTTCACCTTGCTGAGACTCTACCTTGCCTTGCAGCTTTGATTTTCAGGGACTCCTCAATATCTCTTTTCTACTGTTTTTCCTGTCTGGCATTTAAAGTTAATTGTTCATATAGTTTGCCTGTTAACAATTTGCTTGAGTTTCTTTCTGCTATTCCCAATCCTTGAACTAAAACTTCCTTAACAGTATACAAATGAGTCTCTTACTAAATCTCCTGCTAAGTCCTATTGTCAAGTTTGTATCAGGCGTGGAATCTAGGAGCAGTAGGAAATAAGGTAATGAACTATCTCACTAGGGCAGTTTATAACATGTTGAATATAGGATCAGCTAGACTGCTATATTTTCATAAAAATGAAAATTATGCTTTATGAATTGATTCCACTTTTGTTCATCACTAACCCAGCTGAGTTTCAATCACCTAATCTTGTCAAAGGAATCCACAGTGCATCACTTTGGAAGACAAAATGCACATTCAAGTCTCCTGGGAGTTACATGAAAAGCTGAAACATTCACAGCTGAAATACTAACAATTGTTTCTGCCACCATCTGGAATTAGAGTATCATTATACATGGTGCCAGGTACTGTATTTTGAACACTGTTATCTGTGCCAATATCTTAGTATTCAGTGGGATGTTTCCTATTAGGACCAATTTATTGACAATGAGTCCATGATAAAAGCAGGAAAAACAACACTTGGCAAGGACTTAACTGTGTCTTCAAGTTAAACGTAAGACTATTCTTAGTATGTTGTAGAACATGAAACCTGGTGACAATGTTTTTGCATTTCCGATTGTCATTTGTGTGAGCAGAACCTGGCAGAGACAGCTGCCAAATGCTTGTTGAAATGAAATGGTACACAGTAGTGGAGGAATGCTCCCACCTGCACCACCTTCCTGTTTGCATAATTATCTCTGAAAAATGTATATCAGATTTAAGCAATGTTTGTGTTTTGTATCAACCAAAGTGCTCTTCCTTGTTGCACAAATGTTGACTAATAAAAAGAACGAAGGAAAATCTGTCCTTTCTCAGTATGACATTAAGGAAAGTTGAGTTAGATTCAGTTTCTCAGGCATGCATCTGTGACAGTGGTTAATAACATATACAAGAATAGATGTACAAACTTTTATAACAAGGCTATCTAAGACTATGGATTGGGATTCACATAACATTACCGCTCCTACCACTGTTTCTGCTAATTGTATGTGTTATACTTGCAGCCTTGGCTAAACCCGGTCATCTTCTTGTTGCTTTAAGGAAATCTCAATATCATGAAGTAGAGTTCAGTTCTCACCCACTCATTTACAAATGTTTATTGAGGATATACTTTGGCCCAGGATTGTACTGTTCTTGGTGTCATTGCTCATTTCATTTTAATGTTATACATACATAAACCACAAGGGAAAACTTTTGACCTTTGGGATCTGTAGTAGCAAAACACAATGGATATGATGAAGTACATTTTACAGTTTCATGGAAGTTAAAGTGCAATGGAGAAATAAAATTAAATAAATTGAGATTAGATGGCTTCAAATTTTAGGATGATTGGCAGTAAACACTTGGAAAGGCTGGTACTCAAGGAAGCGTTTCTAAGTGGTGAGCCATATAGCCCTATGTAGGAAGGGTGATCCATGCTGACTGAAGAGGAGTCAAAAGGCCACAAGTAAGGGCTTTCTTGGCGTTAATTAACAGTAAGCAAATCCCGTGGTCATTAAGGATACTGGGAGAAAGCGAGATGAATAGGATAGCTGGTGAGCACAGGCATTGCTAGCCTAATTCACTCAGGTGCTGTGGGCCACTCTCATGACATAAGCTTACAAGTCCCTAAAACAATTCAAATAAAGAACTGACACAGCACACACTTACTGTGACCACAGAGGTCTCTCTAAATTTTGAAAAATCACAGTGGAAACATTTTCCTGGAGAATAAAAAAGACACATAGATTTTTTGAAAACTCAGATTAATACATTATCCACAGCTCCTCAATAATTTTCTTTTCTGAGATCAGAATGTCCTTCTATATGTTCAGTGAACTTGGCATGTGATCATAATGAAGACTGAAATATTGAAGATACACTGAACATATCCCACAGCTTTCCTCCTAATTCTGGCTCAAAGCCATCATGTCCCACAGATGAAGACCCTTGATTTCCACCTTCAGTTACAAAGATGCTTAAGAATTTGTGCAGTGGAATTAAAATCTTTGCATATATTAGATTTACCTGTGGAGCTCTGCGGTAATGCTAATACTGTCAACTTGCCTTAAGATATTCCTGTTAATAAAAGAGAATTTCCCAACCTTAACAGCATATTATGTTCTTAGAGCAGGTTTGTAAATCCAGATACCTGGGTCACTCATATAAGTATCAATTTAATTGATTCAACTTGTGACCTAGACACTGAGGCTATTATAAGATCTCAAAGTGACTTTAGTCTACAACAAAAATCTAATAATGTTTGGCTTGGGGTAAGTGCCAGTATTTGTTACAGTCAAAGAAACTTAAATCCCTTCTCGGGTGGAAAAACTCAAGACTAGGCCACAACTTATTTAAACATGAAATTTCATTTTAAATCCTCATTGTGTTATCTATGTTACAGATATTTTATGTGGTCCTACTTTGTGAAGAATTTCGTTTCCTTTGGCTCTCAGAAAATTTATCATTATTGCTTCAAATTACCCCTAACAATATTAGCATGTTGTATTTTAAGGCACATTGTAGAATTTCTCTAGGATTTATTTGTTCCTTGATTATGTTTTGGTTTTTTGTAATGCTACATCTGTCTCCTTAATACTTTTTGAGTAGTATTGTAG
Source organism: Cavia porcellus (assembly GCF_034190915.1). NCBI lineage: Eukaryota > Metazoa > Chordata > Mammalia > Rodentia > Caviidae > Cavia > Cavia porcellus. The sequence goes on along the minus strand of NW_026947486.1, from coordinate 109,483,027 downwards.
ATGAAACCTTCACACTGAAGTACATTTTCAGTGGTTTTCATTAATTTTTATTTTGAGATACAATCTTGCTAAGGCACTACATTTTCAAGTATGGGCTTGAAATTGGAATTCTTCTGCCTCAGCCTCCAAGATTCCATGGGTTATAGGCATGAAACAACATTTATTATTACTTTTAGTTAGAAAAACATGCATTATTATAAGAGGCTAGATTCATCTTCATTGACTCCAAAGAAGCTCATTTATCAACACAAAGCCCCTCTCTAGGATTTATTTTCAAGTAGAGCTCATGACAATGCATTTAGAGTCAGGGGGAATTTGCTACAAAATCACTGAATCCTGGAAAAAGAACTATGTTACATGTTGTTACCTTAAGTCTGAAGTATATGCAACAGACATTTTCAGGAAGACTTATTGGATGCTTTATGCTGAATATTTACCATATGCACAGGAAAACAAATGTACTTGTGGTACGTGGTAGAGGTACTACTAATAGTGAGCGTACCAGTAGTGATAGTAGTAGTATTTTTTACCACTTGTGTGTATGTTTTTAAGGGACTCAGTGATTGAGGCACTAATGTATTTGTCTATTATATCGCATCAATTCAATTCACTCATTTTCATCCCTCACTCTACAAATAATGTAGGCCAAAATTTTCATCTTACTTCACCCATGGGTACAATCAAGTTCCACTACTGGAACATGAACTTACAGAAATCTAGTTGATATCTTCCCCAGTTGGAAGAAATATGAAATGGGAATAAATAGTTTTTTTGCTGAATTACCTATGTTAGTCTCAAGTTATCCATAGCAATCTTAACTATCACATTCAGAGAAAATTTATGCAAAATACTTCAGCCCCAAAGAAAGGTTGATAAAGGAAAAGAATTTGAATTTCCACATTTAGAAGCTTAATTTGTATTCTTTTAAGTGTATTTGCTCTTTCACTGTGCATTTTTGAAGGAACGGAACAAAAGATTGGCTTTACAGATGTTAATCTGAGATAATGTCTATGTTAATACATAATCTATGTTTGAACAAAATCCATACATTATGAAACTTTTTTAATCTAAAGAGAATAACAAAAAAATAAAACAGTGAAAGGGTACAAGTAATACAGAATTTTAAGAAAAAAATATACAGTAAGAAATCACTAGTTAATAGATTGCATATTGTCATCTTAGAAATAGTTGTTCAAATTTCAAAATTAAAGCATACAAAGTGGACATTCAAACAGTAAGATTGCAAACAGTTCTGTTCAATGATCCATCAAATCTTAGTAAAATGATTTTCTATCTTACACACTTAAATATACATGCAGTTATATCCTTCAGATCACTTTCTTTTCCTCTCTTTTTTACAATAACAATTACACATTTTGGGTTTATTACGCCCACAGTTCTTATTACTTTTTTTTGAAGACAAAAAAAAATGTGATAAAGCAAAACAGTCAGTTAGAAAAGAAGGATGGACATCATACATGATGTAAAAACAGAATACCAGATGATCAACAATGGTTACAATTATGCCTCTTGCTATCATAAAAAGAGTTGCCTATATCATCAGATATAATAGAATTGAACAAAACAGTACAGAACAAAATCAATAAAACCTTAACATTGGAGACATTACAGGACATCAAAAGAAGATAATAGTCAAACTAGAATGGGCATCATAGTAAATCTTATTGCCTTACAGTGGTTGCCTATAACCTCAAACTTGATACTATCAAACAAAACAGAATAGTGTAAAATCAGTCAAAACAAGATGGGGAGAGCAATACATGGGTTCAAATCAGGTTAATAGGAAAACAAAAAAGTTACTATAAAAATCCCGCTATTTGTTAATTTATTTTTCCCTTAATTAAAAAAATAAAAAATAAATTATTTTTTTAAAAGGGGAGATTGAGATAAAAGAGGACATAACAACAGAACAACACATGTCAGAACAAAACAATTTAAGCATCATAGTGTTTCACCACTAGATAACCTGACATAATAGTAGTTACCATAGTGTCTCTTTCCTTGAAATATTTGAGTATAACTTTGTATACTATAGCATCAAACATATCAAGACAGTGTGAAACCATTCAAGAGAATGAAAGTACTACAGTATATTTAGAACCAGCTAACAGAAAATGAACAACGGTTTCTATATTATTTCTTTGCCTATAAAATTTTGTTTATACTATCACGTATATTAAAATATAATAAAATACAACATGTTAAAACCAATGTTAAAACCAATTCTTTATATGTTTTAGACAGAATTCCTTTGTCTGAGGAGCAGTTCACTAAGATTTTTCCCAGTTTGTAGGTTTCCTTTTCACTATGCTGGAGATTTCTTTTGATGTGCAGAAACATTTTAATAAGAGGGGATCCCAGTTATTGATTCTGGGAAGTATTTCCTGTGCGGTTTGAGACCTGTTCATGAATTCTCTACCTAACCCTATGTCTTCAAGGTTTGTACCCAATTTGTCTTCTAATAGATTTAATATTTCTGTTGTAATATTCAGATCATTGGTCCTTTTAGATTTTATTTTAGTACATGGTGATAGGCATGGGTCTAGTTTTAGTTTTAGGCATATGGAGAGCCAATTTTTCCAACACCATTTATTAAAGAGACTGTCGTTCTTCCAATGAACATTTTTGGCCCCTTTATCAAAGATAAGGTGATTGAGTGTGTTTGTTGTTGTGGTTGTATCTTCTAATCTATTCCACTGATATTTGGCTCTGTTTTGGTTCCAGTACCATTTGATTTTACTACAGTTGCTTTGTAGTATAACTTCAGGTCAGGGATTGTGATGCCTCCTGCCTTGCCTTTGCTGCTTAGAACTGTCTTTGCTATTCTAAGTCTCTTCTCATTCCAGATGAATTTTAGGAGTGATTTCTTGAGATCAGTGAGGTATGTTGATGGTATTTTTATTGGGACTGCATTGAATCTGTGTAACAGTTTTGGGAGAATGGCCATTTTCACAATATTTATTCTTCCTATCCATGAGCAAGGGATGTCTTTCCATTTTCTGAGATCATCTTCAGTTTCCTTTTAAAATATTATAATTTTCCCTGTATAGGTCTTTCACTTGTTTTGTGAGAGTAATTCCTAAATATTTCATTTTTTTGTTGCTAATGTTAAGGGTGTGTCTTCTCTTATTTCTCTCTGTTGTTTTCTTGTTAGTGTAGAGGAACATTATTGATCTTTTAGTATTGATTGTATATCCAGCCACAGTGCTGAATTTATTTATTATATCTAGGAGTCTTTCAATGGGGTTTTGGGGGTGTTATATGTAGAGTATCATGTCATCTGCAAATGATGATAATTTAACTTCTTCTTTTCCTATCTTTACCCCTTTTATTTCTCTCTCTTGTCTAATTGCTCTGGCTAGCATTTCCAGTACTGTACTAAATAGGAGCAGTGATAAGGACGTCCTTGTATTTGCCTGATTTTAAAGTAAAGGCCTTCACTTTTTGGCCATTTAGTATGATACTGGCTGTTGGTTTGTCATAGATGGCCTTTATTATATTGAGGTAAATAACATCTATTCCAATTTTCTGCAAGGTTCTTATCATAAATGAATGTTGGACCTTATCAATTGCTTTTTCTGCATCGATAGAAATGATCATGTGATTCTTACTTTTGATTTTATTGATATGGTGGATTACAATTATTGATTTACTTATGTTGAACCATTCCTGGGATGAATTCCACTTGGTCATGGTGTATAATCTTCTTGATGATTTGCTACATCCTATTTGCCAATATTTTATTGAGGATTTTTGCATCTTTGTTCATTGGGAAGATTGGTCTCTAGTTCTCTTTTTCAGTTCAGTCCTTCTCAGGTTTTGGTATTAGAGTAATATTTGCTTCCAAGAATGAGTAAGAAAGTATTACTTCCTTTTCAATTTCATTGAAGAGTTTGAGGAGTGTCAGCATTAGGTCTTCTTTGTATTTCTTGTAGAATTCTGCAGTGAATATGTCTGGGCCTGGGCTCTTATTTGTAGGTAAGAACTTAATTACGTTTTCAATTTCATTAAGATAAATTGGGTTATTCAGCAGTTTTACATCTTCTTGACCTAACTTTGGTATTCATATGTTTCTGGGAATCTATCTATGTCTTCTGTGTTCCAAACCTTTGAGAGTAGTGGTTTTCGAAATAGGTATTGATAGTCTTCTGTATTTATATATGGTCTGTAGTGATTTCACCTTTTTCATTGCTTATTGCATGAATTGGAGATTTTGCTTCCCTTTTCTAAATAAGGTTGGCTAGGAGCTTATTGATTTTATTTATTGTTTCAAAGAACCAACTCTTTGATTCATTGATTTTTTGGATTATTTTCTTAATCTCTATTGCATTGATTTCTGCTCTGATTTTTGTAATTTCCTCTCTTCTTTTGGCTTTGGGCTTGACTTGCTATTCTCTTTCTTGATGTTTGAGGTGTAACATCAGGTTATTTATTTGTATTCATTCTGTTTTCCTGATGTGGGAACTCAGTGAAATAAATTTTCCTCTGATATCATAAAACTCTTAACGAAAAAGACTTTGAAAAAAACTGGTCAGGACATATAGCATAGCTTAGCATTTAATTTTCATTTTCATTACTACTGGAACCTTGGCAGATTGTATTCCTATTTCAATGATTAAACAAATATTTATTAACCCTTGTACTAGTCTCTTTTCAGCTATTTGACAAATAAGTATTAATCAAAGACACTGCAATGACTCTGTATTGGATTTATATCAGTCAAACACAGAGAAAAATATCCGATTTTTCTTATTTATTGTTCTTTCCTTGATAGCACAAAAATCAGATACCAAAAGTTAAAGAGGGTAAGGTTTATTTGGCTCATAATTTGCAGAGGTTTCAGTCCAGAACTGACTGCCTCCCAGGCAAGGTAGAACATGGCTGAGGGGTAACATTTCATGGTGGTAGAAGAGAAAAATTGGTGTGAGGAGAGATAGTGAAGGAGATAGAGAGAGAGAGAGAGAGACAGAGACAGAGACAGAGACAGAGACAGAATGAGAGCAAATGAGACTCTTCCTGCCCCTTTTATCTAATCTATATTAGGGTCAATCCAATCAGTGAACTGATCTAACAATCACCCATCCTTAATCCCAGCACCTTTAATCCCAAGATTGCAATATGAATCAGTCACAAATCCTAGATTCAGCTACTTCCTATAAAGTGTGATGCTCATGACTGCATGAGGTGTTGGGGGTACATTTAGACACAAACCATGTTATTCTTTGAACTCACATTCTGATGTAAAGAAATACATGATAAAGAATAAAATGAAATGTAGAATATGTTAGAAGTTCCTAAAGAATACAGGCAACAATGGCAGAGAAAATAGGATAGGGATGTCACTCTTGGATGGATGGGATGGATGATGGTGTGGTCACACAAAATTTCACCCAAAAGGTGCCTTTTGGGAACTACTTGTTTAGAGGTAAACGATCAAGCCATGTAGATGTGTAAGCTAAGAACACTCAGCAACAAGAAAAAGCAAAGTAAAGTTCTGAGGTGTTTGTGTGGCTAATATTTTCAGATAAAAGGCAAGGAGTCAGTGTGATAGAGGAGAAAGTTGATAATGGTGAGCATGAAAATTCAACTTGACTGGTTTGAGATCAGCCCTTGTGATGGAGCACATTTCTAGTTGAGTCTTGTCAAATAGATTAGTTGTGGGCTGTGACTGCGGATCAGGATAGATCAATGCGAACGAGTTAAACACCTAGAAGACTAGTAAAACACAATTCTGAGTGTGTCAGTGGATGATTAACACATAGACCAGCAAACTGAAGTGAAAGATTCATCCCACAGATGAATGACACTGACCAATCAACTCGTAACCCAGAAGAAATACAAAGGGAAAAATGAAGAAAATTCCCCACTGTGCAGAATCGCAGTCTTCACAAACATCCTTGGCTGTCAGTCTCATTTTTTTCAGCTTTCCAAAGCAGCCTCTCAGGATAGTGGAACAGGATAGTGGCTTTCCAAGTCTTTCACCTAGACCCAGAACTACATTCTCCACTTCTCTTGTCCTGTGGCTTTTCCTTCCTGGGCTAAGCACTTACAGAATTCCCTGGCTGTGCAGTGTAGAAGTGGCAATTGTGAACACTTCTGCTTCTGATCCTGCAGATGGCTTTTGTGGGCTCTTCAGACATGGATTGTGTGGGAAAACTGCCTCATTCTCTAAGTCTGTGCAGAAGACATATGCAAAAGCAAAATAATCATCAGCATCATCACTCCAAAACCTAATAATCTTACTCTTTCATGATTTTCCTCCAAATTTTTCCCAGATTTTTTAAAAAAACATCATTTTCCTGGTTGTTATCTTTAAGCATTAAATTGTGTGGTCCACATGCCATACTCAGAATGAAAGCACAGGGAATAATTTACTAGACAGTGGTCAAATATAATTGATTTATTTATGAGAAGGAAATTTGTCAGGTTCTTAAGAACTCTCACTAAATTCCAATTCAATTCATTATGGTCCATTTTAAAAGCACACGAAGGCATTTGATATTTTTCCAAATAGTTTTTAGGAGTAATTAGGTACAGCGGAAGGGGTCAGAAAGATGAGGCACTGATTGAAGGGTTAAACTTCCTGTTTTCAAAAGCATTATGTGTACAACTCAACTTCCAGGATGTGTGCTTACTTGCTAATAAACTCACACCTAAGGCATGTATGTGTTGGCAGTCAGGTCCTTTCCCTGGGTGTGTTATTGCTTGCATAATTATCTATCAATTATTGCCAGTTACATTTGCACCTGTTCCATTTGCAGATCCTTGGAATTTCAAACTTACCAATTAACATGTTTGGAACTTTTTACCACTGGTGAGAAAGTGAGAAAATAGTCCTTCTTTGAAGAACCCATCCTTTAAGGGTGTCTCTGCCACTACAGTCTGCAAAGGAAATATTTAAGTAAAAGCACCATGAAGACATTATGAACATATGCATTGGTCTCCAAAAATCAAAGTTGTTTAGTTGGAAGTCATACACGTTTAGGTAATTTCACTTTACTAATAAAATAAATCCTGGTAAGTAAAAGTGACTTACGGGAAGTCACACATCAAGTTAGTGACATCTCCAGCACCAGAGCTAAAGTATTTCCATTCCCATTTCCATATATGGTCAAATTTTTTTAACTTAATGATTAATTTAATATCCTGGCTCTTTGGTGAATGATGGGATTAAATAGCCCATTTCAAAGCATCCCTTTTCTATTTCAGTTTCAAAGCTTGCTAGTTATAAACTACTATGTGGAATAAGTGTTTTCTCACACAAATGTTTCTGTTCTGAATGTAAAAAGCTTTTAAAAGCATATTTCTATGTCAATAGTGTGACTATTAAAATGGAGCATATGCATCCTGTAACGTAAGATAGTCTTCTGCATTTCCCACCCCCTAGTTTGGTGATTGGATGCAATGGTATGATTTATAATTTCATTATTAGATAAAGTGACCCTGATTACACAAAATCCACAAATGGTAACACAATTTTAGTGTAAATTGTAGTGGAAAGAAGAAAATGAAGATATATTATGCTTCTGATCTTTGTATTTCACTGGTTAAAACTTAGCCTTCTATAACTTTAATGTGTTGACTTTATCTTTTTTCAACTGAATGAATTCTTAATAGACAATCTACTTTGGCATTTTCATACATATTGTTTGAAACAATCCACTGTTCAAATGGTAAGTCTACATGCACCATGCTTGGAAATCACAATAACTTTGTCAAAGTTAACAAATTAAGAAGTATTCTTCTATATATCTTTGACTATGGAATTTCACCTGCAGTTTATTGCATTCTGTTACAGTGATTAAATTATGTAGAAATTTTATCCTTGAAAAAACTTTTATCTCAATACATAATGCGTGGAAAGAATCATTAAATGAGACTTCAGTTTGCTAGTTAACTGAAATGATGATATACTGGTTGCAGAACTATACCAAAGAGTCAGGATAATGTCCTTCCATCCATATCTACAGTGGGTCCTGAGTTTCCTAAATCAGAGAAAAATACTGTAGAGAGCATTGTTTCTGGAATGAGACTAAGCTGTCACTTATACAGGGTGTGACTTTGTGCCAGTATTTAATAAGTTCAAGTCTCAGTGGCTTCATCTTTAAAGTGGAAAATTATGTGTATTTTTGAATGTTTACTGTGAAGATCAAATAATTTTTATGAATATCTGATTACTTTAGGAATCTTAATAAAATCAGGAGTAGAAAAAGCACACAGAGGATTTAATAAGGAGAGTGATGGATTAGAGAATTGGAACCTAAGATTAGATAAGGAAGTTGTTGTTTTGAGGTCATCCATGTATAATTCAGGATTTATGACTCAGGCAAGAATCCTGGTATCTTGTGGGGAAAAGTTATTGGTAAAGTTTCTAAAAATGAAGGAAAAATGCCAGAAATCAGAATGATCATGGCAGAGAGGTCAGGAGTGATTTTATATGCTATGTTAAGCAAGTAAGTAAAACATATGAGATGGTTTTAGCCTACTGGGAATGGGGTGATATGTCCACATTTACCAAAACAGTAACAGTGAAGAGGACACTGGGATCCCTGGTCACAGTATGCAGTCAGTCAAGGATGATGACAGGAGCTGTTATTGTAAAATTGGGATCACTGAAAACAAAAGGTTGGAAAAATTCTGAAAAAGATGGATCAAAGAATATGCAGAGCACTGAGAACAAGGTGGATGAAATTTTTATGAGTGGCAAGATCTTAGGGACAACAAAGGGACACAGCTGCAGAAAGTTAAGGACAGCAATACAGCATTTTTAGAGAAGAAATGAACAGGCAGCCAACAGGGGTCGCTCATCTGTTCCAAAACTAAAATGTAATCATGATTGAATGATCATGAAGAGAAGAGTATTACATCTACATGTGGGCTAGTTTCCTAAACCCGCCTGTCATTAAAGTTCTGGGACTGATGGCATGCAGAAAAAGCCTGGTGCTCAGAGCAAGGACAGTGCAGGGCCATTGCGGGTGTGCATGGAAACAACTCACTACCTCTGCAAAAGAAAACATGATTCGTTTATTAAAATGTACAGGGCTATACTCATTTATTAATAGGATCCAACTATACTTAAATGTCAAAATTATATAAATTTTATTTTGGCTACTTTTATAAAAGATAATTGAATAAAAAGTTTAAAATAGAGGATTGGACCAGGTGTGGTGTCACAGGCCTTCAATTCCTGCATTTAGGAGGCTGGGACAGGAGGATCACCGTGAGTTTGTGGCATTCCTAGACTAAACAGTGAGGTCACAATCAAACCACATAATGAAACACTGTCAAAAAAATCAAGAAAAACAAAAACAAAGAAAAAACTAGAGGGTTGATAGTATAGTGAAAGCTTCAGCTTTCACCACCGACATCTACAGATATACAAACGACAAAAAAAAATGTTTTTAAATACAGATATAGGCAGATACAGGAGTTGTTTGTAGTTTTATCTATTATAAAGCTCTATATACAAACTTTTATTTCCCATTTATAAAGCAATTTTTTTTTTTGTCTTTTTCGTTTTTATCGGTACCAGGGATCGAACTCACGACTGCCTGCTTGCAAGGCAGGCGCTTATGCCTCTGAGCTAAATCCCCAGCCCCGCAATTTTTTTTCTTAAAAACATTACCAAGGTATATTCCAGAAACAGTGTACCTAAACTCACATACAAATACAGATAAGGTTACAAATGTGGTCAGATAATCTCTCTCCTCACTTCCAAAAGGTACAAGCACAAAAATACTGAAGGCAGATTTCTAGCCAATAATCAAGGAAAAATAATCTCATTTTCTAAAAATGTTCTAGAACATACTAACAAAATAAAATTGATCAATTTCCATTTTGAAGCAAATATAACCCTGATATTAGTAATACAATGATAGTACAGGATAGCATAACGCAAATTCAAATTGATATTTAAAAAATCCAAAATAAAACAAACTACATATAAAAATATCTTTAAAATACACTATAGCCAAACGACACGCACCTTATACTATAAGGATTTTTCTGTATTTAAAAAATTAATTATATAACTCACTCTATTAAACAAACATAAGTTATTTTTCTATATCAAATTCTGTCTAACTAAAAAGCACATGATAATATGCAATATTTGAACATTGTTTAAAGAAATTATTAGTTAAATTGGAAACAAAATAAAATTTATTAGTAATATATATGGCATCAAAAAACTGGTATTGTATCAGAGAATAAAGTAATTATGTAGAAGATTGAAAATTTGAAAAAATTGACCTCATGACCCTCACACATGCATATGTATGCACACACATTTAAAAATAAAAGACAAAGTTAGTGGTAGTATTCATTTCCCCAAAAAGAGGAAATGCATTTTATTTTTCAAGTCAAAATGAAGTTTTGATTAAAGTAATAGATCACTTATCACAGATTATTAATGCCTGATTCAGAAGGATATGGACCACCAGATTAGTTTCACTGCTTATAACAACATAGACTGATAAAAAATCACCTCAGAAAACTGTCAGGTACAGTCTTTAAAGGATAAACACTATGATTGCAAGCTATTTCACTTCTAGATATATACTTCAGACAAAGTCTAAAGTTTTACAGCAGAAGATATGGGAAGAATGTACATATTGTCCTTATTCTTAACAGAAAAATTGAAAAAAAAAAACCAAAATGTCTAGTAAAAGAAATAAAAAAATAATAGATGTATTTAAATATAGGATATTTACAACAAAATCAATGAGCAATCTAAAGCTATATAAAAATAATATATTTGAACCTTAGTGATACATTATTTACTAAACTAGTCTTCAATTGCCATATATATATATATATATATATATATATATATATAGTACACAAGCATGAACAGATTAACAGTGTATCGTAGCTAATGTTTACAGATCCCAATCATAAATAAAAAAAATCAACTCTAAAACAAATCTAGAGAGTGAGAAAACGAAAATACTTTAAAGAAATAAAATTAAACTTTACTGAAGAGCATAATGGAATATACCAAGGAATGGAGAGGAATATATTTTCCTGGTGAATTGAGAAAATTGATACTGTAAAGTAGTCACCTCTCCTTGAGTTAATCTTTATAATTCACTTGGCCTACCTCAAAAGTATTACCGAAATTGTTCCTTATGATATATCTATTGATTCTTAAATCTGTAGTAAGTACACACATGTAAAAGTAGTCAAGACTAAGACCTAAAACAGAAGGAAATATTGACCTGTGCTACAACATGTATGAACCTTGAAGGCATTGTGCTAATATAATGAAGCAGTCAAAACAGGACAAATATTGCATGATTCCACTCATACCTACTCTACCTAAAGTAGGCAAATAGAAAGTAGAATGATGCATGCTCATAGCTAGTTGTAGAAGGAATGGGATAAATATGTAATGGATGTGAACTTTCAAGTTTTTGAGGTGAAAAAGTTCCAGAGATCTGAGTTACAACAGTGTGAATCTAGTTAACCTTTCTGAGCCGGGCACCTGTTAATGGTAAAAACTGGAAATTTTATGACATTTACTTTTTCCACACACTAATATTTATATGTTTAAAAGGGGAACAATTTTGAGAAAGGAGGAGAATACATTCTTCCAGGTGCCAGAATATACTAAAGCACAAATTAAACAAAACACCATAATAGCTAATGAAAAAAAAGAAAAATAGATACAGGTAACAGAATAATAGAAGTAATGAGACATGATGTATGTACAGTTTAAGATTAAGATAAAGATATTTACAATTAGTAGAAAAAATATTATACAGCAAAATTGTAGATGATAATGACAATCTGTTTAAAAAGGGAAAACATATGTTTTCTTGCATTAAGGGGGATTGTCAGTTTCACTGTGTTTGTGATATGACTGCAGATAGGAAAGCAAAATTCTAGTATGTGTGGGTGAGTAATTATGGTCTGATCTCGGATATTACATGTGGTCCGGGACCATTCCTCTCTGGAACAGTTCCACTGTTTGCTTCTCTGCCATCATGAGAAGCCATTTTCTTTCATCAAACCCTTCCATCATCATGTTTTTGTCTTAGAACCACCAGAGTATGGCCTGAATCCACTGTAGATGGGAGTCCAGTTAAATGTCTTCTCCTTTAAATTGTGGGTAGAAGGCACTGTGTTCAAGGAAAACACACCAACACACAACATTTACCAAAACAATCAAATGGTTGTAATATCTAACATTACATAAATGGGCATGCACTTATTATCAGAAAATATAGAAATGTTTTAATATTGGATGCTGAAGCTTCCAGTATTAAATGACTCAAAAGACAAAACTTGTGAAGATCAGTGCTGGTAAATTTAATATATCAAAATTAAATACAACGTGCATGAGAAAAATATTACGGAGAAAACAGAAGATCAAAAGAAAATATTTCCAATAGAGGTAAAATGTTATTAAATATTAGTATTATTTTTTTAATTTTAAAATAAATAAAAAGTTTAAAAACTTCACAGAATTGAATGTATCCATTTTGCAAAACTGAATAAGGACAATAGAGCACCAACTAAGAGATAATGGCAAAGTATTTTATTATACAATGTAACAAAGAAAACATACAGTGGGTAATTGAAAAAGATGATCAATTTACTGAAATAGTAAGATTATAGGGCTTTTTCCCTATCGCATTGTTAGTAGTTTTACAGTTCAATACTGCTATATCTTGACCAAAATGAAGAGAATTGCTTCTCTTTTAAAACTTACACAGATACTTTAGGAGAAAATTGAATATTAATGTTTTATTCTGGAACACAGGCATTTTACTTTTCGAATACCAGTCTGTAGATAAACTAGATTGCTTTTTATTATGTATTATATTATACAGCATATTGTATATGTTATTGTGCTATGTATATAATTTTGTTATATTTAATTCATGAAATATTAGAAGTTATACAATTATACATTGTTATAGAACAGATGGCTCAGCTGTGCTGAAACATATATGAGACAGGTTGAAGCATTTAACATATAAATTAAGATAGATAAAAATACATGTATTCTGAAATGGAAATTTCTTCATTGAATCATTATTATCAAAATAATTAGCAAAATAAACCATATTGCATAATGTAAACAAATACATATAGAAAACATTGTATTTTTACAATTCCATGCATGTTTGTTTAAAGTAAAACCACCAGCATGTTAATTCATCACACATACACATGCACACACACACACACAATTGGGCACTGTGGGCTATAATTTGCAGTCTTCTCAATTCAGTCTCTCAGAGTGCTGGGAGTATAGTAGTGTACCTCAATGTCCACCAAGAATGCACTTCAGGTATGTGTCCTGACCTATTTTAGTAAACAACTTTTTGAGGGTCTCCCCATTTTAAGTTTTCATAATGAATATGTGTTTGTTCAGCTTTTGAAATTAGGAATCCTTTAGTAGATTTATCAGAAAATGGTTAATCACATTGAGATTTTCAAATGTACCACCATAACACCGAGGTATTTGAAAGTGATTATGGCAATATAGTAAAGAACATAAGGTCGATAACAAGGAGAATTTGAATCATTGTCTAGGCCTATTTCTTGCTGCGTGATACTTGAAAAGTCACATAGCTTTTCTAATTATTCCCTCTGTAAATATGAGAGCATATTGTCCACTGTGTTACTTTATTAACTAAGCTAATTAGTGTATTTTTAGGTATACATAATAATCACATTCATCATAGGAAATTTGTATGTCTACATGACATAATGATTTCTTTTTCCCCATTCCCCTTTCTACCCTTCACTCTTTCCTCCTTTTCCTTATTTACAAAAATTGTGTGGCCAAGTTTTCCTTTTACTCTCAATGTTGTCCTTTTCCTTCCTTCCGTTCCCCTTATCACTCCTCCCTAATTCCCCTTCCCAACTGAACTCTTTCTTCTTATCCCACAGTCTATAAGAGCTAAATTTTGGAAACAGGTCAAATGTCCATCAACTGATGAATGGAAACAGAACATGTGTATTTTTTACATACATTAGAGTACTACCGTGCCTTAATGAAATATGTGTGAGACTTTCCTAGCTAAATGGATACACTTTAAGGCCATACTCTTAAGTGAAATAAAGCAGACACACATTTGTAAATACTGCATTTTTTCTCCTGTGTGAGAAACCAAAAGTGTAAATAAGGACTAAAATAAGTACTTGATATTTTGAAATAGGAAAAAAAATGTCTACTTTCAAATTAGCATCTGGGCTTAAAATATAGTGTTTGTAAAGTTCCTGTATTTAATTAATATTATAATTATTATATTACTACATTACGTTACATGCTCACGTATTATTGATTTTGTGTTCCAGATGGCTGTAGAGGATAATGAAAATTTCAAAGAAATGTACCCAAGTTATTCAAAATACATTAATCAGCTTCACTGTTTTCTAATTCTTTGCCTAACTTACTATTATCAAAATTGTTTGAGTTGAAAATTAAGCAAAACAATTTTAATTTTTTCCTTATTTAATAAGGTATAACTTTATGGCTATAAATTTTTCTCTGTCTTGTTAGATCCATTCATTATGTTGTGATACACAGTTATTTTATAAACAGTATGCTATTACAAATTCATTTTTTAAATATCCTGTTTGACTCCATTAGAGCTTAGGAGATTATTTCCTAACATTGAAACTCATTTTCTTCAAATTTGATATTTCATTGCACTTTAATGTGAATAATCTTACAAGATGATTTTTAAAATAATTTGAAATTGTTTTAATTTCAAATGTGATTCATTTTATTTAAAGTACCCTGCCTTTTTTTTTTTTTTCTTATTTAGTACCAGGAATCGAACTCATAGCCTTGAGCTTGCCCAGAAAGAGATGCTTCACTGAGTTACATCGCCGTCCTGAAAATACCTGAATTTTTATAATAGCATTTAAACTCACAGCAAAATTGACTGAAAGCTATAAAGATCCCTCATACATCTCATTTGTTACAAAATCACTTCTTTAGCTGTCAAATCCCACGTCTATGGTGGAATTTGTGGCTCAGTCATAGGCTGCATGCCTAGCATGTAGGAGGCCTTGAGTCTGAGTGCCCCCCCACACACATATTATCTATTGCACACCTATGTGATACCTTCACCACAGTTAATAAAGCTGTACTGACATATTGTCATCCAAACTCCAGTGTATACATTAAATTGACTCTGATTTTTGATTTCTATTGAGATATAAGTACATATAGAGATACAGATGTAAATAGACAGATTCAGATACAGATATACACCCATCATTATTATTATACAAAGCAGTTTCATTGCCCTGCAGTGACAACGTGATCGTTCTAATCATTGCTGTGAAACCGTTTACCACCAGCAGTAGCTATTTCTTTTACTTTTCCCATAGGTTAACCACTTCTAGGATGCTGTATGGTTGAAATACTACAGTTTGTAGCATCTTTCATTTACTATTACCAATTTAACATTCCTGCCTATTACGGTGTCACTTGATATCTCATTTCCTTGTTAATTTGAATAACAAGCCATTGTCCGGATGTATGGAGTTACCATGGTTGAATCATTTGCCTTACTATAGACATCTTGCTTACTTTCAAACCTTGACAATTACCTACATATAGCTGGTATAAACGTTCATGTAGACGTTTTTGAGTGTGAACAAAAATATTCAGCTACAATTTGGATAAATAGTAAAGACGATGATTGCTAGACAATGTGTCAAGACAATGTTTAATTTTGCAAAAAAAAATTGAATCTTTTCTTCAAAAATGACTGTACAAGTATCATTTAATCTCCACTAAGATGAATTAGAGTTCTCATTGCCACAAATATTTTCCAGCATTTGATTGCCAGTACTTTGAATTATGGCCACACTAGTAAGAACATAGCATGATGTTATCATGTTTTAGTTTACAATTCCACGATGATGTGTCAGTGAGTATTTTTCATATGCGAGCTGCATCTGTATAAATTCTTCAGTGGAATGTATGTTCAGATTGTTATCCATGCTTTATTGAGTTGTTCATTTTCTTATTGTAAAGCTTTAAGAATTATTTCTTTTTTGAATAAGGTTCCATTATCTCAAATGTATTTTGCAAATATTTTTCTCCCCAGTCTGTTGCATGTTTTCTCATTCTTTGACAATATTTTTTCATAAACCAGATTTTATTTTTACTGAAGTTCTGTTTATCTATTACTGCTTTCCTCTATCACATTTTCAATGTGTCTATGCCTTGCTAACAGTCATCTGGATTTAATTCCAGGCTATTATCTAGAAATTTTATACTTTTAATTTTGTATATAGGTCTATGATCCACTTTGACTTTTTGTGCAGATTTTAACTTCTGTGAAGACTTATAGTGCATAGATATCTAGTTGATCTAGCACCATGCTTTCTTTGAAAAGATTATTTTTAAGCTAGGCATGATGGCTCACAGCTATAGTCCCAGCACTCAGAGGGCTGAGGCAGGAGGATTATTGCGAGTTCCAGACCAGCCTGGGCTACAAAGTGAGCTCAAGCCCAGCCAGAACTGCCAACTGAGACTCTATTTCAAAAAGAGAAAAAAAAAAAAAAAAAAAAAAAAAAAAAAAAAAAGATTATCTTTGCTTTGTTGTGCTGCTTTTATGGCTTTTCTAGAATCTATTGACTCTACATGTGTGTCTTTCCCATGTTCTACTCTATTGATGAATTGTTCTCTGTTTTTGACAACATCTAAGTGTTGATTAATGCAGAATTATAAGGATTTTTGACACTGGATAATGTCAGGCTTCAGGCTGTATACTTCTTCAACGATGAGTGGAGAATTCTAGACTTTTGCATATTATGCAAATGTCAAATCAGTTTACTAATGTATATAAAATACAATTATTAGGATGTTGATTAAGATTAGCTTAAATCTATAAATAAATTTATAAATAATTCATTAATACTGAATCTTACAGAGTATGGAATATCTTTGGATTGTTTGATCTGTTATTTTCTTCATTAGATTGTAATAGTTTTCTTCATATATATAATTTAAGTATCTCCTGATAGGGAACGTTAATGTAAGCATATAGTAAAAATTTAACAATTCAAATTCAGCTTGTTGATTCCAGTAATTGACTCTCTATGTGAACTTTATCAATTACCTTGATATCTTTATTATTAGTTCTAAAGGCTCGTTTTTTAATCCTTTTATTTGGTCCATCATATCAGGCTTTTTACATAGCACATCATATGCAAATTAAATTTTATTTCTTCCTCCCTAATCAATTTATTTGTTTGTAGTTGTTATTTTTCTTATTGTAGTAGTGATTTCAGTATTACATTGAAAATAGTGGTCAGAGGAAAACACAGACATATTCCACATCTTAACAAGAATGCTTCCAGTTTCTTATCACTAGGTCAATTTTCAACATTGAGCATGTTGTTAACTGCAGGTTTTACATATTCTGCATTATATTAAGGAAGTTCTTTATTCTAGTTTGACCAGTTTTTATGATCAATTAATACTTAATTTTGTTAAATGTTGTTTCTCTATCGATTGATATTGTTATGTGACCTTTCTATTTAGCCTGTTGATCTGATGGACTACATTATTTGAATCTCAAATATTAAACAAGATTTACAGAGCTAGAATAAATCACACATTCTAGTGTTTGATTTGTCATCTTCTTAAGGACTTTTATATCTATGTTAATGAGACTTATACCCTGTAGCATTCTTTTTTTAAATTCTTTATTATTTTAATTAGTATTTTATTGGTACATTTTAGATGTACATAATGATAACATTCATCATCGGGAGTTTGTACCTGTACATGAAGATTATTTTCTTATAATGCATTTGTGTTTGTTAAATGGACAATTCTTGCAACATACACTGAGTTAGGAAATACTGATTTTTTGTTTCGTTTTCTGGAATAAATTATGAAGGACTGATAAATATTCTCCCTTAAATATTTAGAAGTGTTTACCAAACAATTCATGTGGTTTCGTTCTTTCTACATCACAAGATTATTCATGATTGATTCCATTTCTATAGTAGATAATTGGCCTATTCAAAATTCCTAATTGTGCATGAGTTTTCAAAGACTATATATTTCACAGAATTGGTCCATTTTATCTAGGCTCTCAAATTTTTTACAACAAAACTTATACATTGTGGGTTTTATTACTCCTTAGTTCTTATTACTTTTTTGGAAGAGAATAAAGTCAAATATGGCAAAACAAAGTTGTCAGTCAAAACCAACGGTAGACATAGCACATGACATAAAAACAGAGTACAAGTTTATCAACAATGGTTACCATAATGCCTCTTGCTTCCTTAAAAAGAATTGTCTATCTCATAAGGTATTATAAAGTTGAACAAAACAGTAGAGAACAAGACCAATGAAACCTAAACCTTGTAAACACTACAGAACTTTCAAAGAAGATAATAGTCAATTTCTTTTAGTTTTTGTATTATTGAACTGTGTCTTCTATATTTTCCATTGGCTAGCCTTTCTGAAAATGTATGCATGTGCACTGAACTTTTTGAAGGGCTGTTTTGTTTCTGCTGATTTACTCAATTAGTTTTATGCTTTTAGTTTCCTTGATTTCTTTCCTAATTTTTATACCTTCACTGATATGAATTTCTGAAATAGTACTGCTTTCCCAATACTTCATTTTTCTGGTAAGTTGTATTTTACTATAATATTTTTCAGATTATTCTTTTGAGTTCCTTGAAGTTTTACCTTTGTCATGTGCTATTTCATTTTGTGTCCTTTGATTCCTCAAATGTTTGGGTATTTTCTAGCAATCTTCCTATAACTGTAGTGATTTGTAGTTTATTTTCATTGTTATCTGAGAGAAGGAAGTGTATAATTTGTAATATTTTGAATCTATTATATGGCACAGAGTATGATATATATATATATATATATATATATATATATTCCAAATGAGCTTGAGAAGAATATGAAGTAGTATGTAAATGTTCAATATATCTTGTTGATTTTTGATTAATTCAACTATGCCCTCATTAATATTTGTCTTGCTGGATCTATCATTTTCAGATCCTGTTGCAGTTCATGATTGTGACACATCACAAAAGGGTGAATGATTACTCAAAGATTTTTCTGAGTCAATGTACAATCCATGCTCCAAGAGGGCCCCCAAGTATCTCCCATTAACCAAGACACCTCAGCATGAGACAGTCTGATAATCCCGAACTGAACCCTCGGTGCTGTTTTATGAACAAAACCAGAAAGCAAAGATAATAGAAAAAAGATGGGAGCCTGGGAAGGAACTCACGTATGGCCCAGGGAAAGGTCAGGGCAGTCCGTTAAAAGACTGCTCTTGGAACAAATCTAAATGATATACTGAAGCACGAAGAGCACAAAGGCCAGAGCGTTCACTCCTTTGATCCTACTTGGATTTGTTGATTTTTATATAGGATGAAAGATATGTATCTTTTTCAAACTTTGTATATATGCATATCTAAGTTTCCCAGAAAGATTTAATAAATATTTTTGACACCTTTCTCAAGAATAAGATGGTTGTTGAGGTAAGGATTTATTTTGTGTCCCTATCCTTGTCCACTCATCTACATGTCTGTTTTAATTCAAGTAGAATGCTATTTTTATTACTATGACTCTGTTATGTGTTTTGATTTTAAGTAAGATGATACCAATCTTTTTTTTTTTAAAGTTTAACCTGCACATTATGAAGTTTTTGCACTTTCATGTAAATTGAAAGATGTTTTTTCTTACTTTGGAGAAGACAGTCATTGAATTTAGTTGCAATATATTTTAAGAGCTATCTTTGTTTCAATATGCATAGTTAGCAATACAGATAGATGCCAAGGGAGGAAAAGTGACACACTGAAATGCAGAGACATAGAGCAAATGCACGTGTCCACATTTGTCTTGTACCTTTTACATTCAGGCTTTCTGTTCTTGAAAGATTTTTAAATAATTCAGTAAGAAACTCTATCACAGTGCTCATTCCTATGGAAGTAATTTTTGGGCAGTGGAAAAATTTATCTAGGACTCCATACATGAACAAAATAGGATAATCAAAAAGACACAAAACTTGAAAAAGTGTGTTACTAATAAAGTGATCATGCATTTGGGACAATTTTGGAAAACATTGGCTTCATAACACAAGCTATTAAAAATTTAATACAATCTTCCTGGTTAGAAATAAAAAATCATATAGATAATGTTTTTAAGAAGGATATATTACATATGGAATTGCAAGACACTCTAATGGAACAAAAAGATGCTTTACATCTAGTTAGAGTGAAACTGTAAAGGAAAAATATTTATGGAATTTTCCTTTGATGTATACTTACAATGTGAATTCTAATACTGACATCAGATAGCTAGAATTTTAATTATGATATTTAACTTAAAGTGTGAGAAATCAAGGTTACACAATTTAAATTTGAAGAAAACATTTTATTGTACAAATAAATTGCATTTTTCATATGTGATGAAAACATAATTATGACTTTAAAGAAATAAAGAGTTCACTAATCTTTCTACTTTTTCTTGCAATTTGAAAATTTTTAAAAATTTTCATTCATTATTAATTCAATTGTCTCCTATAACCAGTTATTATTTCCTTGTTTTCTATATGGATTTCAAATTAAAATGATTTCTTTCTGACCTTCTTACATGTTTAGGGCTGTATATCTTTAAATTCAACCATAGTTTTTTTGAATTTCTGCCATCTTTTCAGCATTATTGAACTTGAGCTTGGGTAGACTTAATTTAATGTTTTTTTCACTTTTAGTCCCATATTAACTAGTTTTTAAGGGCACATGGTGATTTAAAGCAAAATCCCTTTACTTTTTTCCATCCTGTTTGATCAGAAACCTAAAATAGATTTCTTTTTGTGTATTCAGGTTTGAAGAATAATGTATCTAAATGCACTGAATACTCACCAACAAATAGATTGTGTGGTACTTGATTTCCCTTGACTCTACTCACTTTCCACATGAGTGGTGTGGCCAGATAATTTTAGCAGAAATATTGTACTGTAAAGTTTATGGTCTCATAAGAAAGCACCAAATCAGCAGAATAAGGAATAATAACATACCAAATAAGAATACTTGCATTTAATGAACAGTTGACCAAGTCTTTATTTGACAAAATTCTTAGGTTTAATGACCAGTTGTGAAACTTACACCTGGCTGAATTTATACTTGGGATTTGGTGGAATAATCTTGGCATATCTGTAACTAGAGGACAGATGGATGTATACAACAACTGACCCAATTTCCACTGATTATTTTTCTAGCATACCTCAGTTGTGTTATTTTATTATGTTTAATTATAATATTATTTGTTTATTTATTATCAGAAATCAAACTCAGGGCCTCACACTTGACAGGCAAGCACTGTGCTACTGAGCTATATCCCTAGCCCATATAATACTTTTGTAAAATTGTCCAATTAATTATACACCTTTATGTTACATAAGGTGCTATTCAGATATACATATGCTGTCAAATGAATAAGTCAAAAACATTTTTATATAAAATCACTTCATAGACTTAACTTTTTGAGAACATTTAAACTCTACTTTTAGCAGTTTTCAAATATAATAAGCTAATATTTACTACATTCAGCAAGCTACACAATGAATCTACAAAGCTTATTCCTTTTATGTAACTGAAAATGTATATTCTTTCTCAGCATCCTCTGTCATCCACCCTCATGCTCGCTTTGATGAGTTTGAAGTTTTAAATGAATTTGAAATAATTACTTACTTCTACCATCTCCCTCTTTTACATGTGATGATCTTTAGTAACGATTGTCAACTTTGATTTGATTTAAAAACACCCAAAAATCACTAAAGAGTACTTCTGGAAAGTTCTGTGAGAAGCTACCCTGCATAACTCATTTGGCATCTTAGCACATCCTAATACTGATATAAACTTGCTTTATTAGCAATTTTTAGGCTACCCTGTATAACTCACTTGGCATCTTAGCATGTACTAACATTGATATAAACTTGCTTTATTAGTTACTGTCCCATAGGTGGGACAAATTATCCAAAAACCCAATTTAAAGTGAGGAGAATATGTTGGCCCATAATTTTTAAATGATTCAGCCCCTTGGTAATTTGGCTCCAAGGCATAAAAGTCTTGGCAGGAGAAAATAGCAGAGTAAAAGTGGTCACGTGATAGCAGGAAATAGAGCACAAGTGGGGCTAAGAATGAACCCTTGCAAATCACAGCAAAACCTCCCAGGATCCCTCACCTCCCTACAGCCCATTCAGCTCTTCAGTTCTTCGGAGTTTGGTGATTTGTAGAGCATCCTCATTATCTAATCACGCTCAAATCCGTGAGACTTCAAGGGGATATTTTATGTCTATGCCACATTTTGCCACTAACCCCTGAGAGATTTATGTCAAACTAATTATATATAGTGCATTTAGCCCATCTGTGAGACTCACTCAACTCCTAACAGTAGCAGCATTGCTGAAATGTCCTAGTCCAAAATCTCCTCTGAGACACAAAGTAAACCAACAGCTGTGACCCCATGTAAAGGTTAAAAAAGTAAGTCAGATACATTCACAACACATAACAGGGGCTGGAGGTTTAACTCAGAGCATAAGTGGTGTAAACATTCTCATTTTAAATAGGAACTACAGGGCCAAATGAAGGCATGTGGGGGGCGGGGACAAGCAAAACAGAAACTCAGCAGGGCAACCATTAAACCATGTGTGTCCATGTCTAGGGCCCAGGGCAAGTTGACATGAACTTCAAAGAACTTGGTAGCCTTACTCTGTGCTAATGGCAGTTCTAGCCAAATGGTCACTCCCAGAGAGTGACTTTCCTCAGCAGCTGAGCCACATTCTTGGCATCTCCAAACTCCCTGAGTGACCAGTACCTCAATGGCTTCACTCTCAGAGCTCTCACATGTTACGCACCTCTATCTCAGAGGCACATTTTATGGCCATTCGGACCTTCCTCTGAAATCCAGATGAAGTCTCTTTGACTCAATAGCTCCTAAATTCTTCATTTCTGAGAAACAAGTACCACCGTGTTGACACTAAAGTCTGCTGAGCAGTAGCCAGACTTTCTTGCACTGTGGCTGCAGTGGCCTCTGACTGTCTGGTTTGCCAAACTTGAGGAGACATTTCCTTTTGTGGCCCTGAAGGAGCAGGGTGCCACAGGACTCTCTTCGCAAAGGAAAATCTTTCCAAATCTTTACCCCTCTACACCATTCCTCATGTGATAAGCAGGGAGGGGCCAGAGCTAAGGCACATTAGAGGTGTATCTCCTACTGTCCTGATGTAAATGACTGGTCATTTATCAATGCCAGTATTGTCAGACGCCAAACACTCTGTTGCCTTAAGTTAGTTTCTTTTCTTTACAAAACTAGAAATACTTTACATTTTTTGGCTTTTAATTTTGATTCTTATTTTCACAGTAAATCTGACTAAATGCAACTAGCAGTTCCCATGCCATAGCCTGAATGATGGGCTGTCTTGAAATTTTATGCTTCAGATTAATTGTCCACTGCTCTTAATATCAGACTCCTGCAATGTCTACAGACATGGGAAAATTGTAGGCAGATTTCTGCCAAAAGGTAGCACATATGGATTTTAGTACAACTACCAATGGTGGCATTATTTGCAATTAAATTCTGAGCCTGCCCTTAACTATCCACATTCCCATCAGCATCCAGTCTTGTGAGTTCTAACAAAAGTATCTCTTCAATGTCTGCTTATGGCATTCTGGAGTTTCTCTAGCTGATATCTCCAAACCTAGCCAAACTTCCTCCATGGAAGTCTCCCTTCAAGAACTTCCAAACTCATATATATATATATATATATATTCATGATACCAAGTTTTGCACTAGTCACTTACCCATCATTAGGACAGAGTATCTGATGACCATGATTATACAAAGAGATTTGGTTCATAGCTTAGAGGATTCAGTCCCTAGTTAGTTTGATTTAGGGCAGAAACAGTATAAAAGAAAAACACAATAGAGCAGTCAAGAAACGCAGAGGAACATGGGGAGAAAAAGCGAATCATAAGTGGAACCAAGAATATACCCTTTCATTTCCTCACACCAGATAAACAATGCAATATTTATACATATGTGTTCAATTTATTTCACTTACGTGTATGGTCTCTAGGTGAGAAACCAAAAGCATAAATAGGGATCAAAATGTATAATAGATATTGTGAAATAGAAGGAAACTTTTCAAATAAGAAGAGGATCTAGAGAGGGGGAAGGGATAAGGAAGGAAGGAAAAATGGAAAACAAAAAATGGGGGAAAATGGAAACAAAGCCTTTGGAAATAAGGAGTGGAAGAGGCATTGAAGGGGGGGAGGGGAATTTGAAAATATAAGAATCAAGGTACATCATGTACACATACTAATTTTCTACAGTGAATTCAGCATCATCTATATCTAAATTGTATCAGTACTATTAATTTCAAAAATGCACCTTTGCAGGTGATCCTTCCATTGTCACAGCTCTAATCAGACCTGCAACTTCAAATAACACATTTAATTATTGAAACCATCAAAAGATGAACTTACTAAGGAGTGCAGCATGCTAGCTTCCAATCACTATTTCAACATGGAAGACTTTGGAGGGACATGTTAGATGTAAACCATAACACTTGGTATGAAATATAATCTTACAAGGAACATTGGAGTCTTATACCATTCCCAATTTGCATTAGAAAAGAATATTTATCAGTGATTTTTATAATTAGCGATAAAACTTTGCGTTTGTTTAACTGAGATGTGTGTCTGGCCTAATCAGTGAATATGCCATTTAAAAACAGCAAGTATTATTTAGACATAACTGGATAACTGGTTAAGAATCTTTAGCTTTTAGTATATCACAATACTCCTGTTGATAAAACATGTAATTCAATAGCAAAAGTTGGAAGTTTAAGATAAATAAAACACAGAAAGATTTGCACTGAAAATTGTTTCTTAAATTTATATTCAAACAAGACATCAGTTTTGTTAGACCTGACACAACTTATTCATTAGAAAGCAACAAGTGTGCACATCTGTATATTTGCATTCTATAAATAGTTGTTCAAGAAACAAAAGGTTGCTTAGAATACATAACCTCTTACTAGTTTAAATTATATGTTTCACAGTTGAGTATTATGATCTTGTTTTCAAATACATGTATGTGACTACCTAATTACAAAGCAGACATTTTAAACATAGTGTTTATTACAAAGCATTGTAGCTCAAAATAAAAACGCATGAGATGCAAAGTTGAGGAGGAAAAGGGGGCAGCCCTGCTCAGAGGATTGAGCACAGACATCAATATATCCATTCTGTAGTCTAAGTGAGTTTTGTTGCAACCAAATCTAATACAGTGCAAGCCAAATGCAACTTTTTGTACACGGTGAGGCTGGCAACATCATTAAACTATAAAGAATTATGTCACATTATTTTTATCCTACTGAAGCCATTATTTGGTTAACTGAAAATGATGAACAGTGGGACTAGCGACATTGTTAATGTCGCTTTTATTATCTTTTGGTTGGCTTTGTAGTAGGAGATAAGCTTTTGGGGTGGATTTGCTAATGATAAGAGGGAAACAGGAAAAGTTTAGAGAGGTTAATAAACTAATTTGTACATAGGGTTAGATTCTAATAATCATGGCTCAGTTGCATTGAATCTGAAAGTTTATACAAATATGGGGTTTGTTTCAACAATTATTGTGGATTCTATTGTTGTTGTTGTTGCTGTTGTTGTCTTTTAGAGTAGGATCCTAGGTAGTAACTAGGGAATTGGAGAAAGGTTGAATAACAAGGCCATGGTATTCAGATTTCAGCCGACCAGAAACTCAAAAGAAGAGCTACTCAAAACTAGAAAAAAGCCCTATAATAGATATAGCAGTTCAGACACATGGACAGGGTTTAGAATTGTCTATAATGTCACTAAGAATTATAGGACTTGGCCATTAAAGCATGAAGAAAATCCCAGCCACTATAAAACATGTATTGATAATGGTGGTTATATATACACACAGTGAGATGCTCAATCAAAAAGAAACTTTAGCACTGGACCTCATTTGATAGTTTATGTGCCATTTTGTTTACACCTGTTCTCTTTAAGCTTGGCTTAGAGACCCTGTGTTCCTCAGTGCGTTGCGGGGGGCATCAATTCTTCCAACTGTAAAAGACTAGAGGAGGTAGGGCTTGACAAAGGGAACAGTGCTTCATTCTGTGTGTCTGTGCTGGCAGTGACACATACACTCTACAAAGAGATAAAGCTATCTACCAGTTTTACGTCAATCCTTCTCTATCTTTGTCTTAATGTCCAGAAATTGTGGGCAGAAGAATAAGATTAGATGTTTCATGAGATTTTCTGTTAGAAAAAAAATGTGTATATGTTAATACTATCCAATATATGTATATTGTATGTACGTATATGCATATGTATATCCAAATATATATATATATATATATATATATATATATATATATATGTTAATACTATTCCAATTTAGTATTGAAAGAGGAGTTAGGTGCTAGTACTTGGTATTTACTAATGGCAGCTTAAGCACTGATGCAATGCTTAAAATATTTTGTGAGTCCTGAAAAAACAGAGGTATGCCTAAAATTGAATGTGTTGAGGTGAATCCATACACAGGTTAATACAAACAATGACAAATCTGCATGTACAGTGAGCTTTACATAGCATAATATGCAGTCCATGCCATAATATCAATTATGTGGTGTTTACTCACCTGCCATTTATATATTCTCTCCCTCTCTCTCCCTCTCCTTCCCTCTCTCTCTCATACATTACTCTACAGTATGCACACAGTGCGGTTCAAAAGTGCCATTTTGGAAACACATTTTGTGATCTAAATCTCTTTTTAAACAGGTTATGTAAACTTACTGTTTATTTTCATGTTTCTCTGATCACAATTGAATTTTAAGAGTAATGCTAATCATTTTATCAATGCCTGCTCACAACTTTTCCCTAACTCATTTCTTCTATGATAAAATATTCAGGTCATCACAAAATACATTTTAGTTCTTAAACACATATTTCTAGAAAATATACTGATACAATGTAGATGTAAATTGTATCCCAAAATCCTCATGGCTTCTAGAAGGTAATTGGTCATATTATGAATTCATTGATGAATTTAAAACTAATTGCACGGTTAAGAGATGGGGCTTGTTTGGAGATGATGGGTCAGTGATGTCATGACATGGAAGGTTATGTTCTTATTCCCAGATCCTCTGCTCTGTGATTTCTGACTGCTATTAATTAAACTGCTCTTCTTTACCGTGGCTTTCTACCATGATGTCTCACCATCTGAATCTTCTGAAAACTCTGAGCCCAGATAAACCTCCCCTCCTTTAAACTGTCAGTTTTGAGCATTTTCTCTCAGCAACAGAAAGGTCACTAATACAGAAATTTTGCTTCACAAAAGTGGGACCTTTGCTGTGATTATAACATGACTGAATGATTCAGAAGACTTGGGGACTGGTTTTGGATAGGAGATTGGAAAGATGTGGAGATGTCTGCTGGAGAAGCCCCAGAATGCTATAGTCAGAGCCTTTTTGCTTAAAAGACCAAAATGATGGTGGGGATGGGGGTGGTATAGAACAATCTCAGAGGGGTTTCAGTTGATAACAAGCATTACATTGAATGTTGGGCTAGAACCCATGTGTGTTATGCTCTAGCAAAAAAAAAAAAAAGTCTTAATTTTGGCTAGGTCCTGAGCATTTGGAGAAAGCTGAGATTAAAAGTTGTAGGCTAATTAATCTGCTAGAGAAAATTTCAAGACTATCCATCTTTCAGGGTGTTCTATGGATATTGTTTGCTGGATATAATTAGATTGCTAGTGATGATTTTAACAATGGTACAGCAAAAAAAATTAAAAATTTAAATTTTGAGCAGAAAAAAAAACATTTACAGTGTTGGAGCCAAAAGAAATATGATTGCATAACAGGTTATTGCTATTAAAAAAGAAGCCTGTACTTTCCGTCAAGAAATTGAGAAAGATACCTTGAGGGCATGTGATGTGATGGTCAGACCACGTGAGGTGTTAAGTATATAAAAGGTTAAGATTCTTTAATGGACTTCTTTGAAAAAGAGAAACCCAGTGCTTTTTGTTATTTCAAGGCTCCCCAAAGAAGCATGTTACTGAGTTCAGCCATTCAGGAATTCAGAAGATGCTAGATGCTTTGTCTAATGAAGGTAGGATGCATCTAATTTTAGGGAGCATACTGACCTTACCAAGGTGATGATGGGTTTTTTGGCATGCAAAAATGCAAATTTTGTGGTGTCATTGAGGCTTCCACTCAGATTTCAAATGAGGCCTGGGAAGCCAAGCAGTGTGGTCCTGAGAGGGCAGTGTAAGCCTGTGAGTGTGGTGTCACAGATGCAAAGTACACCCCAGGAATCTGGCCATGTCAGGAGTGTGTTTAGCTGTCTAGGAAAGTAACAGTAGTGAATAAAGCCAGCCCAAAGAACTGGCCATAAAGGCAGCAACCAGCATGCAATGGAGGTAGGAGTGCCCACACTCTTGGGAACTCACATCTCATTGTAACCTAAATCAGGTGCTAGATATGGAGCTACACGACTTAAATGTTTTTCTTGTTGTGTTTCTCTCTTGCTTTGTCAACATGCTTTTCTGTCCCATTTTCTTTCCTTTCTGGAAGAAATATTTTCTGGAAAGAAAATATTTACTCCATACCATTGTATGCTGTAATTGATAGAAGTGTTGTAACTTTGATAAAAGTTAAAATCAGAGCTGGAGTTAGAGCTAAGCAGCTCAACACCTGCCTAGCAAGAGCAAGTTCATGAGTTCCATTCCCAGTAGGAAAGTAAATAAATAAATAAATAACCCTAAAGTTAGACTAAGAGCACTTTCCATAATGAAATGCACCTGAGAGCCTTTTGGTGATCAAGTACAAAATGTTATATCTTGGTTTGAAAATGTCTGCGAAAGACTCACGAACTGAAGGCAGAGATTTTTGGAAAGTTTTTAGATCTTGGAGATGCCACGCACATCAATGGATTCATACATTCATAAGCATATGTGTTATATGGTGGAGTATCACTAAAAGCAGTAGGGCACTAGGGATGTGACTTGGAAGGGCATGTCTTGTCCCTGGCTTCCCTTATCCCCTCTCTCTTAGCTTCCCAGGATTCATGATCTAAGCTTCTTTGCCCTGCAAACCCTTCGGCTACGATCATTATGACTTGGAACAAACTGACCTTGAAGTAAAACCTTTGAAAACTGTGAGTCAAAGTAAACTTCTTCTCTTTTAAATTGTGTGCATTATCCAATTTGTTACAGTGATAGAAATACACATCTAGGTCTCCAGAGCTTATCTGTGGTACTTAAAGATGAAACTTCCACTTACAGATGATAGCCAACAAAACCTGGGTACAACTTTCTACATAGGCCACTACTACATGAGCAAAGTGAATATTGTATCTCTTTTCTTCCTGCTGAATTTAAGAAGCAAAAGGTGTTTCTACACACACACACACACACACACACAGAGAGAGAGAGAGAGAGAGAGAGAGAGAGAGAGAGAGACTCTCAATGGTTTCTCTAATCCTTATCTCATTTTCTTGATTGTATCATGATATATTACGTGGACAGCGTAAAGATAATACAATGTCTGGCTCTAATTTTAAATTGAAGAAATTACCTCTGCACTTTGTTATTAATAGATAAATAGCTAAAAAAGCAGCTCTTCCTTTGAACAGAAAATCAACACTACCTTATATAAGATAGAGATAGTAATGAGAAAGTCATGAACATGACACAATGTAGGACAATCTTATTTACAATGACAAAGAGAGACAGTGTTACCTGCTACTTTGTAGGAGATTGGTGGTATGAAATAAGAAGGTGGGGTGTAATGTTGAGAATGAATAATGTGTTTCAGTCTAACATTTCGTACCAGTACCTAAAACCAGCATTTTTGAAAACACTGACATTAGCCAGTGTAATATTTGGTAAAGCATTCAGTAGTATCCAAGAAGAGAGGCTGTCTAGGAAGAAATCAAGTCTCGATTTACTAGGCAACGTTAGCAAAGATTGTTAGGACATAAAACCTAAACAATGAATAAAATTTATAGGAAAATCAAATATTTCCTGCTCCTGAGTAAACTACCAGTATCTTCTTACTGAGTTTCCAGTAGTCTAACTTGAAAACTGGGAGAACAACAATGAATGTATTTAATATTTCTTTAAAATCTATTTGGATGAAGAGACTAATTATATTTATTGATATAACTCATTTGAGTAAAAAGTGAATCTGCTTTTTCCGAGCAAAAACTGGATGCCCTCTGAATCTGAAGTCCAAAATTTTCAATGGCCACTCAACTGTAACATTAACCTCCATTATAGAAAAATCAAACAGGCTTGTTGTCCAGTGATTTAAAACTGACAATTTTAAAGTTGAAATAAGTCACTGGGAGGAATTCATTTTCTATTTTCGCTGCATTAAAATACATTGAATATTACACTGCACTGAATTAATAAAAGAATACAAATAACACTGGGAACCAAAGTATTTTTCTTCCCATACTTACATTTATGTCCAAAATCAATAAACAAAATGAACAAAGGGAATACATTTCTGTAGGTTCTGTACCAACTAAATGATTTCTTCCAGAGACAGAATACTTTGATTCATGTTCAGATAGCAATTCTCTTATGATTTTAATTTCTATGGTGTTTATGACAATTTTAAATTCCCCATCAGCTCCAATTTTGTTGAGAGAGTAATCAATATTCACAGCATTTCTCTCATTTGCTTAAAATTAAAGATGATGACTGCAGCACTACAGTTCTGGCTTTTTTCTTCAAAATTGGACATTAATAAATATATGAAGACCCTGAGCCCTTTGGACTCCGCTAATTTTTGTTAAGATACAAAATGAGTTCTGCTAGTATAAGCATGGCCTGATACATCTTCAAAGTCAGCATTTCTGAAAATACTGACACTATTCAGTGCATAGTTTAGAAGAGAAGTCAACAGTGTCCTAAGAGAAAGAACAGAAAGATGACATATATTTTAGTCCTGTGTGATACATTATCTTGCAATGTGTGCTTTGGCAAAATCACTTGCTCTTACTCTCATTTGCAAAGAGACAGAACTCAATCACACCATGATTATTATCAAGTGAGGAGTGGCAGGTGGGTGAGGACATAGCAAACGCATTCAAAGAGTGTAGCAGAAAATCCTGGATGATATTTTTCCAACTATGCAATATTATCCCCATGCTACTCTCCTCTGATCTTTTGCTTATGCTAAAATATTACTTATTATAAAATGCTGCGCATGTTAATTGAATCAAAGATATAGTTTGGTTAAAAGCCATTGCACATCATGATATCAAATAATTTTTCCAAGTCTAATATTTTATTGATCTATGAAGAGAAAGATCACTAAATTATGCTATTAATCACATGTATCCAAACATCTTCTTGATTCAGAATATTTTACTAGAATAATTAAATAATATGTCCCTCTCAATCTTTTAATGAAATTCACAAATCGTTAGCTAAGTTATTTTTGTTTTTGTTGTTGAGTATTCAACTGCGGTACATGCGTATTGGATGTTATATGTAGCCACTACTTTTCTCCACGTAAATGTCCCATGACTGATAGAAATGTTAGGGCCTTATATGTTTTAGGTTTGGAAGTTGTACAGTATAACATCTGCTGCTATTTAATGCTCAAAACAGTCTCGGGTTCAACAAAACTGACAAGGCTAGTATCCACCTGCACGTGGTAAGTGTGTGAAGATCACAATTACAGAAGAGCATGGGTAATAGATGCGGATGTTGTATTCATGTATAAGATATCTGACATATCCTGGGGATAACTGTATGCTGTTTTCAGAGGAGGATAATGAGGGCCACGTTTAAATAACTTGGGAGCGGCATTAGTAGAATACACATTCAACTCCCTGTCCTCCAAAACCAGTGTTCTTTCTACAGTGCTGAACAGCCTCAGAGAATATTGTTCTGTCTTATATTGTTACATTTTTTCAATGGATGCAATTTTAGTATCAAAGGAAAATCTAGCAAAGTGTCAGAATCTTATTTCCAGCGCTACCTCTATTACTTTAGTGAATGGAGGTGAGTTACTTCCCTTCCCTGGGCATTTTTTTCCACATGCAATAAATGGAAAAGAAACTGTTTGTACCATTCTGTCTCTAAGGCTTCTGGGACTTCTTGCATGGTCTGCTTCATAATACATACCTATAGTGAAAAGGTTACAAAATGGAGAGAAAAACTGAGAGCTTTAGCAACTTATAATTAAATGATTATAATGACTACATACTGAACTTCCAAAATGACTAATACTGGTTTTGTGATTCCTACCTGGGATATCCATTAACCTCCAAGGCAAATGGCATGGGATTTAATTAGTTGTACAAATGTGTCTCTCCTGTCGGAATATTTCCTTTCATATTCAGTTATATTTCCTAAGTCAAGATTCCTCCACAGACACAAGACAAAACTTTTGGGGATATGGTAGATTTATTTGAGTTGCTAATTAAAATAAAATGAATTGTCATGTGTTTGAATAGCATTTGGAATAAAATAGAACTCTTCTTCTGCAGGAAGGATATAGTAATTTGTTTTTGTGCACTAGCAAGTATAGGTTTAAAAAAGGAAGTCTTCCTAGAAACCACTGACTGAGGGATCACTTCGTATAGTAATGGTAACAATTTGGTGAATTGCCAAAAAAATGTTCTGAGTGTGGAGTATACCTCTTTGAAAACACTCGGTATGCAGAACTGAATCTTATATATTTATATTACATTATTCTAGTCATTTAATTCTTTACAGTTTCACAAAAATCACAGAATTAAGCACTGTAAGTGATTATCAATGTCAGAGACTTGATTCTAATATTTTTCAGCAAAATATTTTTTTAAAAAATCTGAAATGAAAGTTTCATGTGCATTACTTGTAAGTGTTTAGCTTCTCTAGATGGAGTAGAACTCAGATCCCAGAGCATATCTGTCTATGAACTCTTCTCTTCTATTTTCCTACTCTGTCATAGCCTTCCAGTTATGTAGAAGGAGATTTTAAGACTTTGAAGAATCCAGTTCAAAAACCTTGTCTCCAGTGAATTATCTTACCCAAAATATATTTGGTAAGGCGTTCTAGTGCTGACTAGATAAAAAAAGGGCAACTCAATAGCTACCTAAGAGATATTACAGTCTTTTCAGAGATTTGCGCATGTAAACAAGGTCTTTTGTCCCTATTCTTAGGAGGTTAATAATATTATATTTGAAAGGAAACTGAATGTGGCCTGGCATCTGGTAGACAGACTTAACTTCATGATATGGAGAATAATACAATACTAATACATGAAGTATAATGAGGAACTGTGACAAAGTACACATTATAATAAGGAGTTATTTATGAAAATGGCATTGGAGCATAAGAATGTTTCAGGAAGAAAGAAGATACATATGTCTATGGAAAGAGGAGTGTGTCACTTTTGAGAAATTAAGGATGTTTGCCTAGAGTATAAAATCTGATGAAGGTCAAACCTAAGTGTTAAGAGTTATACCTCAATTATTCCCAAAGGCCCATATGTTTTCACAGCTTGTGGCACTGTTGGGACCTGGTAAAACCTTTAGGACATTGGGCTCAATTGAAAGGAGAGTAGGTCACTCGGTGTGAGCCCTTTATGATGTGTTACTTCTCTTCAGGGATTCAAATGTGGCCTTCTGACAGTGAACTGAAACCTTTGAAACTTTGAACCAAAATAAATCTTTCCTCCTTTTCATTTGTGGGCTCTTGTATATTTTGATACAAAGACAAAAGCCTTGGTAAGATAATAAGGGATTTGTGCAAAAATAATCAGAGGCTACGTCATGATGAGCCCTGGAAGTTGTTTTAAGAAATCTAAACTTTAAATCAAGGATGATCAAGCATCGGGTCTCATTGTAAGAGGTTAAAAAACCAGAATGACGTAAAATGTGTTTCTGAAAGAGCATTTGGACTGATACACTGAGATATAAGGGGCACAAAAAAGAAGAAAAAAAGCATATTTGTAGGCAAGGCAATATCATTGCTAATATATTTGATTCAATGCATGAGAGAAAGAGGAAAATAAAGAGTAACTATGAAGTTTTTTTTTTCCTAATTTTTATAAATGGATATTTGTGATATTAACTTATATGCTAAAGAATGGAAGATGACAGATTTGTAGAGAAAATTAAGCATATTTGTTTGGACAAATGTAAGATATCTTTGAGCAGTGTTCAAAAATATGATAAATGTTCAAATTTTATATGAATTATTAAATAAAAGGCATGCTGTCTTTAATGCCCCTTCAAATACACCTCTTAATTTCTAAAAACATATTCCATTGGTCTCAGCACTTTGCAAAGTATTTCTGGAAGTGTTCTTTCAGGTCTTTAGTTAAAGGGCCATGGCTGCATCAGTGTCCTGAATTGATTCAAACCATTTACCGCTCACAGTCCCTTTTTGGGAAGGAGTGAGAAGTAGCACTGTGCCAAAAGCTGGGAATAAGGTGGATGAGGGCACACTGTCATTTTGATGACAGTGCCTTTTTGTTGGATAGCACTCGGCAGCAGCATTCACCATATTTTTGATTTCAGCTCTTAAAGACTCTCATGAAATAGGACTGCAGGAAATGCTTCATAAAAGGATAAAAACAATGTATAAGTTTGCTAGAAATGAGGGGGATTAACAGTAATTTGAGTTTTACTGTAACAATTGAAATTTTATTCCTTTACTGTATGTATTCACTCTGTATTTTTATCACTCTGTGTGTGTATAGCATCACAATAGAAATGAAAGAAGGCAGATAAGTGTATATATGTAAGATACAAATTTAAATTCCAAAAGAAGGTCTTGGGCTAAAGATGCAGTTTCTTTTTTAGAATATTTTCATTAGTGTATTTTTGTAGTGCACAATGATCACATTAACGATGAAGAATCGGTGCATGCACGTAACACATCTTGATTCTCCTTCCTCACCTTCCACTCACTCCCTCCATACAGTCTGTGTTTTAAAAACAGATAATCTGGTGATTGAATCGACTGCAGTAAGTGAGATCATCCAACATGAAAGAGCGATGTGCAAAACAATGGTGTTGGAACAGTTTTAGTAAGGTGAGTTCTGATTTGTGGATTCTTTGTTGTATTTTCCGTGTGGTGTGGGATTTCTTTATGAACTCTCTACACCTATGTCTTCAACATGTCTAGCTACTTTCCATTCCCGTAGAGTTAGTGTTCCTGTTTTAATATTTATATCTTTGCTCCATTTTTATTTTAGTTCAGTGCATGGTGAGAGGCATGGGTCTAGCTTTAGTCTTCAGCATATGGGAAGCAGTTTTTCCAGCACCATTTATTAAACAGGCTATCTTTCTTCCTGTGAGCATGTTTGGCCCCTTTGTCAAAGATGAGGTGGCTGAGTGTATATGGGATTGTATCTGCATATTCTAGTCTGTTCCACTGCTCCTGAGGTCTTTCATTGCCAGTGTCATGCTGATTTTATCATAGTAACATTGTAGTATAATTTTCAGGTCAGCAATTCTGATGCCCTCTGCTTCACATTTGTTATCCTGAATTACTTTTGCTATTTTAGGTCTCTTCTGGTTCCAAATAAATAAGACAACCCTCAGAGTGGGAAAATTATGGCCATTTATGCCTCAGACAAAGGACTAATATCTAGAATATATAAAAAACTGAAAAATCAAGCCCCCAAAATTCAAAGACCCAATCCAAAAATGGGCATCTGAGATGGATACACAATTCTCAGATGAAAAAATTCAAATGGCAAATAAATATGTGAAAAAATGTTCAACATCATTAGTCATTCAAAAGATACAAATTAAAACAACACTAAGATTCCATCTTGCCCCAGAATCAATGACTACCATCAAGAAATCAATTAGCAACAAATTGTGACAGGGCTGGGAGGAAAAATGAACCCTTCACTACTGCTGTGAGAGTGTAGGCTTGTGCAACCATTTTGGAAGACAGTCTGGTGATTCCTCAAAAAACTAGGAATAGAGGTTCCACTTAATGCAGTTATTTCCCTTTTGGGTTTCATCACAGAAGAATTAAAATCATCATACCACAGCGATTATGTGCACCAACGTTTATAGCTCCGCAATTTGTAACAGCTCAATCTTGCAAACAATACAACTTTCCTCCAACCAAAGAATGGACAAAAACATGGAGAAGGATAAACTTGAGACATTTACAGGTAAATGGATGCAACTCAAGAGCATACTCATAAGTGAAATAAGTCAGACCTGTATATGTAAAC
The DNA here is from genome assembly GCF_034190915.1 of Cavia porcellus. NCBI lineage: Eukaryota > Metazoa > Chordata > Mammalia > Rodentia > Caviidae > Cavia > Cavia porcellus. The sequence continues at coordinate 109,446,755 of NW_026947486.1, read as the reverse complement.
ATCATATTGTTTCTTGAATGTGAGAAAGTGAAGGGGTAAATGAGATTCTAATTGTACAACAGACACTGTGAATTGGGAAGTAATTGTTCAAAAGAAAAAAAGACAGTCAGGGGAAAGAACGGAAAAGATATATATATATATATATATATATATATATATATATATATATAATGAGATAGTTAACATAGTTATAGGGCTAGTTTCTCTAGTTCATTAAAAGAAAAGTTTGATCCAATATTGAATATTGTTTGGGCAATATTTCTTGCCTATATCTTACTCTGTGAATAACCACCATGAAGCTAACAATATGCAGAGTACTAATATAGTTACTATCCTACTACTCTGATTTGAAACTTCATTATTTCTTTCTGTCTTCAAAAAACATATGTTTTAGTAGCCTAATTATTATGCTTGGGCTGCTAGAGTGAAAGAGATTCAGCAATTTATAAGCAGCAGCAAGACATGCTTCATGGTTCAGGAGACAGAATTCTGACCTCAAGTACCAGCAGGTTCTGTTCAGATGATACCATGGTATCTGCTTCATGGATGACACCATGTAGTCATGGCCGCTTTCCAGATACTACAAGGGCACTAACTGCATTCATGATGTGTCTATCCTGATGTCTTCATGGCCTCCAAAAAGTCCTACATCCTAACAGTATGAACTTGGTATTAGGAATTCAATTTTGCATAAAATTTTGGAGAACACAAGCATTTAGACCAGAGTAAAGTCCCTGTATAGAAGTATGATTAGAGCAGATAAGGTCTACAAAGCAAAACTAGACAAATTATTCAGAAACAGAAAAGCAACAACAACAATAATAACAATAGCAACAATACAGATCTATCATGAGAACAAGGAAAATGATTTAAAAGCTTTGTCGAAGTCAGAACTTGCAAATTTACTTCTGGTGGAAGTTTACTTAGCACTATATAAACAATATCCACCATGCAAAACAAGGCAGAAAACATGAAGAATCATTCAGCAGGTATAGTCAAACTAGAAAGCAGTCACTATCTAAAAGTCTATTTGCCTAAACAATAACATAAGGACAAATTGAGCAAGAAAGGTAAGCATCTATATTTTTTCAAAATCTTAATCTTGGAATGCAGTATTTTTCTTAAAGTATTTGAGGAAGTGTTAAAGGACTCAAATAAACTTCATATGGATCAAACAAAAACCCAAACTGATAGCCAGGAACTCAACAGAATAAAAAAGGCAAAAAAATGAGTGAATAGCTACATATTTTTTCACTCTGTTCTAACACACATTATATGACCAAGATCCTGGCAAGATAAACTCATAGAGCTAAAAGATAAACAAAAGTTTGCCTTGCAGTATTTCTTAATATGGCTTTTAAAAAATGAGTCAGAAGCCAGTATTAAGTTTATGCTTTATTTGAAAAACTCAATTCAAAGACATTGACAGTGGAGAAAAAAGAAAGCTAATTAGAAAAGAATGAGGAATACCTCAATATAGGTGTTAGACTACTTGCTAACCAAAGAGCCCTTGAGAATGGATATGCTTGGCTTCATTAAAGGTCTTCAAGCCGACCAGAGGCAGTCCTAGCAGTTCATGAATTGGAGAAAAACACTTAGCTGCATGGGTCCTGTTTTCTTTTCTCTCTCTCACCACTCAATGTCCATGCTTTAAGTAGTTAATATCCCTGTATTTCTGAGTTAGGCCCCTTATGTACATTGTTGAGGAACTAGTTCACGTCCTGCAAAACAGCAGGGGGAGCCAGAAACATTAGATGAGTCCATAGTGGGGACTAGTTTTGCAGCGTTATCTAAAGATGAGCAAGTGGTTCTTACAGGCCATTGGCAGGTGGGCTCCAGGCAAGGAATTATGCAGCCTAAGTGAGGTATATCAGTGTTGGTGAAAGCTGACAGAGCAAACAGTTCTATCTTAATTTCCCCAGGGATCTTAGGACGTATGTATGACAAGTTGATATATACCTGATTCAAAATAAGAAATAAATATGTATAAATAAACCTTAACTGCATATTTTCTCACTTTAAACAACAGTCACAGCAATTTCCTAAGAGTCAATGTAATCTACAAGTGGTCCATAATGGCTAGACCCCAAATTACTTTTCTTTAAAACATGTAATGACAAAATCAAAGGAAGAACATTCTTGGGAATAACTTTATTAAATTTGATGCAGAGTATTCTAAAGCAAGATAAAATCAGAATCCTTTGATCCTAATTCCATCTTGTCTCCTCCATTTACTGTATTCTCTATAAAAGTTGCATAGTGTATACATATGCTCTAACATAAGAGATAAGTTAGTATTAAAATAAATAGTTGCATGGTACATGGTTCAGATTGTCTGACATATATCATACAGCATATAATAAGTGTGTCACAACAATTTACTACGATTTTGTGAAACTATATTTATTTTGTTAGAAGTGGGCATTTGGGAGAAGTACCTTTTGTCTTTAGCGTCATACGTAGTATTAACTTTTCTGTTTAATATATTTCTAAAAATACAATTTAAAAATATTTACAAATACTGTAGGGTAAAAATGAATGCTGAAAACTGTTATTTGATTTTTGTAGTATTCATCGTGTTCAAAACACTTAAATAAATGTCTATTGTGATTTTATTCATATAAATCTTGATCAAAAACAGATTTAGGACTTTGAAATCCATGTGATACCTATACTCCTAGCAGCTGTTCACACTTCAGTATATATTTGTTGGTTTCAGTTCCCCTCCAGGTACCATCTTCAAAAGACTCTCATTCTTGGTTTCTACCTTTATCTCTCTTTTACCTAAAGTCCAATTCAGGTAGTTTTCTATTGATGGCTAACCAGAAGTTATGTTTTATGAATTCTAGCACTTGATACAAGACAGTTTCTGGAGGTATAGAAGAAGAATGCGCTAAAAATAGGTGACATATATGCTAGAAAACTCACCCCTTATGAGCCTAGGGTGGCTATTTGTAGCTTGAGACAATGGGAGCCTTTCAGCCAATTGTTTATTATGGCAAATAACTATACATTGCACATTATCATGCAATACAACATCATTTCCTACATGTGTCTTGAGGTGTCAAAGGGCAGAGTGAAGAGCACTCTGACTGCCTTGGAATATAACCATTCATAAGTTTCTTTACTTACTTATGACAAATTAATTGAATAATAATTTTGGGTTACAATCTTTATGTTACCTATGTATTTAGCTTTTATCTGAATAAAAAAATTGAGTGACCTCTGGTGTTTTTTAAAAATTTATTAGTAAATTTTTCTACTTTGATAATTGCTTTTTTATTAATTGTATTTGCACACTTTGACATACATAAGGCTCACATTCATCATAAGGAATCTGCACTTGTACAGAATATATTTTGATTCTTCTTTTTCCCCATTCCCCTCCCCTCCTTCAACCCTTCTTCCCCTCTTTATTTACAAAAGATTTATTTCCTTTTTTCCATTATTTCCCCTTCTTCCTCTATTCTCATCTGAATATTTTGTTCCAGCTGAAAGGGTAAACAAGGATGATTGAATTTTTTTGAAGATGTATGAATTTATTATTATTAATTTTGCCTCAATGTTGCTAAGGGCTTTCAATCTGTGTAAACACATTTCTTAATTCTTTAATTTGTTTGTTTCTTGTTTTAGTTGCTATTACTCTTCTTTCTCTTCTGAATATGTAAAATTCTTAGATCCTCCAATTCACATATTGTTTTTTGAAATCTTTAACTGAAAATATAAAATGTATCATATTAACAAGTTTTTTAAGTTTTATTTTTTATAATTAACCATTATAAGTGTATGGCTCAGTGTATTAAATGTATTTATGATTTTCTGAAATCAACAGCTTCCTCAATTCTCCATGATTCTTAGCTGGTGAAATAGGAACTATGCACCCATTTAATACTAATTCCCCTTTTTCATTTCTCCCAACCTTTTGAAACATTAACCTACATATTTTCTCAGTGATTGTGATTACTGTGAGCATTGTATTTTGGGAGAATCACAGAATAATTTCTTTTTATCACTGAATAATGTATTAAATTTACCTTATATTAAAGGTTTATTTATCTTATAGTATGGATTAGAGTTTCTTTCTTTAAATTTGGATAATAAAGTATTATATGCTGTGTTTTATTTATCTGTTTATCCATTTATGAATACTTGAATTCTCTGTATTTTAGATATTGTGGATAGTTGTGTTATAAATACAGATATACAAATACATCTTCAAGAGACTCCTTTCAATTTTGGGGAAAATTTACCTAGAAATTAAATTGCTGAAACATATTTTTAATTTTTTACAGCAATATCACATGGTTTCTCATGGTGACTGCATCTTTCTACATTCAATGCACAAATGTTCCACTGTCTCCAAATCTTTGTCAACACTTACAGTTTTCTGTTTGTTTATGTTATCCATCCTAATGGCCACGATATTGTATCTAACTTTTTTTTTAAATTTTTTTAAATCGGTACTCAGGATCAAACTCACAGCCGCCTGCTTGCAAGGCAGGTTCTTATGCCACTGAGCTAAATCCTCAGCCCTAATTACTGTTTTGTAACGTTTAGATTTTTATACCAAAACAGATATTAATAATTTGTATCACATCATGTGTTTATTAGTTATTTCTATGTCTCCTTTGGAATAAAGTTTGTATAAATCTTTCATCCATTTTGGAACATGGTTGACTTTTTGTTCTTCTTGTTACTGAATTTTACAATTTCATTAAATATTTTGAGTAGCAATCCCTTATGAATTTAAATTTTGCAAATATTTTATTCCACTCTGTGTGTTGTTGCAGTTTTTAAATTCCCTTTATTGCCCTTTATTATATATTTTCTCTTTATTTGATGGAGTTTATTTTAGAAATTTTATCAATTATCACCACTTAGATAAATTTCTATTGTGCTATGTTGACTTATTCTTATCTGTCATCATTTTCCTGTTTTAATCATCCATTTATGTATTTTGCTTTATCTCAGCTAGGATTATTGTTTATCTTTTTACATTATTTCATATACAGACTTTTTGCTCTTATTTATAAGCACAAATTGTAATTTTTTTTTCCATTCTTAAGAGAAATCAGTCCTTTTACAGGAATTAAAAATCTTTTTCCACGGTAGTTATTCATATAGTGCTTTATATTTTCTGCAATACTATTTTAAGAATATTAAAATATCTGCGAAAATGCTTGTGAGAATGAGAGAAAAAATATAGACTAGTTCAGAATTCACCAAAATCCTCAGTAGTGCATATTCTATTCAGGTTAGCTGAGAAAATTCACTGGTGTTAGAGTAGTAGATTCTGTGAACTTGAAGGTAAGAATGGTTCTAGTGGTTAATGTCTATCAAACTATTTGTTAAAATACATATAAATATATTTATTTATTGCTACTAGTATATATTGAGATAGTTTTCAGTCCTACAGTAACTATATATCATCTGCAAAGGAACAATTTTGATAGAGATGTGTGTATCATTAATAACTATACTAGGGCATCGTGTATAAACTGCGACCACCACGAGAAAAGAGAGAGATATAGTCACCCTACATAGGTCACTCACAGTGGTAAGTTGCATTTCTCATATTTGTATTAACTGAATACAAGGAAAAAATTGGTTCTCCTGTCTTATGTTGGTCCCTTCTCATGAAAAAGTACATGTAATGGTATTTGCACCCATATAACACATTAAACATGTGGATTACTCTTTTCTGCAGCTTAGGGTCTGCTTTGTGTATTTTCTGATGGTTCAATAACATTCAGATAGAAGTAGAACAAAGATGGGTTTTTTCTTGCCTTGCTTACTAATAAATCTTAAAGGTTGTATATAGAAAATTGGATAAGCTGCAGCTTTTATTCTTCTCAGAAAGAAACAAAAATCTTTTAACTCATTAAGGAAGTGTACTAATGTGTCACCTTGACATGATTTGAGGGTCACACTCTGAAAGGGGTTCTGCAGCTCAATATTTTGTCAAGCTGTGTCCTATGATTGCCAGTGTTACAGCTGTAATCATTAAGGGATGCTTTGGTGAGGGGCATGGGTTCTTGTACTAGACAAGGAAAGAATAATTGTGTAGAGCAGGTGCTAAGAGAGATAAACATTGGGTCAGTTGGACTCTTTAGTCAACAGGTCAAGTAGATCATATGCAAATTTCCTGAAAGTAAGGAATACATAATCGGGAAAATCTGTGAAGGGAGAAAGACAGGTGGAACTTCTATGTACTAGGTAAGCTCAAAATTAAGTCAGTGAAAATTCCATAGTATTACACAGCTAGCAAATTTTAGTAGTTCAGAGAAATAAGCTCTTACCATATGCCAGGTATGGCTCTAGTGTGCTTTATTTAATTAACAAGTTCATTCCTGGCAAAAATGCTAGCAAATTAGATATTATTATGTCTACTTCACATGTGGGAAATTTGGAACTTTAAAAAGTATATTTAGGTTAAGACATGCAGCTCAGATTCATAGAGATTCATAATCCAAGTTTTCAACCTTCATGTAAAGATCCATATTTAGAGTAGAAAGTCATCCAGAGGATGCTGATACAGTCCCTTAAGACAGACAGTTTCTAATCAGGTGATAGGGTTTTATGACAGAGAAAAATTAATATATGGCAGCACATAAGTATAAAAATCACAGAAAAAGCCAACAACAAGTACAGATATATACTCAGGACAAACAGAAAAACTTGAGACTCCATGGCCACACAGATAAAACTGTGCTTTTTCACTATTTTTTCCCCAACAACAGGCTGTATATATGACAGTAGTTCATAAGATTACAATGGAATTGAAAAGCTACCACTAGCCAGTATTTTTGGAATATTTGTCACTTTCATATATGTTTGTTTACACACTCATGTGTTATTACTGTCTATAGTACCATGAAGTAATGTCTTGCATGGGATAATAGTCCAGGAGCAATAGGCTTTGAAATATGGTCTAAATATGCAATAAGCTATAACATATAGGTTTATGTATTATACTATATGATATCTGTACAACAAAAATTACTTATTTTTCATAATGGATTCCCTTTATTAAGCAATCGATGCCTCTATAGTTACAATGCACATAATGATATAGAAAGATGTGGTCATGAACCCATATCTAATTCTAGTCCAAACAATAATTGGCTTACATAGGTTGAGTAGAAGGGTAATTCTGACCTACAAACTACAAGTGGTGCTTTTGAACACAGGGATTGGGAAAGCAGCCGTTGATTGTATTCTTAATGTGTACAAAGAGGAGAGGTGCATGTCATGGTTTATGTCAGTGCGCCCAAGCCTCATGAAGGATGGAATCAAACAAATCTAGCATTTGTGTTTGGTTCATTGTCTAGCACTCCAATTGGTAGTGTAAGTGTATCAGTCGCCCTAGGGTGGAGCCAGGATACAATGTGATGGTGGGAAGAAGGTCTCTCTCTCTCTCTTTTTCTATTTCCGGTTTGTATCTTGCTGTTTGCAGCAGCCATGAATGGTTTCACCGCCTTGCCATGCCATGCTGGCATGGAGTCTACTGAGTATGGATTGAAACCTTTAAGAACTGTAAGAAATAAACCATTTCTTCCCAAACTTTGGGTGTTACGCATTTTGTCTCAGCAACCAGCAAAAAGTAACTAAAACAGTACTCTTGTTTAAACCTTCTTGAAAGTTTGAAATTGAAGACCATGAGTTGCAATTCATGTGTAAGAGACATTGGCACAATGGGAAATTTACATTAAATTTTTTGTTACATGAATTGAAAGAAAATATTACATATAAGTTTAAAGTACGTCATATAATCATATTTAATATTGTCATCGAATAGAGACACATTTAATGATTTCAAAATGAGAAAATACTTTGTGACATCTGTTTCAATATTTTGGCTGTTTTCATGACATGTAGAATTTCAAAGATAATTCAGTACAGCTAGCTCATGAAATGGAAAGAAGCTAGAAAAGACAATGACTGAGGTATTGAGATATCCTTTGGGAAACATGGTAAATGGCTTTTCCTAATGAAAAAATCAAATCATTACATGAAGGAAAGGTTTATTCAAGATCAAAAAACTAAAGTGAGATCTTCCCTGTTCTGCTCACTCAAGTGAGATGCAGGAAAGTAGAATTTCATCAAGAGTCTTGTATTCTCAGTGATAAATGCTAAACTGTGGCCGGTCCTATGGGGGATGGTAGACAACAGAGTGAGAAATGTCAGCCAGCCAGGTAAGGTTTGGGTTTATTATTTTGCACACCCAGGCATGTCGTTTCCCAAGATCATAAAAGCCATCATTATTTCAGACATTTTCAAAGCTGATTTTAGAAACACTGAAGAGGAAAACACTCATTTGGGTAAGTATAGGAAGCAGGACAAATACATTGCAATGTGTAGCAGGGCGGGAGAGTAATCTTTTATTTTATGTACTATAAAACACACTGTACAAATACCACTGCATGCGTTATTTCACTTCATTGTCACTACTGGTTTTGTAAGGTATTTATTATCTCTATTTTGATAAATACAGGCGGAACTTAAGCAACTTAATAAGTAACTTAATAAGACCACATAATTAATCATGGAAATTTTATCTGACCAAAGCTTGTTACGATTAAAATTAAATTTGGCTCCTGGGAATTCCCTCACATCTGTGAGGCTTTCCATTTGCTCTGTTTTTCACATGGTCATAACCTTAGAGTCAGATTTTTTATTTCTAAGAGGTAATTTACAGGTAAGTTCCTTATGAAATTTATAGAGTAGGTAGATCTACATAATTAATGTAGGCATTTTTCATAAGAAAGACATTTAAAATAAATGAAATGCTTCAAATCACCCAAAGATGAATCCGTGTTTTTGTGCTTTCACTGTTTTTACTTGTAGTAGTCTGATTTCTTGTGACCAGGACAAAATATGGTGCTACACTCACCACTTAAAGGACAGCAGCATTATTTTGGCTCTCAGTTTCAGAGCTTTCAATCGCTGGTTGGCTGGCTGGCTCCAAGGCAGAAATGCTGGAAGGGTGTTGGGGAGCAAACACACTCCACTTATGGTGGCCAGGAAGCCAACTGTATGAAGGGAGGATCTAGGGTAGGAGCTGTTCCAGGCCATGCCACTGCCTTTTCCAACAATACTCTTCTGATAACAAGGCAATTCATGCTTCAAAAGTCTCACAGATGAGTGCATGATGTCATTGGCTGATATTCTTGACCTAAACCATAATATTCAACTTAGAGCACGACAGAATGGCATGTAGAGACAAAGTTGCACACTTCATGGTGGCCAGGAAGGAAGGCATAGCCTAAGAGCGCCAGTGAGATATGGGCCTTCGAATGCCAGATCCTCAATGACCCACGTACTAACAGCATATTCAGCTATGAATCTCATTTTAAGCCAGCCAACATACCAAGAATGATCTGCTGGCACACCACTCTTAAAATGAATATTTTGTCACATGTTTCCAATCCACTGTAACTTTGACCATAGAACTGTTTATATGAAATATCCAGAGCTATAAGTATGTGCTGAAGAAGCAAGAAAAAATATTCATAGCTTTTAATTCATAATTAACTCTTATTCTTCAAGAACCAGTTTAAATGACATATAATTAATGAGCTTCCTAATTCACAAATGACAGGCAATTTCTTTTTTAACTGTTTTTGTTTTTGCTTTTTGAGATAGGGTCTCTCTATGTAGTTCAGACTGGCCTTGAACTCATTTTATAGCTCACACTGGACTCAAACTCGCAATTATTCTCATGCTGCAAATTCCTGAGTGCTGGGATTGCAAGCATGCACCACTGTGCCTGGATAAAGTCTATTTATTTTATAAAGATATCAAGCAGTTTTTCCAGACCTCTGCATAAAACTTAGTGGGTAATAAAGCATAACCCTGAGATCTACCAGATATACTAGGTCACCATTCTGTTATCTTTCTGAATCACCATATATTAATGAACTTCTTATATAGTGAATTTCAATTAGAATTATTGAATAAAAGGTGACACACAAGCTCTTAGAAATCCCTATAATCACTACACTCTGGGAGGCTAAGGCAACAGAGTTACAAATTTGACCCTAGGCACTACTTAAACCATGTCACTATGTAGGAAAACTGCTTCAAAGAAAACATGCTGAGTGGGGCTCAGTGCAAAGGTCCTGGATTCAATCCCTAGTACAACAAAAAAGAAATTGTGTGTTATTAACAACATTTTAATGCTAAATGAAACTCACCTGTCACTAAGACAGTATAATCATATTTTAATCACATTCTCTTTTTTATTAATTAAATTATCACATTTGTTCTTGAGTGACTACCATGAGAAGCTCAGAATACAAACCTAGACCTTAATGGTGACAACTATAAAGCGTTCTAGCAGAATAGAAGCAACTCACTTGGTTATAAAAGTATGGACACGCAAATTGAAGAAGATTATATTTAAAACCTAGGGAAGTATATCAAAAAACTGATTGAGGAGCTACAGGAGGGCAGATTATAGAGCTAAAGATCCTGCTTTTCCCAGGGAGTCACTGAAGTAACAATGGCCATCAGCACACTAAAGTAATTGAGAGCTATAGTACCAAGACCACTGGAAAACCAAGGACTGATTCTAGTGAATGCTACAGATAAATTTGGCCCATCTTTTAATTCCTTTAATCTAGTCATGACATAGTACAGAATAACTGCAAGAAAATCTACCTTCTTTTTTCTAAAAAAAAATTGAAAGAAGAAAAAACAGTAAAAGGGAATAAGTAATACAGAATTTCAAAAAAAACAGTAAGAAATCACTAGTTAATAGATTACATATTGTCATCTTAGAAATTGTTGCTCAAGTTACAAAATTAAAGCATATAAAGTGGACATTCAAACAGTGAGACTGAAAACAGTTCTGTTCAGTGATCCAACACAAACTTAGTAATATGGTTATCTATCTTATACACTTAAATATACATGTTGTTATATCCTTTAGAGCACTTTCTTTTCCTCTATTTTTTACAATGAGAATTACACATTTTGGGTTTTATTACTCTCACAGTTCTTATTATTTTTGGAAGAGAATAAAACCAAGGATGACAAAACAAAAAAGAGTCAGTCAAATCAAAAGTATGGACATATACTGCATGATGTAAAAACAGAATACAAGGTGATCAACAATGGTTACCATAATGCCTCTTGCTATCTTAAAACGAATTGCCTATATCATCAGTTATAATAAAATTGAATAAAACAGTACAGAAGAAAACCAATAAAACCTAAACATTGGAGACATTACAGGACTTCAAAAGAAGATAATAGTCAAACCAGAATGGGCATCATAGTGAATCTTATTGCCTTCTAAGTAGCTGCCTATACCCTCAAACTTAATACTATCAAACAAAACAGAATAGAGTAAAATCAGTCAAAACAAGATGGTGAGAGTAATACAGGGCTTCAAATCAAGCTAATAGGAAATCAAAAATGTTACTATTAATATAACCTGCTAATTTTTTTAATTTTTTCCCTTATTTAAAAAATAAAAAATAAATATTTTTTTTTAAAAGGGGGAGATCGAGATAAAAAAAGACATAACAACATAACAATACAGGTCAGAACAGAACAATTTAAGCAACATAGTGTTTCACCACAAGATAACCCAACTTAATAGTAGTTACCATAGTGTCTCTTTCCTTGAAATATTTGAGTATAACTTCATATACTGTAGCATCAAACATATCAAGACAGTGCGAAACCATTCAAGAGGATGAAAGTATTACAGGATATTTAGAACCAGCTAACAGAAAATGAACAATGTTTTCTACATTATCTCTTTGCCTATAAAAATTTTGTTTATACTATCACAGATAATAAAATCCAATAAGATGCATGATAAAACCAATGGAGACAAGAACAACAGTTTGATGGGACTTCAAAACAAGATTATATTAAATCAGCACTAGCTATTAGGATGTCATTTTCTTCAAAATAGCTGTTAATATTATCACAGACAATAATATCAAACAGCCCAGAATAAAACCATTCCAATTAATGAGTGAAAAATTTATAAGGCTTCAAAACCATATAATGGGGAATCATGATTACCACATACTTTTATGTATTCTTATCATTTCTTACACTAGGGAAACTTCGGTATTCATACATGTGAGTTTGATTTATTTCACTTATGAGTATGGTCTCAAACTGTACCCATTTATAAATATCTCAATGTGATCATTCTTTATAGTGGAGTAGTACTCAATTTTACCACAACTCTTTTATCCATTCCTCAGTTGATGGACCCTTGGGTTCTTTCCAAGATCTGGGTATTACAAATTGTGCTGCTATAAACATGGGTGCACATATATCACTGTGGTATGATGCTTTCAATTCTTCTGGGAATATGCCTACAAGTGGAATAGCTGGAACAAATGGGACCTCCAGTACCAGCTTTTTGAGAAACCTCCAGACTGACCTTCACAATAGTTGCACCAGTCTACAATCCCCCCCAACAGTGCAGGAGAGTTCCTGAAAATCTACCTTCCTTATGAAGTATACACTATAATATACTATGTTTCCAATATGATGACACTTCTGGTGGCTGCTCAATGCGTTGGTTTTGATGCCATCAAGCTCAGAGGAAGCACTAGCCAGACTGGTGCTGTGGTTCGGAAGCCACTAAGAACAAAATTAGTCACATGTTAGAACTGTAGTTCTGAATGTTAGAACTGTAATTCTGAATTTTGGGGTAGAAGGATGATCATAAAATGTCTGAAAGGTCCTAGAACTTCCAGATATATAAACTGGGGATGGTCTTTACCTACAGGAAGGCAGTAAATAAAGACTGGGAGACAAATTGCTACACTTTAAATGCCCAAATAGAGGTAGAATAAATTATGAAGCAAAACAAACAAGCAAAAGGAAATATGGTCCAGTCAAAGGAACACAATAAAGTACAGAAATTGGCCCTAAAGAAATGCAAAACAAAAATCCCCTGACAGTGAATTTTAAAAACCTCTACAAACATAATGAGCTAAATTAAAATCCAGGTAACAAAATGAAATCAGGAAATGATGCATCAACAATGTGGGATTATCAACAGAAAAGAAAAATAATTACAAAACCAGCATTGCATCCAAAAAATACAATAACTGTAAAAAAATAAGATGGTCCAACATCTGACTTGATTAAGCAAAACAATTTTATGACTTGAAAACTTATCATTGGAAATCATTTAAAGACCAAACAGAAAAAAAAATCAATGTATACATTACAGAAATTGTCAAGATGAGAGAAAGAAAGCAAAGAAAGATTATCTGAAGAAAGAACAACTGAAAATTTCTGAACTGGAAGAAATAAATGGACATACAGATTTTATGATCTCAAGTAATTCCAAAGATAATAAACCCAAAGACAATAGTAACAAGATATTTTAATGATTACAATATCTGAAGTTAAAACAAAAAGAAATACTTGAAGATCAGCAAGAGAAAAGTGACTCATTTTATACCGGAAAACTTCTGAAAGGTTATCAGTGAATTTCTCAGTAGAAATTGCAGTCTACAAATGAGTGATATTTTATATTAAAGCACTGAAAGAATTAAAAAAAAAAACTATCAGTGAAAAATACCATATCTGCCAAGTATGTACTTGGAAGTCAAAAGAGAAATTAAGACATTCTCAGATTAAACAAATTAATCAGTTAACAAACAAACAAAGAAAACCGCCAGAGAAGTACATTACCATTGTACCTTCTCTGTAAAAAATACTAAAGGGGTTTCTTCAAGTTCAGATTTTTAAAAAGTAGACAGCAAAACAATGTTTAATAGAAATAAAATACTCTCTATAAAGGAAAACATATGAACAAATACAGAAACCTATACTATGTTGGTTTAATACATTCTATTTAATGAATAAAACATAAAACTATGTTTATATCAATCACTACATAGTATACTGAGATGTAATTTGTGACATTAATAACATAAAGATATTGGAGCTGTAAAAGAGTAATGTTTATATGTGATTGAATTTAAATTGTAGTTACAGTAGTTTAAAATGAATATTATAATTTGAGACATTTCTGTACTGATGGTCCCTGATTTCTAATTGCTTGGATGACAGTTTTGCTTACTTTATAATTCTGTGAAGGTGGTACACATTAAATCATGTTGTGAATTTTGATTTTCCCCCATCATTGTGAAACGCAGGAGAATATCCTTTGCTGAGTTTGGACAGTGGCCACAAACTACAACTTCCAAATAATCACTTAATCAAAAGAGAAGAGACCACTCTACAGGATACTACACTGCTAAAATATGATGCTCCAGGCTAAATGCATTCAGGACATTTTACATGACATTTTCAACTAATCAGCTTGACAAGACATGCTTCTCACAAACTGAGGAGCACCTGTAATTGCAATGGCAACCATAGGGGAAAAAAAAACTAAAAAAAATGACTGAAAGAAATATCAAGTGAATCACAGCATATCAAAATCAACACAACACAAATGAATGAAGGCAGAGAAGAAACAAGGCATAAGATAGCTGTGAGACATAAGTAGAACAATGAAAAAATAACAATAACAAGTTCCTCCTTATCAACAAGTGCTTTAAATGGAAGTGAATTAAATTCCACAATCCACGGTCAGAGATCTGCTGAGAGTTTTTCATTGTAATCAATGTTAAACTGTATTCTGTGTACATGTCACTCATTGTACATCTAAGGACTGACAGAGTTGGCAAATAAGAGGATAAAAAAATTGGCCAAACAAATAACTAGAAGAGATAATGAAAAATTGCACTGATATCATACAAAATGAACATGAAAATAAAAATTGTCATAAAAGTAAATAAGAAAGTGATACAGTAAAATGATCAAGATATTAAGAAATTAAACCAGTTATCAATATATAGGCATGAAACGGCAGAGTTAATAATCTACAAAGAAAATTTTCACAATACTAAACAGAAATTGCAATGCAATCATTCCGGTAGAATTAAAAACCCATTTTCAATAATAAACAGGAACGAAAGAAGGAAGGTCAGTAATTTTAATAATATATGAGATTACCTGATTTTAATCAGGTCAGACTCTACCTGACAACAGAAAAGCATACCTTGTTTTAAAAATCGCACATAGAATTCTCCAGGAAAGACCATACATAGGCCACAAAATGTGTTAACAAATTCAAGAAGCTTATAATTATACATAAAATATTTCAGTACAACCATGGAATAAAACTTGAAATCAATAGCATAAAAAGAACTGGAAAATCAATATACATGTGAATAGTCAATAATGCAATCAATAGATCAAAGAATAAATCACAAGGGCCATACTTTCAAATTAATAAAAAGGGAAATACAACATATTAGAAGAATTCAGAGTGTAGCAAGAAGATCTTTGTGAAATAAGTTTACACCTATTGTCATAGCCACTTCTTTGTCCCTCTAACAAAGTTACTAATATCCGCAACTTAAAGGAGGGCAGCTTTATTTTACCTCACAGTTTCAGTCCATAGTCAGCTGTTTCAAGGGAGAAACATGGTGACAGATGGAAACCAGGGGAAAACTACTCAAGCCATGGCATGCAGGAAGTAGAGAGAGTGAAGGAGCAAGGGACCAGAATACACCCTAGTGACCCACTTCCACCTCCTCACCTCCTAACAGCAGACCAGCTGTCAATTCATCAGTGAACCAATCCATGTATCCCCATTGTCCAGTTATCTTCCAGTTGAACAAGACATTTGGAAGACATTTTAGAACTAAATTTTAACAGCTGTCAATGTGTACATTAAAAAGTAAGAAATATGCCAAATAGCATAATTATCTGTATACCTCTAGAAACTAGGAATGTAAGAAGAGAAATGAAATAAAGATGAAGGAAAAATGTTACTATTCACTGTCAGAGACCAACCTGAAGATAAATTAAAAACAATTCCATTGACTATAACTGATGAGGAATAAATATAGCTAAAAGGGAAATGCCAATCAAATGCCAATCAAAACCACAATGATACATCACCTCATGACCATTTGGATGGTAATGATAAAAATTAAATAGGAAATAATTACATATGAAAATGTGAATAAATACCAATCAGTAACACTTTAGGTATGCAAAGGCAAATGCTTTGGAAAATGTTGCAACCATTATGGAAAATGCCCTGGGGGTTCAATGAAAAATTAAAAACAGAATATGAGTACATCATTTATCAGTTTTACTTCTGTGTATACATCAAAAAAAAAAAAAAAAAACTGAAATCAGAGTCTCAGAGTGATAATTACCCAGACATCAACAAAGAGAGGCATCTGAGAGGCGATTTGGTGTTTAACAAAGAACTGTCGAGCCAATATGCACTGATCACACAGGAAGTCCCCTGGCCTCTAATCCCCTTCTTGTCCCTCCTGTTAGCCTTAGTCAACCTGAAACTCATAGCCAGAGACCTGCATGATTCAGTCCATATAAATTAACATTTAGAGCCTCAGAATCAGTTGAAGGATGAATGGTAGATCAGGAAAGCCAGACAGAGAACATCAAGCACAATTGGAGGTTCTTTCCTCCTCTATTAAGGAAATAAATGAGATACCTGACTGTCATCACAAGGTTCTAAAAAGTGAGTGAGAAAATGTATACAGCACCTGGCACATAGGAATAATTGACAATAATATTATTAGCTACTGTCATCTAAATGAATCATCAAGACTACTTACTATTCTAACCAGGAATGCTGATAAAACAAAATGCTCTCACACCAGAACTTCCAAAGAAGTCTGGTTACACCAGAGCTTTCCAAAGTACACAACACTTGTCTAACTACTAGGAGGACAAATCATAAGCGATCCACTGTGTTTAATTCAATGAGTTACAATAATAATGCCTTATGTTTGGAATGTGTACTGGATAGCAAGATACTTCAGGCTTTACGACAGTATTCTATTATCTTTTCTTAAAATTTATTGCAATGTTTATATTTTTATGTCCTATATTTACAGTCCTCTCTTAGAGATCAAACAAAGTCCACAACTCTAGCATGAGACATTCTTGGAGCAGACTGCATTGGAGGCAGTAATGAAGGAGTGAACTATGGGAAAGGCAGGCAAAAGAGCTAACTTTCAGCTGCAGGTGATACCTGAGCCCAAAACTCACTACAAAACAAAAGTAGAGTGCTAGCCCTACCCATAGCAAATGCTAACTTTGTGGAGGTTTTTTTTCAGAATTCATTTATACTTTGTTTCCAGCACTGTTGATTGTTCTAAGTTTAGCTGTCAAAACGTTGATTATGTAAGTTCTTTATCTTTTTATCACATCCCCTGCTTTAATTTTACAAACTTATCCTTGAATCCATGGAGTTAGTTAGCAAAATATTACACTTTTTTCCACTGTCTATGCTATTCAGTGCACTATCCATTCAGCAGATATCGCTGCCTGCTGACAACTTAAATTCAGTCATTTTCCTTTATTCAACAATGGAAAATAAAGCATCCATTGTGCCCGCAGTTTCTTTGTTTAGCACATAGGCTGCAGATTATCAATATGACTGACTTCAATACCCATCCAGATACTGAAATGAATGGAGATTACAAATATACTTAACAGAATGACATACCAAAAAACAAAATTTTGCATACCAAGTGTCTAACAGAAACTAAGAGAAAACAAAAACAAATGATGAGTAGAGCTTTTCTCCTAAGACAGTACATTTATCCAGAGAAAGATCGTGGCATTCAGGAGAGCAGTACTCAGAGAACAGTATCAATTTAATCATTGCTGAAACTTTCCCTAACCCCTCCATTAGGTTTAACTGTTCTTGCTTTGATTATAATAGCACGCTTTTTTCATGTCCTTTTGCAGTAGAGAAGAAACTGAGTAGTTTATGGTTCGTTTCCCCCACTTGATTTGAGATCCTTTTCTGTACTCTTTGGAAGCTCCGTTAAAGGCCCTGAGCCCAACACATAGTAGGTACACTTTAAGTGACCTATTAAATAATGAACTTCTGACTAAAGAGTTTCAGAAAGAAGCAACGCACATATCTTTAAAACATAAAACATATAATCTACAGATAACTTTAGAAGTAGATTCACTGCCCCAAATTATAATCAGGCATGCTGTCTTCTGAGTCATTCTCCTTCCTTTCCTCACATTTTAAGCACCACAGCAGAAAGTGTCCTAGTCTTCTTAGAGCTTAGAAAATAATAAGTTTGACAAACGCTAATTGTTGAATGTGTAGCGTATTCTAACACTGTGGTAAAAATTTAAATGCAGAAAGTAATAATTCATAGATAGACTCTATCTTCATAGAATCTGCATGACAGTTTGTAGAGCATACACCGCCATAGATACCAAAAAAAAGGTTCCTTTTTTTCCTCTTATACCACCTCAGGTTCATCTGTGTGTCACATGCTTGCATAAGTTAAAACAAACCATATTCTTTGAACTTCTAGCATGGAGACAAAATATACAATATACCATTTTATTTTATGGTCTGCTACATTGATTCATTTTGTCATAGAACACCTAGGTGGAAGGCAGATGAATCAGACACTTAGTCTTGCTTTTTCCTATGATTAGTGAAACAGGATCTCAATTTCTTCAGAATATTATGAGGAATGGTCTAAATTACTACTCTAAAGGCTTAAATATCTTATTAATCCCTCAGTTTACGTAAGGAATGGCATTGAAAAATGGAGAAATCCTAGCACAAAAATCCCTTTATTTTTTTTTGGGGGGGGGCAGATAAGTGGTCTAATGTAGTAATGAGGCTGAAATTTGTACAATAAATGTAATTGTGGTTATGTATAGGTGTGAAGTGAAATAGATGCAATTCCTGACACTAGTACAGAAGATAATATAGATTTCACAGTGTTCTTTAAAAAACAGTAGGTTGTATTTGCTGTTATCTTGATTCACATCTGTTAAATGATAACCTCATATATAAATAATAAAATATATATTGTTGATTTCTTCAAAAGTTATCTCCAGTATTTATGCAAGTTACTTTATTATGTCCACACTCTTTTTCCTTTGCCAATGCCGTTTACTTCAAACCAATACATGAATAGCTTGTACCTTGAAAAACAAATCAGTATACCTACTCTAAGTTGTAATTTATGTTATTCTTCTGCATTATTTAGCAAGTAATCAAATGGAATATTACTTGTTATCTCATGATTTGAAAGCTAGGGACAGTAGGTGCCAGTTGTAACTGTGATCTATGAAACTTTCCAAATACATCCCACAAGCCAGTCCCACATGGTCAGTAATAGTCACAATGACCCCAATCTAAAAACCCAATTCCTATCTTAATTACTTTTCTCTTGTTGCTGAGGCTAAATACTTGACCCCCAACATTAGAGGAGGGAAGGTTTATTTTACTTATAGTTTGTATAAGTTTCAGTCTATAATTGGCTGGTTACAAACAGAGTGACTTCTAGGGGAAATTCAGTTTATAGTGGGCAGAAAGTAGCAAAGAAACAATGGGTGACCACAGACTTTTCTGTTCCTTATATCTTACTCATGCTATTTAGGGCCGGGAACACTCACCCTCTTAATCGTACTTCCTTCGATTCTAGCATTGCACCATGAATTGGTTTCACTGTCATACACTCTAGAAGCAGCCACCTCTGCAAAAGTCCCACCCATGGCCACATGAAGCCTGGCTGGATATCTAAACACAACTGATAAACAGTGTAAAATGTTAAATATTGCATGGAGAGTTGCTGGAAACACAGCTATAGAAAGTTGAAAAGCTGATCCTGAATTCATACCACTACACATCTCCATAGTATATAAAAGAAGTCAAGACTAAAAATAAATTGCTCCTAAAAAGAAACAATGATTTATTTGAAGTTGAATGTATGTATAATTGAGAGTATTACAGCATTCCAATACTCATCATAACTACCTCACTGCCAAAGAAGATGGCTCAACAGGCTCTGATTATGTCTCATGATCAAAATGATATTTAAATTAGTGATAGCATTTGACCCAGGTCTCATGAAATTTTGGGCGACCCTGAGAGTTGGATTATGATTATTGCCTGAAAAAGCACTAGCCCCTGAGTCTTTGAAAAAATGAGCTTCACTTGAAGCATCCAGCTTCACTTTCAAGAACTGTACGAAATGGTTCATGTGTCCATCAGATGAAGTAGAACTATATGGGTGGAGGAAAGGCTCCAAGAATCTTGTCAGGTCCCAGAATAGAAAGCTATCTTTCATGAGAGCTAATTAGTATTTGAGAGTAAAGACTAATCATTTCAATTGAATGAGTGATGATCTTGATTTTGGTTAAATACACAAAGAAATGTCAACATCTCCCAAACGAGCCTACAGTAAACAGACAACCTGAAGAAACTATAGAATCTTCTATGACATTACAGGGTATCATCATGTGAAGGAAATATCTGAAAAGAAATTTGAAAAAAAAATATGGTGATGATAACCAACCTTGATTTAGTCCCACTAGGTCCTGCCATTTAAATAAATAGATTATAGTTCCTGGATTTTCATGGTTCCCACACAATTTCTGGTTTTCTAAGCTTTACTTTTACTCCTTAACTCCTGGATCAAAGCTTCTGTTTAAGAAACATTTATATTTATAGCTTTATGAAATTCCCTTTGAATCCTTGCTGTGATACTTATCTAAACCATTAGTTTGGTATTATTTATTCTGACTGATACACTATCAACAAATTATCATCTACCAATCTGTTTCATCAGCTAAGTGCTGAAGCCAACAAGACAAATGAACTACCATATTTAAGTCCCTCCTCTATGATAAGAATTTTATATACATTAATACTTTACTTTTCTCAGTAGCTCCTTTCAGTGGGAGAGTGGGAAGAGGATAGTAAAGTACTTCTGGCCTATTTCGATATAAGACTTGTTCCTTGTGTATCATGTGAATAATGTTTCCAAATTTGGCACTGGCTGCTCCTTTACTTGAAATATTCTTTCTGTAGGTATCTTGTTGCTTGTTTCCACATATCTTTCACTCTTGTCCAATTATTTCTCCCCTATCAGTAATATTTATATTAACTAACATATTTACAAAAGTATAAGGAAATAGCCACCCTGCAATCCTGATATCCTTACCTGATTTTTTCTTTCTCCATAACCTTTCATCTTTTAATGTTCTATATAATTAATTCCTTGCATGTTATGTTTATTGTCTACCATATTCCCATTGGGATATAATACTTCATGAAGAAAAAAAGACATTTGTGCATATTCTGATCACTAGTGTTGAGAACAGAATCTGAAATAAAGTAGCATCTCAATAACTAATTATGGAATATTTTGTTTAATGGTTATTATAATACAAAGTGTAGAAATCTTATTTATTGCAGGGTTTTAGGAATTTGAAGCATTAAAGAGAATGGATGTGTGAATAGATTAATATTAGAAAATTTAAAGATTTTTGAGACAGAGATTACACTCTAAAATTGTTAATTTATGTAATGTAAAAATTACAGCATCTATCAGGTTAAATTATAATATTACTAAATTAAACTGTTGATTTTTAATCCAATACATATGACCAGTATAGTTAGGAGGAAAAAGATTTAGATACATGAATTACCACTGTCTGGAATACTTAAGACAATCTAAGAAACCTCAAGATGACTCCATTTTCTTACCTGTTGTCTTAGTTTTACTCATTGTTGAGGCAAAATACTTGACACCCAAAATTAGGGAAGGAAAGGTTTATTTCTTACAGTTCTTGGAGATTTCAGTCCTTACTCAGTTGGCTCCAAGGTTGGGTGGTATGTTGGGGCCACCACTCATGGCCACTGCAAACAGCAAGGAAGGAACCAGAAAGAGAGAGAGACACACATTCTTCCCACCCTTTTATCATACTCTGGATCCACCACTAGGGGGTTGTGACACTCCCACCACCAATCCGAGTGCTAGATAACAAACCAATCACACATGTTAGGTCTGGTAGAGACTATAATTGCATGAGGCTTGGGGACCATTAATACAAACCATGACACTTGTACAATGACAATAATAATGTGATATGGTTGCAAAACAATGTGATTTTTGCTTTAAAAAGAATTTAGATGTTTTCTGACTGATAAAAATCATTATTTTTGTTAAGAATGCTTTACATATTATAAACTTTCACTTGCTCTATTTGCAGCATATAATTTCTGCTCTAATTTTCATTACTTTACCTTAGTATAGAAAGTTCAATCTTCTTTATTCAGGTTTCTTAATTACAAATATATCCCTCCATTTCACCAATTCATCTGTCTTTAAGTGAAGTTTTATTCTTATACTACTATGAATTTATTAGCATTTAATATTGCATATTTTAGTTTTTACATTGTAAAATTATCTACATATTACATAGCAGAGATTGAGCCCATGGTCATGCTAATCACTGATTCTACCACTGAGCCAAGCCACTAGCCCTACATATCTGCAATTTTAAAGTTTTGAACCACGTATATTACTGAACCACCTGACACTCTCAAAAAAGATCCACTTTTCTTCATTCCCTAGCTTAAGCAGCATGTATTTCAGCAGGATTGCTTTTTCATGCTTTTCTTTGTTTTGTTTTGTTTTTGTGACAGGATCTTGCTATATAGTTCACATGATCTTGAACTCACTTTTTAATCTGAACTGGGCCCCAACCCTTGGCAATCCTTCTGGCTCAGCCTCTCACGTATTGAGATTAAAGCTATGAACAATTATGTTTCCTTTAGTGGAATATTTCTATCCTTTTCAATAAAAGTATGATTTTCCTATAATGAATACAATTTCCAAAAGAAAGTTCAATTCCAGAGATAATATGAAGAAAATTATTTGCACACCAGGTGTTAATAAGAAAGCTTTCATATTCCACCATTTAAGTTATGGTATTTATTCCATATGTAAACCTGAGATAAGTATGTTTTATCCTTTTCATCTAAGAATATTTATATTTTAGTTAACTCTACAATTACATAAAGCATTGATATTAAAACATTTTACTTATGCTTTGTTGCAGTCTTTTCAAGATAACCATATAGTTTTGCTTCATTTCCCTTTGATATGATGAACTGCATTAGTAGAAGTTTCAAAAATGAAAAATATATACCTAAGTGAAAGAAATTTTACCAGTTCATAATGTATTTTTCCTTAAGTATAGTTGCTATATTTAAAATCATAATATTTTATTCAGTGTGAATATTTTTCTGGGAGAATAAAAATATAGTGCTGTGATTTGTTTCAACTCAATGTTTCCTTCATCAAATTAATGTACAAATGGCTCATTTTTTGTGGTCCATAGAAGAATAAATTAGTGAGAATGAATTCTTCCATAATAATTTAGGATAAATCGCTTCCTATAAATTTTCACACTGGTATGCTATTTTCTTTCTTTCTTTTTTTTTTTTTTTTGTCTTTTTCTTTTTTATCGGTACCAGGGATTGAACTCACCACCACACACAAGGCAGGCGCTTAGGCTGCTGAGCTAAATCCCCAGGCCCTAGTGGTATGCTATTTTAATTTAGTTATTCATCTCATATTTTTCTGGAAACCAATTGATACTCTTCATTTTTAAAATTGTTGAGTACATTTTTCATGAAAGAAAATTTTCCTAAAATTATCTATTTTATGAAAGCTTTTAACCTTAGTAATGTATTCTTCAATGTTTTTGTATTATAAGTTCATATTGTATATTATCTGTAGTTACATTTTACAAAAGTATAAATTTCTATGTATGCATTAGTCTGCTCTCTCATCACTGGAACAAAGTATCTGACACTCATAAGTTAAAATAGGATGAGTTTTTCTGGCTAATAGTTTCAGTGAATTAGTCAATGATTGGCAATCTCCAACGCAGAAACAACATTGTGGAAGAGTCTGGTGGTGGATATTGTATACAGTACAGTAGTCAGGAAGCATAGAGACAAGGAAGGTGTGAGGGACTAACTAACCCCTCTATGACCTATCATCTCTGACCAGACCCCATCTCCACAATATGTTCAATTACTGAACTAATTAATGGATAAATCCAATAATGAGAACTGTGTACTCAAGATCCAGTCACCTTCCAAACACATGAGGTACTGAGATTTTAAATCTAATCATAACATCCCAACCATGGCCTCTACAATATGTGTGTTCATTTCATTATAAAAAAATTACTTTAGCATATGTTTACAAATTTTAACACTTCCAACTTTGTTGAATACTCCAAGATCAAGTATCCCCTAAGAATATAGGCAAACTCTTACTTGAAAAACTCCATTGTATTTCCAATATACCCTTGCTAAGGTAAACATTAACATTTACATTCCAAAAGGTAGAAATTGAATGTTAGAAAGGAAGAAGACCAAAGCAAGAACCAACCTCAAAGAGTAAATATTAACTCTTCTACATCCATATCTCTTTTTCAGGGCATGATGTGATGAGATGTTAACTTCAAAGGGCTTGAGCAGCTCTGGCTCTATGAACTTTCTGGTAGCAGACTACAAGGCCTCTCACATTGGTTAACTCAGCTCACTGAATGTGGGAATTCCCGCTTTATTGGAATCTCTACCTTCCTAGTTTCCCCACTATACCTTGGGATTCACTCTCACAGCTTTACACTCTATTTTCTCAGAACCGTGTTGTTTGAGCTGCAAGGCTTTTCTTTAAAATCTGAAGGAAATTTTCTACATCTCCCAAAGTCTTGAATTATTTAAGTCTGAAAATCAGGAATCATATGGATGACATAAAAGTTAACTGGAATCTTGAGCAACAGCCACATCTCATTAGAACTTGACTGCAGAGTCTTTTGAGTGATTTGATACCTCAATTCAAGTAAACAAAACCCAGAGAACGAATTCTCCATGCAGTATTTCTTGGAGCAGTGAACACAGGTATTTTCCTGTTGAATGAAAAATTTGTATTTTGCACTTTTGAGTCTGCATGGATTATGGCCAATCCATGAGATGCAAAGTATGTGGCTTTATTTGAATGCTAATTTTTTCAGCAGTCACACTCTCCTTTGCTCCAAATTTACATGTGGTTTCTTTGTAGTCAAACATCACTTCATTTCAATATGGCATTTTTCATCATCCTCACTGTACAGCTGGCTAACATCTGTTAGCAGTGACCATATAACAACTTGAATGTTGGGCTGCCTTGAAATTTATTAATTCAGCCTTTTTCAATGACATAGGATGTGGGTAAAATGTAGGTGGTATCTATATCTCTATCTATATGCCTATCTAGATATATATCCTTTTCTTGATAAGATGAACCAGTACTTGCTCTTTTGACTGACATTTTCACATAGATAATATCATCACTTAAACAGTTTTGTCAGGGATGTTATAGTGATGAGCAATTTAACTATATGCTGAAGACATGGCACACAGATTTAGATATTTACGTGGATCACTTTTACAATCATCTATACATTAAGAAATCATTTCCTCTTCTGTCTAAGAATAATGCTTATAAAAAGTCTTTTATTTGTACCAGGGATTGAATTCACGAAACTGCACTTGCCCTGCAAGTGCTTGCAAAACTGAGCTAAATCTCCAGCTCACAAGTTTTTTCTTTTAATTATTTTGATATTGCATTTTAGTTTTTCATTATCATTTTCCAAATATATGACCTTTTCTACTTCTGCATTTTAAAATTCACTGCAGATTCTATGTTACATAATATACAGCAGCATATGAAATGGGCATTTCTGAGTATGGTAATCTGAGGGTCTTTATGGTAAATATTTTGATATAACACTATTTATCATATAAATTATTATTATCAATATATACTGATCCGCATGATTTTATACATAAAATAATCATGAAATTTCCAGTTAATTTCGGCTTCTATTCAAAATCTATATTTTTCAACATTGAAATATACAACATTCAAATACCTTAAATCCAAATTTTTCTCATTGTCAGGTCATCCTTTCTGGTTATCACAAACTTCTAGGAAGTCTTCTTCCTATACCATCTTCTTAAGGTCACATCTGAAGTATATTATAATATGCCCAGTTCACAGCTTTCATGTCAGTAATTGATAATGAAAGATGATAGTGGAAGTTATTTTAAATATTAACCTATTGGACACGTTGAAGGACTTGACTGATCTGTTTCAAGACTGTTCCATATACTACTAGTCATACATTGAGAAGTATTTCAAAAGTTTCTGGTAGATATAGTCCTCAAGAGTGATTTTGTTCTCTGTCTGTCTTTCTGTCTGTCTGCCCATGTCTCTCTCTCTCAATCTCCTTCTTGCCTTCCTTCATCCTTCCCTCACTCCCTATTTCTCATTCATGATGGTTCTCTTGAGAATATCTTTTTAAAATGAATGGGATAACCATTTATACTTTTCATTATCTTAATTCACTAAAATGTGTTACTAAAATTGTATCGTCTCAATACTTTTTATTCTAATTCATTAAAATACAGAGCCAGGAAAAACTTGGATCTTTTTAAACCTAGAAACTCCTTTAATTCCTAAATTTTGCCTTGCTTTTAATATTTTTCTTTGGCAACTGTTTCTGAGTTCATCATTTGTATTTTCTTAAACTTTCATAGGGATAAATAGCAAGATGCACTTAGTTTCCTTTTGGCAACCCCTTCTTCTAGGATTACTAGGTAAATATACATGAAATATACATCCTAAATTACTGAAGTTAACATTAATATTTGAGGTGTTACAACAGCACTCCATTTACTGGTCTCATTCACTGTATTAATTCACAAAATGGTAGGAAACAAGCTTAACACATTTGCTAACAAAAAATCCAGTGAAGATATTATTGATTGAATCTTTATTCTCATGGTAAAGATTTGGGTTCAGTGTCTAGGTTTCTTGTGTTGATTTTAACTATAAATGAAAAATTTTATTCTTTAAAGTAATAAATCAATTTTTATGCTTCTGTCATTTTCTTTGATGTTTTGTGTTCTCTTATGATCACTGACATTTTTTCCCGTTTTTTTTTAATAAAATAAATTCATTAATTTTGGGTCAGTTAACTTTGTCTTTTCATTTTAGAGACTGCCTTTAACATTGAAATACATAACAGAAATTACTTACTTATATTCAATATTTTTGCAGTGAAATTATATGTTATTCACTATATGATGAGACATACAGCATGCTCTCACCAATCCATCATTCCTAAAAACTTCTATTTATTTACTCTGAAATTTTACATTATCACATCTTTTTACATAAGTATTTTTAAACATATAACTTTTTTTAAAGATATATTTTTAGAAAAGTTTTAGGTTTCATTATGGTACTTAAGTTATTTAGACCTAAGTCTATATTTCAACTGGTTTCAGTGTTCACAGCATGACTTTTTTTCTATAAACAACTCATGTTGAGATTTTACTTTATTTTCTGAGAAAACTAGTAAAAATCCTCAAATTTTGACCATTTCTGTTAAAGATTATTAATATTGGAATTATGTACCTGGCATTTTTTTTTCAAAATTTCCTGCTGCTGCTATAAATTTGGTGAATTTCAATAGGTGAAATATTGACAATGTGTATAATTCATCATTCACATGAATGTCTCTCTCAACTTCTGTAGAAATTATTATGATAGTGTTTGAATGAAAATAAAAATGACAAAAATATTGATATGATCATTTTCCATCAACATCCTTTTCTACTAAACTGCTTATAGGAAAAAAACAATTCAGCTTTCAATTTTAATTTTTTACCAAAAATATTTCAAAGTCTTGGATTTTTTAATTATTTTCCTAATGTATAACGTGTACTATACTTACAATTGTCTCTTTATTACCTAAGGAACATTTTCTTCAAGGCTTTTTTGATTGTTAGTTTCATTAACTATTTTTATAATTTCAATATTTACTCTGCCTTCTGGGATTCATATTAAGTTTAATTTGAATCTCCACAATCTGTTTTTTGTCACTTAGAGATCAGTGAATTATTTTATCTGCTTCATTCTTTTTCTTGGTGTTTTGGTTAAACAATTTTAAAATGAAATTCTTTTTAATGAATCTGCGTGATTCAGTCTTATTTATACTTCCTATATGGTATGGTTTAACAGAAAAATTTTAATATTTACTTATGCAAGAGTGTTCCTAACTTCATATTTTCCTTTGTTGTTGACTAATTTTAGTTCATAAATGTAGTTGTACTATTCTTAATTATTAGATAAAAAACTACGTATTACTTCATAATATTCTCTTTATAAAAATTATAGGACATTAATGAAAAAGCTGATAGACTCATTTCTGTTACTACTATGAACTTTGTATGTATAATAGCAGTCATAGCTTTACATAGATACATAGTTACTATAAGTTTGGAAAATGTATGAAATTTTTTTGCTTTACGTATAATCCTCTAATTTTCTACATCTATAATATATGTTTGAAATTAATCCATGTCTCTATCCGGGGACCTGGGGCTGCATGAGGTGAGTTCCAACACAATTGTGTGGGCCCAGGGAGAGTTCAAGATCGTAATTCCCAGTGTTTATGAGCCTGCCCAGCTTCCAGCCACACTAGACTGGGCTCTGCAGGTTTTGCATGCATAGCTGGGCTATGCCCTGTGACCTTGCTTCAACCCAGGAGCTGAGGCAGCATGAAGTGAGTTCCAGCGCACTGGCACCGTTGGG
This sequence comes from Cavia porcellus, assembly GCF_034190915.1. Taxonomy (NCBI): domain Eukaryota; kingdom Metazoa; phylum Chordata; class Mammalia; order Rodentia; family Caviidae; genus Cavia; species Cavia porcellus. Next base: position 109,418,217 of record NW_026947486.1, on the reverse strand, counting down.
GAGAGAGTCTAAGATCATTGCTCCCAGGGGTTAAGTGCCTGCCCATCTTCTGGACACACTAGGTTAAGCACCAGGGGTTTCCTGGGCTCAATTAGACCATGCCTAGTGACCTTCTTCAATCAGGGGAGGCTATTTACAGAAGTAATAGCTGAAAATTTCCCAAACATGAGAATTGTAACTGACATACAGATAAGTGAAGCATATAGAACTTCAAATAGCCATAATCAAAATAAAACTATACCCAGACATATAGTAATCACCATCCCAGAAATTCCACATAATAATAGCATATTAAAAGCTATTAGAGAGAAAAGACAGATCACCTACAAAGGAAAACCTATCAGAATTACAGCAGACTTCTCAACACAAACAATGAATTCAAGAAGAGTATGGAGTTAAGTATTTCAAATACTAAAGGAAAATGACTTCCAACCCAAATTGATGTACCCTGAAAAACTGTCCTTCAAAATGGATGGCGAAATGAGATACTTCCATGACAAAGAACAATGGAATAACATCACGATCACCAAACCAACCCTGCAAAGAATACAAAGGAAAAAACAACTAAGCAAGACAGACAATTAAACAGAATGAAAAGGTAAAGATGAAACAGAAGATAAATAATATGTCAACAATACACCAATATTTAATATTTGTAACCAATAATTGTAAATGGTCTCAATTCACCAATTAAAAGAAACAGACTGGAAGAATGGATCAGGAAACAACATCAATCCATTTCCATTTGCTGTATACAAGAAACCCATCTAATTCAAAAAAAAAAAAAAAAAAAAAAAAAAAAAAAAAAAAAAACCCTCATAGACTGAAAGTCAAAGATGGAAAGCAATACTTCATGCAACAGGAACACTCCCCAAAATAGTGAGGGTAGCCATTCTGTTTTCAGACAATGTGAACTTCAAACCATGAATGATTTGAAGAGATAAAGAAGGTCACTACATACTAGCTAGGGGAAAACTTCAAGAGGAAGAGATAGTAATCTTAAATATATATGCACCAAATTCCAGCGTACCCAGCTATATAAAGCAAATATTAATAAAAATGAAAAATCAAATAAGCAATAACACAAAATTATTACAGGAGACTAACACACCATTGAAACAAAGGGACAGATCAATCAGAGAGAAAATCAACAAAGAAATAACAGAACTGGATCACACCTGTGAACAAATGCACTTAATAGAGGTATATAGAGTGTTCCATCCAACATCATCAGAAGATACATTCTTCTCAGCAGTGCATTGCACATTCTATAAAATAGACCACATATTAGCCCACATAACGCATTAAGTAATGCAAAAGAGTTGAAATAATCTCATGCATGTTATTAGATCATAGCACCATGAAACTAGAAATTAATCATAAAATAAACTGCGAAAACCCAAGAAAAACACATAGAAATTGAATAATACACTCTTGAGCAATCAGTGGATCACAAAGTAAATCAAATAAGAAATTAAACAATACCTACAAGCAAATGAAAATACAAATACAACTTACTGGAATCTATGGGTTGTAATTAAAGTAGTTCTCAGAGGAAAAATTTTGCACTGAGTTCCCACATTTTGACAACAGAACAAAAACAAATAAATAACCTGATGCTACACTTCAATCATCTAGAAAAAGAAAAGCAAGTCAAGCTTTAAGCCAAAAGAAGGGATAAAATTCTAAAAATCAGAGCAGAAATTAACGTAATAAAGACTAAGAAAACAATCCAAAGAATCAGTAAATCAAAGAGTTGGTCCTTTGAAAGAATAAATAAAATTGATAAGTCCCTAGCCAAATCTTATTTTCAAAAGGAAACGAAAAGCTCAAATTCATGCAATAAGGAATCAAAATGTGAAATCACCACAGACCCTGTGGAAATACAGAAGATCATCATCACCTATTTCAAAAACCTCTACACTCTTAGATTCTATAACACAGAAGAAATGGACAGATTCTAGTTCTATTAATGAATTTGAAAATGTAATTAAGTCCTTACCTACAAAGAAGAGCCCAGTCCCAGAAGGATTCACTACAGAATTCTACAAGAAATACAAAGGAGACATTATGTTGACTCTCCTGAAATTCTTCAATGAAATTAAAAGTGAAGCAATCCTTCCTAAGTCATTCCTGGAAGCAAAAATTACTCTAGTACCAAAACCTGAGAAAGACCCACCTAAAAAATGAGAACTACAGGCCAATCTCCCTACTGAACATACATTCAAAAATCCTCAATAAAATATTGGCAAATAGAATGTAGAAAATCATCAAGAAGATTATAAATCATGACCACGTGGGATTCATCCCAGGCATGTGGGAATGGTTCAACATATGCAAATCAATAAATGTAACCCATTATATCAATAGAGCCAAAAGTAAGAATCACATGACCATTTTTATAGATGCTGAAAAAGCTCTTGATAAGGTCCAACACTCATTCATAGTAAGAACTGTACAGAAAATTGGAATAGATGTTCTTTACCTCAATGTGATAAAGGCCATCTATGACCAACCAACAGTCAGTATCATAATAAATGGCCAAAAACTGAAAGCCTTTACCTTAAAATCAGGCACAAAACAAGGATGTCGCTAACCACTACTCTTATTCTACATAGTACTGGAAATGCTAGTCCAGAGCAATTGATGAGAGAGAGAGAGAGAGAGAGAGAGAGAGAGAGAAGATAGGAAAAGAGGAAGTTAAATTATCATTATTTGCAGAGGACATGATACTCTACATAGAAAACCACCAAATGTTCATTGAAAGACTCCTAGGTATAATAAATAAATTCAGCAATGTAGCTGGATATAAAGCCATTACTCAAAAGTCAATAGCATTCCTATACACCAACAACAAAATCACTGAGAGAGAAATGAGATCAACCACACCCTTCACACTAGCATCCAAAAAACTGAAATACTTAGGAATTAATCTCACGAAAGAAGTAAAAGATCTACACAGGGATAATTATAATACCCAGAAGAAAGAAATTGAAGAGGATCTCAGAAAATGGAAAGACATCCTTCCTTTGTTCATGGATAGGAAGAATAAATATTGTGAAAATGGCCATTATCCCAAAGCTGTTATACAGATTCATTGCAATCTCAATGAAAATACCATCAACATAACTCATAGATCTAGAGAAATCACTCCTAAAATTCATCTGGAATGAAAAGAGACCTAGAATAGTAAAGGTAATTCTAAGCAGCAATGGCACGACAGGAGGCATCACAATTCCTGACTTGAAGTTATACTACAAAGCTACTGTAATAAAATCAGCATGGTACTGGACTCTAAACAGATCTGAACATCAATGAATACATTAGAAGATCATAACTACAAACACATTTAATCACCTTATCTTTGATAAAGAGACCAAATATCTTCACCAGAAGAATGACAGTCTTTTTAATAAATGGTGGTGGAAAAACTGACTCTCCACATCCTGGACACTAAAACTAGACACAAGACTATCATCTTGTACTAAACTAAAATCTAAATGCATCAAAGATGTGAATATTTAAACAGAAAGACTAAATCTATTGGAAGACAGATGAGTTAAAACACTTGAAGACGTAGGATTAGGTAGAGAATTCATGAACAGGAATCAAACCACACAGGAAATACTTCCCAGAATCAATAACTGCGATCACGTCTTATTAAAAAGTTTTATGCATGTCAAAGGAAATCTCCAGCATAGTGAAAAGAAAACCCACAAACTGGGAAAAAAATCTTAGTGAACTGTCCCTCAAAGGGCTTCTGTCTAAAACATAAAGAATTTAAAAAATCAGATCCCCGAAATTCAAAGACCCAATCCAAAAATGAACATCTGAGATAAATACACAGTTCTCAGATGAAGAAATACCAATGGCAAATAAATACATGAAAAAATGTTCATCATCATTAGTCATTAGAGAAATGCAAATTAAAACCACACTGAGATTCCATCTCACTCCAGAAAGAATGACCCGGCCAAGAAAATTACCACCAACAAATGCTGGAGAGGCTGTGGGGAAAAAGGTACTCTCCTGCACTGTGAGTGGGAGTGTAGAAGGTGCAACCACTGTGGAGGTCAGTCTGGAGATTCCTCAAAATGCTGGGATTGGAGGCCCTATTTGTTCCAGCTAATCCACTTCTAGGCATATTCCCAGAAGAACTGAAAACATCATACCACAGTGATATATGTACAGCCATGTTTATAGCAGCACAATTTGTAATTGCCAGATTTTGGAAACAACTTAAGTGTCCATCAACTGAGGAATGAATAAAAAAAAAAGTTGTGTTATTTTTATACAGTGGAGTACTACTCATCTATAAAGGATGATCACATTGAGATATTTATACATAAGTGGTCACAATTTGAGACTATACTCATAAGTGAAATAAATCAAACTCAAGTGTATAAATACTGAATAGTCTCCTTAGTGTAAGAAGTGGTAAGAGTACATACGATTTTATGGTAATCATGATTCCCCATTACACTGCTTTGAAGTCTTATAATGTCTTTATTCATTAGTGGAATGGTTTCATTCTGTTTTGTTTGATTTTATGTGTGATGGTATGAACAGCTATTTTGAAGAAAACAAGACATAATGGTAGCCATTGCCGATTTAATATCATCTTGCTTTGAAGTCCTTCTATGCTTTTGTTCTTCTGTTTCCATTGGTTCTATCATATCATATCTTATTGGATTTTAATACGTGTGATAGTATAAACAAAGTTTTATGGAAACTGAGATAATATAGTAGCCATTGTTCATTTTCTCTTATTTGGTTCTGAATGCCCTGTAACACTTTCATTCTCTTGAATGGTTTTATACTATTTTGTTATGTTTCATGCTATTGTATGTAACAGTATGCTCAACTATTTCAAAGAAAGAGATATTATGGTAGCTACTGTTAATATCCTGTTGTATTCTGGTGAAGTGTTGTGTTGCATGCCTTGTTCTGTTCTGCTCTGCTTTGTTCTGTTCTCTTTTGGCTTAAACTGTTTAAAACAAAATTAAAAATTTAAAAAAATCCATCTATGATAATCTATTCATCCTTTTTATGCAATATGGTGCGTCATCTAAGAATGTATCATAATCTATGTGTCTGCATTTGAATGTATACACTGTACATGCTATTACAATGCAGCAGTAAACGCTATGCATGTCTTCTGACACACATGTGCAAGAAGTATTTTAGTTTCTATACCTGAAAATAAAGTTCCCATGTTTGAATGTATGAAAGCTTTCACACTGGTGTTTTCATTTTCGAATTAGTTCTTTAAAGTGATGATACCCCTTTGAAGTCCCATAAGGAGCAAATTAGACTTCCTGTTTGACCATATGTCATCACAGTAAATTTAGTTTATTATCTTTTTCATATGTACCAAGTAACAGGACATTTACATTTTTTCAACTCTTTTTCCATACAATTCAAATGTAGATTATATATTGAAATCAATTATATATTATTTATGAATTATTGTTTTTTCTTTTGTCAGAAGTATCAACAGTACTGTTTTAACATATCTAATATTAATATCTTGATCGTTATATGTGTTTAAAATATACTGATTTTCTGATGGCAAACCATCTTTTCACTAAAGGAATAAGGTCTTTTTGAGAAACATGTCCATATCTATTTACTTCTTAGATATATGCATATAGATTAGATAGATGCTGTTGTTTTATATAAATTATATGTCAGAGATTGTTTGCTCCTAAAATAGTTGAAAACTCTACTTGTAATATTTTCTTATCCTGTTTTATTTTTCCCAATGACAAAGGCAAAGATCACTCTATGCAACTTTATGAGTTACTCTCCCCTCTTTCAAAGTAAAATGAAAAGTTTTGAAGTTGTAGCTCAGAGACAGAGTGCTTGCCTAGTATACAAAGAGTTGAATGCTGGGTATCACAAAAAAGACAAAAGAAATAATTAAGCACTTTATCTCACAAAGTTAAATGTAGCAGGTTTTGCTGTCATTCCATGGATAGTAGACCGAAATTTGGAAAATTTTGGGGTTTCTGAATGCAATAGCAAATGTATGTGTTCCTATCTGTATTACAGTTCTCTTTGCAATTAGGAAACAGTGCATTTACATTATAGATAGAAGAAAAAAGAGAATATATTGTTGAGATTAAGAGAATAAATTGAGTTTAGGAGATTTTTATTTTCTTCATACCTAAAATAAGGAATAATATTTACTGGTTGTTTGAGTATACTTTCAACAAAGGTGTGTTTTATTTGGAAGAATGCATTTACTATTTGAACCTTCATATGGAAGTTGTTTCTGCTCTGGGATTTGTATTAGCATTTTGACCGCAACTGTAATATTTAACCTTTCTTATTTCTTCTCCCTGTGAAAAATGAAAAATAAAACCTGCCCTACATATCATAAAATTACTGTGAGTATAAAAAAGTAGAATATGGGATGTGATTTATGTGTTACAAAATATTTATGTAAGTGTACAAGATTGTGAGTAAACAGGAAAATACTGGAAATTTCCCTGTGACTTTGTTGATGGCACTAATGAGTCATCGTGTCAGAGATATAAAATGTATTATAAAATCAGAAGATATCTAGGATATTCAGTCCTCAACATAACCTACTTGATGTAGAAGAGTGATGAAAGCTGAAAAATGTCAATGCACTAGATTTCTGGGGTCACTTTAGACTGCTTTATAATTTATGTCTTGCTTAAAATGCTGCTGATGGAATTTTATTCCTATAGATGCAAATCTAAGCAGACCAAAGATCTGGGAGATATTTAAATTTAGAATAATTTTATTTTATTTTTAAAGAGTGAGTAAGGAAGACTTTCATTGTGAAATGGTGCCACTTAAGGCAGATACAAGGAAAACTGGATCAAAGAAAGCAATCAAACTATAGTGACACATAGAGGATGCAGCAGTGGTGTCTTTCACTACTCTAATCTAAGGCAGTGATTAGATTTTTATAATTCTGTGCCCTGGGAGTCAGCGCCATGTGCAGGCTGCTGTGGGGAGATCCAGTTGCCAGCCTTTTGCCATGAGTTGGCACCATTTGCGGAGTGCAGAGGAAGAGAACAAGAAATCAACAAGAAGCAAGCCTTCTTTGTGAACCAGTGCCCGGTGTGGGCTATGGGGAAGCCCCATAAAGACGCCAGCCTGTCCCAGCACACAGACTGGAAGACAAGAAGATCCAACCTCACCCTGCCTCTGCCATAAAGAACCAGGTAATTTGGAGAAATACAGGTTGTGATGATAGATATTGAGGTAAAATACAATTTAATGCTTGTGACATTTATTGTTTCACTGACTTTGCAGGCCAAAAACTGGTAGTCTGACCATCTATTCAGAGGATAACATTACATAATATAGCATCTATGGGGAGTTTATTTCTGAAGGTGGTAGCCATTTTTAATTTTTATTATTTTGGTTTGAAGATCTGTATCATTCTCATTGTTTTGTTGGGCAAGGTTTTATTCTGTGGTGTTTTGTTTGATTTTATTATATCCAATGGGTAGCTGTTTCAAAGATAACAAGATATATTGTTAGCCATTTTTGGATTTACTATTATCTTGTTTGGAAGTCTTTTATTGCATTTTTTGTTCTGTTCTGTTCTGTTTTGTTTGATCTTCACTATGTCTAAAGGAATGGGTAGCTATTTTGAAGAGAAGAGACATTATGGTAATCATCGCTGATTTACTATTTTCTTCTTTTGAGGCCCTGTATCACATATTGTTTTGTTTTGATTGGCTTTATTCTGTTTTATTGTTTTTAAAATTAAAAAATACCAAAAAAAATTTATATTCTAGGACCTTGGATCTGTGATCAATTGAGATCAGGTTTTCTTCCTTTAAAGTGTACAGTTCTCTAGCAAATTCTTTTTGCCTCCTTGAACATAGTTAAATGCACAGAATCTATTCTCCATTTGAGGAAGCTTTGGAAAGAGAGAGACATAATTTATTGCTAAGACCGGACAATGTGAAAACTCATTGCACGTAATATCACATTAAATCCTCGTGAAAATTCGGGAAAGTAGGTAATGCTATTTACATTTTACCAATGAGCATAATGAGTTTCAGTAACTTTTCCAGTGTTATGCTATAAATTAACAAGCTGAAGTATACACTTATGCCAGTCTGATGTAAAAATATTGCATTTCTGCATTTGAAACACTCCAATGAAAAGATACACAAGTCTTCAAGGTATTTGAGGATTGTAAAAATGAAATCTGGAGAACTGTCTATGTGGTATTTTTCAAAGGAAATTATTACACTTCTGATCACTTTAATGAATTATAATCCCCACGTCTAAATTAAATCTACTAAAACCAAAAGTAACAAATGGATTTCATCTTAAAATCCAGTTCTGACAATTTAGCTATCATGCCTGAAGCATGTGTTGTGATGATTGTGAGGAAGGCATCTGGAGCCTCAGAAGGAAAGAGTGTTGTGGTCAATTAGCAACGACTAGTGGAACTAGTGTCGTTTGTGCCTTCAAGAAACCAGACATTTATTATTTTGATTTCAGCAAAATTAAATTCAGTTCTTAATAGTTCACTTCTCTTGAGAGGAGGCATACGTTCAACTTCATCATTTCTTTCATTTCATTTTGAAAACAAGTTAATGGGTTATTATCCTAAGAGAAGCATTGCAGAGTCAGAAAGGATAAGAATTTGTAGGAGGACTAATTCATGGTTAAGAAAGAAAGAAGCATTGGAGACGACTGTGGGAAAGTCTGGGCATTTAATCAAGATATGCTTATTTCATGATTTGCCAGAGAAGCATTGTTTGAGAGCACTAAATGTTAATCACAATTCTATCTTGGTCAGTTGCATGATTACTTAATTTGTGTTGTTTTGTATTATCGATATAGGTACCTAAAGTCTCATAAAAATGAAAATTGGTATGCTAATTAGAGTTTCCTTCTGTTTACATAATGAAATTACTTTGCAGTCTTTGATAGGATCAAAAGGAATTAATCTGAAGATTGGGAGCTTCCTAAAGTGAAATTGAAAATAAGAATCCTTTTGTTTCGTATTCAAAAATTAGGTCAAGACATTAGGAAATCAATCTAGGCAGAAATGATACCAAAATAGAGTTTGAGCAAAATTACATAGTCTTTATTGGTGAGCAGTTTTCATTGACAAACTAGAAAAAAGAAAGTCAGATACCTTATGGTGAAAGGAGATACTAGTTATGGGACAGTAGGATAAAATTAAATATATCCAAGAGAGACCCAAGAGAAACCAATAGTCCAACATAGGTCCTATGTATTACCAGTTTAGTGAACTTTTCCACTGCAGAGACAAACTATTAGATACCACACCTTTCTTCAGAAAGAATTTACTTTGGCTCATGATTTCAGAGGGCCCAGTACATAGTTGGCTGGCTCAAGAGCAGAAAATGGCATGGTATTTTGGAGGAAAGCTGCTCAACTCGTGGCAGTTAGGAAGTAAAGAGGGTACAATATCCACATGGAGAGATATACTTTCCTAGAGTATGCTCCTAATATCTCCCTCCTCTACCCAAGCTCTGACTTTCTAACAGCACATCCAGGTGTGAACTCAACAAGGGATCAATTGACTGGTAAGTATAGTGCCCTGTAATTCAAACTCTTTCCAGAATACCCCCTTCTAAACACATGAGACTTTTCTAGGACATTTTCCATTTAAATCATGCATATTCTTCTCAAAATTGTGTCCTATCTAAGCAACTGTTGTCCAATCAGCCTTGCTTGTCACTTACATTTTGCTTTATTTAAATGATTGGACAAATATTTTCCATTAGTTAAAAGATGTGAATGGAAGCAACATGTACTTGGCATTCATACCAGCAGACCTGACTTTAAACTGTAAATCTTAATTGCTTATCTGGATTTTATAGAGTTAATAAAGGTTATACATTTAAAGTTTATTTTTCAATTAAATTATTAAATTAAATCACATAATCAAAATCATACTTGATATGATTTCCAATGTGAATAAGAGGATGAAGTGAGTTCCCTTTTACTAACTTAATTTTGCCCTTAGCTACTATTCAATTGAACCAATAGCATCTCTAATACTGTCACAAAATTTCATTGACCGACTAACAAACAATTGTATAATATTTTAAAGATACTCCTTCTGATAGGAAATATACTTAGAGAAATTAATAGATAAAAAGTCAACTTTGGAGAACTCTGATAGAGACTGCAAATACATCCTTACAGATTCATAATAAAGTTAAAAATATAAGGCAAGCAAAGTGTAGAAGAATAGAGAAGTTTAATGATGTCACATGTAACAGGAATATACTTTATTCTACTGACAAACCCTATCAGCAGGAAGCTAGGAGGTCAGAGGTGACAGCGTAAAAGTAAAAATATATGGCTTCAAATTAGAATAAATAATGTTGGAGTCTGGAAGAACATGGCGGATAGATAGCAGCAGCCTCTGAGGCTCTCTGAGAAACCGCACTTGAAATCCGGGAATGGTGCCTGGCAGGAAGTCCTAGCAAGGGGGATATTCTTTGCCCACCCGGAACGAGCTAAATTAAGAGAAACCAACTGGAAATGCAATTCCGGTGATACAGTAGGTAACAGATAAGGTCTCAGCACGGAAGCTGGACCCCAAGCCACTGGAAGCTGAGATTTGAATTTCCTGCAGCCATTGCTGCATCCTGGTCGGCCCAGTGGGGAGAGAGGCGCGAAAGCTCGGAGAGTGGGAAGCGCTGAATGGAGTTGGGAGGGGGACTGGCCCGGTGCCCTGCATCGACCTGTGGTGAGTGAGTGGATTGGGACCCTTCCATAGAGAAGGAGGCTTCAGCAAAGGACATACTGGGACCGGGCAGACTACCCAGAACGAGATGTTGCAGTGACTTCAGTCACATATCCCCCTCTCAAGCGGGATTGGTGGGAAGTGCCTGACCTGCGGGAGATGCCGCTGGCTGAGACCCAGTAGGCTAGCCCAACCCAGGTCCCAGCGCCTGGAGGTGCGCCCTAGAGGTGAAGCCTTCGGTAGGTTGACCTGAAGGGGCGGGCCCTGCATTGGCTGCCCAGGTCTGTGTCTCTCTGGTGCCACTGCAGTGCGCGGGAACACCTAGCCGGGGCAATTCAAACAGACTGTGGCCAACAGGGAAGGAAGCTGCACTTCCTATATATGCTTATACATAAGGAACAAAGAATATGGGAAGAGGGAGCAACAAGAAAGGTCCTTGGCCCCCAATCCTGAGAAACATGCAATAGCAGACACGGCACCAATAGACATAAAGCGCTATCTCCAGAGCCTCATAGACCAGTTCAAGACGGAAGTTATTAATGACCTGAAGCAAGACATAAGCAGAATAGTTAGAGAAATGCTAAGCACCGCCCAAGAAAAAACAGATGGTGGAATGAAAGAACAGAAAAAAAGGGGGGGGGGTTTAACGTAGAAAATAAAGAAAGCATAGAATATGTGAAGCAGGTTCATAGAATAATGTTTGTGTGTCATTTTAGTATTCTAACACACATTTTCAAAATACTTTTTTATGAGTCAAGATTTATAAAGAAAATGTTGCACAAAATAAAGTCATAAAATTTTAATAAAACTTAAATTTCGTTTACACAAAATGTCAGAAAAGTTGGACACACATTATTAAGGTTGTTATTTAATATTTTAATGAAATGGTGGATAAACCAGTGGTATTAAGTTCCTGTGGATAATCTGGGAGCATGCATGATCTTTTAAAATGTTTACAGATCTTTGGCACAATGATTTTACCTCAGATAATTGTGCTAGAGAAACACATTAAGATGAAATGAAACATTTATGCATACAACTTTTTATTGAATAGCTGTCTACAAAAGAAAAATGAAAAGAACTTAAATCATAAATTAATACTATAAGTATGTCATCATCAAAATATTAAATAATATTTCTAAACTGTTATGAAAATCATTTCCATAAAACTTTAGGTAAAAATGAAGAGAAAATTTTATACTTAGAATTAACTGAAATGAACAATATATTAAAAGAGTAAAATTCATTAATTTTAATCTAAGATGTAATCCATCTATGTAATTTTCAGGTTTATCTGTGTTCCATAATTACCAACATCACATTTTATTTTACCATTAGTCATTATAATGAGTACTCTAATAAGTAGTAATATATTTGGGTGTAAAACGGTCTACATAATTGCTAGAGACTAAAAGTCTGTGTCTCTCCAATATTCATGGTAAAACCTACTACACAGGATGGTGATAATTTGAAGATGGTTAGGTTATAATGGAGAAACCATCATGAGTGGGATTAGTATCTCCTAAAAGAGATCCAAGGAAACTCATTTAATACTTCGCCAATGTAAGGATAGTGCAGGGATACAGAGATCAAGAAGGAGGCCCACTTTAGACACAGAATGTGATCGCATCTTATTGGATTTCCCAGCCTTCAAATCTTGTGAAATAGGTTTCACGTACTGACAAGCTGCAGAGGTCTGTACTGTTCTTTTCTAACAGTCTTAACAAACTACAATAGAAATTGATACTGAGAAACAAAGGGACTGTTGTATTAAATATCTAAATATGTGGAAGCTGTTTTGCAACTCTGTACCAGGTAAAGGGTGCAAGAGATTGTAATGCAGTTTAGAGAGACCTCAGATTGTTGTCAATGAATCTTTATAGGTAATTCTGATGAGAGCCTAGAAATAAAAGCAGAATACTGTAGAAAGTGTCTCAATTTTCTTAGAGACCTAAGTAACACTAAACAGAATATTGGTAAATCCTTGAACATGAAGGACTATTCTGATGAAATCACAGACAGAAGTGAGGAACACATTATTGAAGAACAGAGGAAAGAGCAGTTGTTAAAAAGTGGCAAAGGACTTGATTGAGTCGTGCTCACGTTCTAGTGTTTTGTGGAAGGTAGAGATTCCTGGCAGTGCATTTGGAGATTTATATAAAGCTATTTCTAAACAAGGTGTTGAAGGTATTTTCTCTTTAGAGTTAAAGCTAAGAGAAGAAAAAACTGTAGAGGCTGGATTGCTAAATAAAATGGAAACAGAATTTATGGATTTAGAAAATTGTTAGGATGCACACATTTTTAAAAATGAGGACACTGATACCTTTGCTATGAAAATGATTAATGACCACCAAGGCAATCTGGAGATCATCAGAGACGTCATTTTGATCACAGACTCAAAATGCAAGTGCCCTTTGCAGAGGAGTTTCTAAGAAGGGGTTAGTGACACACCCAGGATGTCAAAGTGCACTGTTCTGTACCACCTCTCATCTTGGTTCTCTCTGCCCAAGATCCATTTATGGCAGACTTCTGTGTTGTACAGGTCATGGCAGTCATTGCCACTAGAGGGTGCTAGCAGAAAACTCTGGCATCACTGCCATGTTTTAGTAGACACTGCTATCTGCTAACTAGGTTCCAAAGGACCTACCTCAAGAGAACCATGGGACAGAGTCCAGGTGTAGAGCTATTGTGAATCATCCCGCAACCAGGAGATGATGTTGACACTCTAGGTTAAACTGCAAGGAAGAATATCAAGCTAGAGTAAGTTCTTTAGTCTTAATGTCTAATAAACTTCATCCTACCAGCATTTGGAATTACTTGGGACTGGTCATTCCTTTCTTCTCTCCTATTTCTCCCTTCTGGAAAGGGCATGTTTGCACCATGCTTGTTCTATCATTATAGTTTGGAAACACATATCATGTTTGGTTGCTTCCATATGAGGGCAGAGAGAGACATCAGTTCTACCAGCCTGTTGATTGTGGATAATCCAGCCTCTTAACCTGTGAGAAATATATTTCTGAGGCACTCACGCTGTGGTATTTTGGTTACAGTAGCATCATACAGATTAAGTTGTTATTATTTTACTATTATTTCTACTTCATCAACTTGAGCACAGAGCTATAGAGCAATTGTGACAACCAAAATTATAGCACCTGTAATTTGCAGAGCCAGAATTAAAGTCCATCCTTTGTGATTATTCATCCCATATCCTTTCTGCTATCACGTGGTGCTTTTCCCAGAAAGGAAATGCAAGAGCGCATGTGCAGTTCCAATGGTTTATGCCAGTGGACTGTCAGAGGAGTAGTTTAATACATTGCTGTACACAGAACTGTAAATGTGCTTATCACAAAAAAACAATGTATTTGCCTCAACTAAAACTTTGATTTCCAGCCCATCATCATATTTGTTCTTATTTGAGAAATTACACTGTTAATAATGTATAAGTTAAATAAAAGAATCCTTGATTTTCCCAAGGCATTCATTTATTTATTTATGTTTTCCAAATATTACAATTGCCTTGGTTACTTTCACACAATGGTGGTACTTTTTTCCCAAAGGAAGTACATCAAAAGGCCTAGTAAAATCCTTCCTTTTAAATTGTTCTATTTCTTCTAATACCAGAGAGATATGATAACTTGCCACCCTAATGGTAAAAGTTTCTTGGCACATTAAGTACCTTACAGTGTGTTTTAAACCATCTTTATAATATAAGCTTGTTGAAAGCACTTAAAAAACACAACCTATGAATTATTCAGAAGCCCTAAAGAAATGGTCCAAACACTGAATTTGCAGGAGATGGGATGCCTTTTAGTTATAAGACTTCTGGATGCATGGGAGTGGTTACATAGCATAAGCCTTAGAACTCATGCAGTTCTAATTTTGGTCTTATTTTCTGGAAACGTATTGGCTCTTAGTTAATTTTAGGGTCTGAAGAAACGAACATCACAAATCCTGCCATTCACATAGATTAGACCAATTTAGGCCATCTGCCAACCTCTAAAGAAATCGCTGTGACCAGCAAGGTGCCCTGAGCTAATTCGCTTAAACCAGTCACCTCAACCAGGCCCTCTCGTCCTCGCCAACCCCTGCTTACTGGTTATTCCCACCATGTAAGCACCCACAGATGGAGAAAGAGAATTCAAACCAAACATCTCTGTAAATCATGACTTAGGATAGATTGACGGATTTGTGTAAGAGCTGAGCATGTTTTCTCTGTATTTGACCTAAATTAGATGTACTTTTATTTCTCAATTCAACCTAAGAGGCTTGAGTGAATACAATCTCTCAACAAATCAAGAGAGTAAAGTAACAGATCCTATCTTTATTTGTTTGGACAAATAGTTGAGTACCATGTGGACACAGTGGGTTCAAAGCCCAGGATTTTTGGAGCAGTTAAGTGGGAGATTCGGGAGAGAAGCATTAAGAGCACATGAATGTTCAGGCGTAGTTTTGAGACAGCTAAGATCTATGTGGTTTTAAATGCTTTCTCTCAGGGCTCTATTTGCCTTTTTCTTCATTTCAGTGTGTGTGTTTACCTGTCACAAAGCCTGCTATTACATGTCCTGCTCAGAATTATAACATCAGGTAATTAAGTTTCACAAGGTGCTAAGAGAATTTATAAACAAAAAGAAAGGAAAAGTGCCTATTAGAAAGTCAGGAAGTAAGCATATTCTCAATGGTGTTCTGTAAGTTTATATTCTTCATTTAATGAACTCACTCCTTAATATGTGGAGGAGGAATTTACATGTAGGAATTTGTATTTTAGAAAGCATGGTTTTTAGATGCTCCTGAGGCATGGTTGAAATAGTATGCCTATAGGGATCCCAGCAAAGGCCAAGTGGTAAAAGTTCTGAGGGGATGCAGTTGGAAATAAGGATGGATTTCATTTGCCAAGTAGACCATTTTTAAAATCAATAAAAGTTTGAAAAATTAAATTTAGAAGATTCAGTAGCCAGTATTAACCAATGTCCTTTGAGTTTGCATATTGTTGCATAAAGCATATAAAATCTTATGCATATCTTCTCTGTCTTTGGGAGTTGTGTTCACTGATTCTCCATCTCTTAAAGTCAGATGGGGCCCTTTACAGTGTGGTGCACTAACTCCTTTGGCAAAGAAACAGTTTACAGTACGGTTACTGACAACATTTATTTTTAACCTTAAGGGTTAACATACCACCATATATTTTTCCTGCCTTTTTCTTTTGCAGTATGTTAGCAGAAAATGTATCTGTCTTTCAAGTCTCTCCACTCAGCACAAAGCCGATGCTTTAGCATGTATTACGAAATTTCCAGAGACAGTGCTACACTGTGCAAATATCACCATTTTACGTACTCAGTACCTGTTCGAGACCAAGAACTTTAAAACGCAATGTATACACAGACATGCCATCAGAAAACTCTCAGTTTAAGAGTGCAAGCTTCTGAAACAAGTGAATATTGCAGATTATATTGCTCCAGATGGATATGCTGGAATTCAGAAGCTTCTAGAAACACAGTGTTCCTTGGGTCACTAAAGAAATATAGTATTGGTTGCATTTGAGCTGGTTGTACAAAAATGTGAAAGAACTTGACCCACTGAGAAAAGTTAAAAATGAGGAAAAAGGAAGTCCAGTCAGAAGTTTCATGTTAAAAATGTTCTAGACTTCTGATATCCTCCCATTGCAAATATGCTATACTCAGAGTGAAAAAGATAGGTGTCTTGCCTGTTGTAGTCAGGGGTTGTGAAAAGAACAATTAAAAACAGGACATCGTGTTTATACTATTATTTTATGATGGTCACCCAGAGTTAATACAAGAAAATGCAAAATCTATCCACAACACCAAAGACAGAATATTCAGCCAAGGGTCTGGAATCCCATAGCAATGTCCTGCATGAGTCCAGATGAAGACCCAGAGCTCATAATAATGCCTCCCATGAGTCCAACTGAAGCTCTAGAGCCCACAATAAGAACTTGCACCAGTCTCTTTTACTGATCCGTGCTGGGAAAGACCAAAGGTCAGCAGTGGAAGCTAGAAAGTCCATGCCAGTGGGGTGAAGGAGCATGCTGGTAGGTTGAGGGTTCTACACTGGAGCCAAGAAGTCACACTCACAACAAAGACCAGGGCTGTCCTGAAAAGCACCACAGCCATCCTCAGGGACAGGGAGGCCCTGAGCTCCTACAATGACAAGCACAGTTGAATACATGCCTGGAGACCAAGTGGCACATGTCTTCCCCTCTGGAGCCAGGAAGCAATGTTCAGTGTGAGAACCACAGCTTTTCCAGGAGAACCAACAGCTCAAACAGCAACATGTAGGAGAATCCACAATGCCACAACGCCTCAATGCATCAATGCATTAACGCCCAACATCTCCTTCTCCATGTCTCTATTTATGCTGGCAACTTTCCTCAAGTAAAACATCTACACTCAGAAGCATGGTGATGAAATCCAGCTGGTATTAGTTTGACCACCAGTTTTCAATCCATAACACTGCCCTACCTTGCAAAGTGAAGTCAGACTCTCAGTTAAGCACTCTTGATAGTTTATCCTCCCCTTGCTGTGTAAACATAAATATGTCACAGGAAATTTCTAGAACATGTCCCAATGCCACTCCTTTGTACTTGATAATACTCCCAAATATCCTTTTCCCATCAGCAAGCCAATATAACCTATGCAGAGTGCATAGTCAAATGAAGTAATACAGTAATACATAATGGATGAACTTTCCCATACTCAGATCCACTAATACACTTAAAATCAGAGAGCACTGGCAAAATGTAGACAAGCAGAAGGAAGCTTTTCTTCCCTAATATTTTCCCGAAGGACGTCTCTCATTGTCTGAACCCCCCAGAGAGCTACATCCTTAAAGTTATAGACCTTTACTTAAACATTTACCCATGGAGTGGTGAAGCTATCTTTGTAATTTACAATGTTGTACACAGCAGAAGACATAGCAGGTAGAACCATGGCAGCAAAAATATACTCAGATGATTCAAATTAATACCACTTGATATTTGTTGCTGTAGTAATGAAATGCATTAAAATCAGCAGTAACAGCTAAGTGAAATGCATTTCTGCATAACAGGGAAAACAGGCATCAAGTATTCCTCATTACATATTCTTGTATAAAAGTAAGCATGAAACTTAATGCAGTGGTTTAGGAACACTGATTTTTAGTTCAGTTCTGTCATTTTCCAGCACTGACATCCTTGATAATACTCCCAAATATCCTTTTCCTATCAGCAAGCCAACATAACCTACACAGAGTGCATAGTCAAATGAAGGAATAGAGTAATACAAATGGAATTATGCTTGAAAAATTACACAATATTATATTGATTCAAATCTTTGGTATTCAGACTCATTTCTTTAAAACAGTGTACTTACAATACTAAGTACCATTTTCTTGTGTCTGATCTATATTCCTTTCATTTTCACTTAAATATGTTGTCTTGCTGAGGAGATATTAGGAATTCTCTGACTGTCATAGACAGATACATTTTTAAATACACTTATGAAAAATAGAAGTTGCAGTAGTTCATGAGTAAGATCGAATTCTATAATTTGACCCCACCATGCACCATAGTTAACTAAAATGGATGTTGTCCCTCTAATTCATTTGAAAACAAATTGATTTACTATGTAAAAAACCCTGCCTTTCTATAAAATTGGAACATAATATCTCATACATATAATTTGTCAAATTGAAAAGCACTTTCATATCCACTATCACTTTGATTGCCCAAATAACCTTGCATATTGGTAAGACACTTTCAACACAGAGTGCCTCTGTCCTTTTACCTCTCTTAATGCTCTATAAACTCAGTGGTGAGGTGGCTTGCTCAGATCATCAAGCCATGCAGGAGTACAGCTGAGTCGGAGCCCTAGGCCTCGAGCTGGCTTGCTTGATGACGTACTTTCTCCTGGACCTCGTGCTTTTTCAGTAGGACAGCTGGAGCTAACAGCCACTATCATATCAAATGAGCACGATGCTCATTCCCCGATGTCTCAACTGTCCTACTTTGCAGAATTTAGGAAGTCAGTAATACTTGTGGAAGAAAACTTACCACTAAGCCCTGAAAAATTCTTTTGTAGGGCTATATGACAGCGTGCTTGATGAGAATTTGTTTTACTAAGTTAAACAAACATCAAAAGTTATGTTCAAAAGATGACACTTTGAAACAGCCTGTACTGTTTTTTTCTGTTCACCATCAGTCCCTATAAATATGATATCAAATGTGTATTATTAGCAGGTATTAAAGGATGATTATAATGAGTCACATGAGGCTGATCAACCATGTCCTGGTGACTCATTTGTTTATGTGGCTTCTTTTTCCCTTAAATACAATCTCCATGGGCATGACTTGTTTTTAATGGAAAATAATGAATCTTAATGGATTTTCCTTTACCACAGAACACTTCAGATTCTCATATTACAAATGTATGTTACCTAGGGGCTGGAGATTTAGCTCAGTGGCATAAGCACCTGCCTTGCAAGCAGGCAGTCATGAGTTCGATCCCCGGTACCAGAAAAAAAAAGAAGAAGAAGAAAAAAAAAAAAGTCAAATGTATGAAACCTGTAGTCCTCCTTTCCCAAAACCCTGCTGCTACTATTCTGTATTTTAAACTTTACTGCAAACTGCTATAAAGTGGTTCTATTCTATTAGGACTTCCTGAATTTAGCATAACATCCTGGGAAAGGCTTAACATAATTGACATATAATTATACATATAGAAAAGACTTGAATAAGGTATAAGTTGCAAGTGAGTGGATTTAGTAGCTTTTGTGAATTCTTTAAATTTTGAAAGCAAATGGTTTTCTCTTTGGGACCTGAAAGAGTTCAGCTCAATTGTATATAAAACTCTCATCTGCAGCACCAAATGTGTTATGAAGGGAGAGATGCCATGTCTATTTATCACCTGCTCAAACAGTTTCAGTTATACAACTTTTAAAATAATATATTTGACATATATATTTTAATTGTCAGAAGTTGCCAAAACTTTCTTAGGGCTGTATAAAAAAAAAAAAATGATACAAACCCAGTGTGTTCGAATAACAGGAGTCATCGTCACAGATTTTTGAGCTGCCATGAGGCCTGGGAAGCAAAAGCAGGAAATGAGCATGGCACACTGCCCAGGAAGACTTCACAGGAGGGAGGATTCTTCCTCATTCACTCCAGCTCCTTACAGCCCCAACACGTCATTTGGCATCTGGCAGCAGCAGTCCAATGTCTGCCTGCATGGTCACATGGCATGTGCACTGCCTGTCCCTTTTTCTGTGACTCTTCTTCTCAAGGTAGCGCCGCATTAGTTTATGGGACCATGCTTCTCCAATGTATCATCCTAACTTAACGAATTATTATCTGCAAAGACATTCTGCTGTAGTGGGGCTTGGAACTTCAGAGGGACAGAGTTCAACCCACAACAGTGCTTTATTCATAGGGTTTAAAATAGAATGATCCAGTGAAAACACCTTTTCCGCCATTGTGTCTCCATTGTATTTACTGTTTTTCTCATGTATAAACTAATAGTCTTGAAAGTTCTTATAAAACATATTCTAATTTCTTGACTAATATAAATTTGAGTTCTTTGCTGTATGAATTGATAAATACTAGTGAGTATTTTTATTTTCTCTCTCTTAAACAGTAGACATCAAACTATAACATTTTTCTTTATTTATACTTTCACTTAAAAGGAACTTTTTCCAAATTTTCAATGGCAGAAATATTTAATGCTTATGTGGCATGGCATTATACATTAAATTATACCTATGTAATATATAAAATACATAACACAATATATAATGTATAATATATATTTATAAAATATAATATCTATATATTAAAGTTATTGATACTATAAGGTTAAATCTAGCCTATCTGCACTTTACATATGATGAAACTTTACCTTACTGAGTCTGTGGTATTAATCCATGATCATATCTTTCCTAAATGATAGAGCTGTGAGAGCAGCTCAAGATTTTGTCTAACATCAATGGACTAACACAGTTCAGTAAATTGGCCCTGTAAAGAAATTTTTCATGCCATTATAAAATGAGATTGTAGTCCCAACTAATATCTGTGATTTACTTCACCTTTTGGCACATTGTATAGATGTAGTAGAAATTTTAAATTTTTTTTCAATTTTATTCATTTTCCTATCAGTTCAGTCCTTCATTTTATAAATGAGTTTACAGTGAGTAATAGGTATATATCATTTTCCATATATATATATATATCCATTTATCAAAGTGGAATTGTTTATTCAAAGGATATGTACTTTGAAATTTTTATAGATATTGGCAAATCATATTCCAGTGTGTACTCCTATGACAATAAATATAAATACTTGTCATGCAAAGGTTTTCCAATAACTATATGACCAAGCCTCTGAATTATAGACAATCTAGTAATTTAAAATCAAATATTTCAAGTAGATTTAACTAGGATTTCTTTTATTATAGATCAAAACTGACTGATATATTTCCTGACTGAAAATATTTTGTACATGCCAGGATGCTGGCCTTTTAATGTTGTCTCTTCACGTACTTTATTTCTTTATTTCTAATATTTTTATTTTTGTTACTTTGTATTGTGAATTTGACATCACTTTTGTTAACATTTAATGCAAAGGAAGTATTTTAATAAACAAATAATAGCTGTATTTATAAAAATGTGATTTTTATCTAAGTACACTTTGTGAAAAGGTAAATTCAAGTTAATCGATGTAGCCACCATTTCACCAATTTAATTTTATTATGAGAATTGAAAATGTGTATTATTTTAGTAAGTCCAAAGAATGTAGTACTTTATTATTGTCATTTGAGTTGTCACGTTGTGCAGTGAATAACTAAATCATGTTCTTCCTGTCTGAGACTCATTTTTGTTTTCATGATTTCAAATCATAGTTTGAAAGGTCTGTCTCCCTGCAAAGTTTTATATGAAATATTCATTCTAATTACTTAGAGAATTCATTTTCACATTTACGTGAAATGTTTCAACTAAAATGTTAGATGATAGAAGATTTAAAGTACTGATCTATTGCCCAACTTTTATCAGATATCACATCTTACTAACATTTAGAAAGTAAAATAAGTGACTTGAAATGAAACTTTGATCATATACACTAACCTCATATACACTTTTGGGTCTATTCCAGGTTATCACATTCTGTTTATCTTTTGGCTATTCATGTACTACTAACACTGGTTTAATTAATTTGTTTTTCAAAGCATTGCTTTTAATTGGTATATATATATATATATATATGATACCACATAATGTATTTGTGGAATATACTGTAATGTTTTGACATGTTTTCATTGTGGAATGACTAAATGAAGATAAATAAATCCGTTATCTCACATACTCATCTCATCTTGTTGAAAAATTCTAACTCTACTATTTGAGCAAATTTGGAATATAAAACACATTATTGTTTATTATAGTAATTACGCTGTGCTGTGCATGAATAAAGCTCCTACCTACCTGAAATTTTGTATTCTTTAATCAACATGTACTTTTTTCTTATTTAGTGTCTTTACCTAGCTCTGGCTACCATCAAATTATTCTCTTTATGTAAATGTTCACATTTTCGAGATTCCATAGATAACCAAGACTGTATAGCAGCTTTCTTTGTGTGCCTGGTTTATCTCTCTTAACACAGTCTTCCAGCATAGGATGATCATTGTTCCAAATAGCAGGATATAAGTATTTTATGGCTCACCAGTGCGGGACTTTTCTTCTCTGTTCATCACTTGATGGACATTTAGGTTGCTTCCATATATTAGTAAAGGTGAATCACTACGTTATAAGCATAGGAAGGCAAGTATTCTTTAAGCATTGTCTTTTGAATTTCTTCACAAATGTCCTCACAGATGCAGTACCTGGATTTTAAGGTCATTCTCTTTTTTAATTTTCTGAGGAACCTCTGTACTATTTTCTGCAGTGGCTCATCATTATTACATATTTAAATTTATTTTTTCATATCCTCGTATAATTAGACATTTTTAAGTATTCATGAAAAATGTTCTATCTGTACATGTTTTTCTGTGAATATGATAACTAGTTTTTCTCATTTTTGTTTTTTGAGGTTGGGTCTCACTTTGTAGTGCAGGCTGACTTCAAACTCACAGTGATCCTCCTGCCTCAGCCAACTAAGTGCTGTGATTACAAACATGAGGCACCATGCCTAGCTAGAGTTCTCATTTTCACAAAAACGCACAGTATCATACATATTAAATTTTATTTAATTTTAATGTTAATTTGACAGACTTATTGAGATTATATGTCCCTGTTCAAAGCAGTACCTATTACATTATTTTTGATTTCAAAGTTTACTTCCTTTGCAGAACTTACCTATTTTCAGTATTTACCGTATATACTTTCTTCCTTTTGTTGCTATTGTCTGTGTAATTTTTTTCTGCAATGCTATCTATTCCATTATACTAGTCAAATGAGTATTGTAAACTTAGTATGTATAAAACTTCTTATTCCTGTGCTTATTTCTCTGCTACTGAACTATTTTTCCAACTAATTCTTTGAATTTTCTATAGATATAATCATACCATTTACCAACAGGAATAGCTTTATTGTGCCTTTCCAATTCATATCTAACTTTTTCAATTCTTCAATAGTTTTAGCTACTGTTTTTCATGTGTACAATGCACATATTTTATATTTATATTAGTTTTACAGGATATATACACACTCATCATGGGGAATTTGTACCTGTGCATGATCTTTCTTGATTCACTTTCCATTCTCTTCCCTTCCTTCAACTCCTCTCCTCTTCCTTCCTTACAAAGCTACTCTTCCATTTTTCCCACACCATTCTTTTTTTCTTTTCCCTTCCTTCTTTCTGCCTATCTCCTCCCTTGTTTCCCTTCACTTTTGAACATTGTATTATTATTTCATAGTGTCTGTTATATATTTTTATTATTGTTTGCCATTTTGGTAATTCACACTAGTGAAACCATGTGAAATTTAAACATGTGTACCCAATGTATTTCACTTAAGAGTATGATCTTTGTTTGAGCATGGTGGCACAGTCCTGTAATCACAGCACTCAGGAGACTGAGGCAGGAGGATCCTTGGAAGTTTGAGACCAGCCTGGGCTCTTCTCTTTATCCATTCATTGGTTGATGGGTATTTAGGTTTTTTCCAAGATTTTGCTATCACAATCGGTGCTTCTATAAACTTGCGTATGCATATATCAGTATGGTATAATTCTTTCAGTTCCTTTAGGAAGATACCAATAAGGGAAAGAGCTGGGTCAAATAGAACCTCTAGTCCTAGTATTTTGAGGAATCTCCACACTGATTTTCACATGGTTTCATCAGTCTACATCCCACCAAGAATGAGGAAGGGTTCCTTAGACCCTCACACCATCATCAGCATTTCATAATGGTTGATTTGTTGAAAATAACTATTTTTTTCTGGATTATATGAGTGAGACTGACTTTCACAGTTGGTTTAATTTACATGTCTCAAATGATCAGTGATGTTGAAAAAATTTATATCCTTATATTCCATTTGTACTTCTTCACAAGACAAGTGTGTGTTTCTCAGACATCCATTTTTGGGTTAGGACTTTGAAAACAGGTGATGTGGATTTTTTTTCAGTTCCTTACATGTTCTAGATATAGTGTTTTGTCACAGGAGCAACTGGCTAAAATGTTTTGCTAATCTATGGGTTGTCTTTTCGCTTTGTCAATGATTTCTCTTGCCATGCGAAAGGTTTTTAATTTGATGAGCTCCCAGTTTTTGAATCTTACAGTATTTCTTGTGCAATCAGGGTTTTGGTCAAGAAGTCTCTGGTTACACCACTGTTTTCAAGAGTTCCATCTATTTTCTCTTCCAAGAGGTTTAATGTTTCTATTTTAATAATTATATATTTAATCCATTTAAAATTTAGGTTAGCATATAATATTTCTGATATAGCAATAAATAATATTAACAGTGGGCATTTTTTCTAGTTTCTTGCTTTAGTGGGAACGCTCATATTTATTCTCCTTTAAACATAAGAATATATTTTGTGATGAGAAATTTATTGTGATAATAAAATGCATGTACATTCTTTTTTATTACCTATTTTTAAATCAAGGGCACATTGAATTTTTCCATATGTTTTCCAGAATTTGTGAACAAAGTGAAATTTTTTTCATCTTAGATACACTAGGATGTGTTATATTAGTAAATTTTCTATAGCTATATATTATGTTCTTACATTCTTAAAATAAGCACCACTTACTTATTGTGAATTTAATTTAATGCACTGTTGCATTGTTAATATTGCATTTTGACCTTTTGCATGAATTTCCCTAAATAAGACAAGTGTATACTTTTACTTTCTGCTATTATTAGACTTCTCTTAATTGGTATTAATATTTGTAGAAAACAAATACCCTTTGGCTGTATTCATTTCTCATGCTCCAATGTAATTTCAATAGTTGCTCTTCAAGTATTAGAATGTTCAAGTGAATTCAAATCAACTATGTGTGGGTTTTTATTTTTGTGATATAGGATTTCTTTGGTAATTTTCTCAAATACTGTGTAAATTAATCTACTGAGATACTATATATTATTAACATATTTAGTACAGTACATTTTTCTAGAAAAAAATTCATTTCATATTTATTGGCCTTTTAACACAATTTATGTTCAGCAAGGAATCTGGACAAATCATCTAAGTTAAAAAGTTAACCCCTTTTTAAACTTTTAATTTTTTGCCAGAGGAGCAAAAATTGGCTAGAAGGCAGTCACCTTTAAGTTCAATAAAATTATTGTTTTGTCCACTAATGCAGCAATTTGCCTTCCGGAAACTAAGAATTCCAAGTCAGCAGAGGCTCAACTTGCCAGAACATGAAACAAAAATCTCTTCCTAGGTTGTTTTCAGCCTTGGGAAGAGAAACCACACCTACTTCAAACCTTCTGTCTTAGATCCTGTGATGCTTAAACTTGGATGTTAACTTGCTGGGAGTAAGTTAACAAGCCACAGTTGGGGGCTTGGGGGAGAGGGAGTAGGCTCAAGGGTAATTAAAGCTTCAAATAGCAAACTAAGGGTGAAACCTTTCCTGAAAGGCAGGCAGTGTGGCCCCCTAGGGTGGGGACTTCCTAAAGAGAAAAGAAGAGGGGGAAGGGGAAAGACCAGCAGTGTGTGCTCTCATTCTGCTTGCTCCTTGGCTGCCATGAAGTGGTTCTGTTTGTTTCTTGATACTGTCCCGTATTGATGTACATCCTCAATACCTTCCATAATGAATTCTCGGAAATTGTGAGCCAAAAGAAACTTGTCTTAAAGTTGCATATCTCTGGTATCTTGTCACAAACACAACAACCTAACCAACAAAAATGTATTAATAAAATAGTTTTGCTGTTCTTTAGATAAAGCCAATAGATTGCAGCTATCATGCTGATTTGAAATCAGTCTTTTTCATTTAAACAGATAAATAAAGTCTTATTTTATAGTCAAGCTGTGCATATCCTTACTTTTTCTCCTTGAATGAACATCACCGCTCAACTTCGCTCACAGGATTTTGTTCTAATTACAAACCTTTAGTATTTAAATATCATTCTCCCTTTTTGTACCTAATGATCCTAATTTCTATGTTTTAAAAATCACATAAGAGGTTTAGGTTTTATTGGTCTTGTTCTCTACTGTTTTGTTCAACTTTATAATACCTTATGAGATAGACAATTCTTTTCAAGGAAGCAAGAGGCATTATGGTAACCATTATCAATAACCTTGTACTCTGTTTATACATCATATGCTATGTCTACCCTTGGTTTTGACTGACAGCTTTGTTTTGCCATATTTGACTTTATTCTCTTCCAAAAAAAAAAAGTAGTAAGAACTAAGGAGTAATAAAACCCAAAATGTGTAAATTTTGTTGTAAAAAAGAGAGGGAAAAAGTGCTCTAAAGTATACAATTGCAAGTGTGTTTAGGGATGTTAAATAGATGACCATATTAAAGTTTTCGGTTGGATCATTGAACACAACTGTTTCAGTCTCACTGTTTGAATGTCCACTTTGTATGTTTTGATACTGTGACTTGAGCAACTATCTCTAAGATGATAATTTTAATCTATTAACTGGTGATTTCTGGTTTTTTTTTTTTTTTTTTTTTTTTTTTTTTTTTGTAGCTCTGTATATTAATTGTACCCTTACACTGCTTTGCTTTGTTTTGTTTTTTTCTCTTTTTCCTTTTAAATAAAATTTTAAAAAATCACATACGAGGGCTGTGGATTTAGCTCAGTAGCATAAGCGCCTGCCTTGCAAAGCAGGCAGTCCTGAGTTCCATTGCCGGTACCGATAAAAAGGAAAAAGACAAAAAAAAAAAAAAAAAAAAAAAAAAAAAGAGAGAGAGAGAGAGAGAGAGAGAGAGAGAGAGAAAAGTCACATACAAATTTATTTTCCATTTTAACTCTTAGAACATAGTATATAAAAACAAGAGAAATCTATTACAAATTTGTTAAATTAAACATGGAAAAGAAACATGAAAGGGAAACTTTACAGAAATACATATATGAGTTAATGATATGAATGAAAAATTTTTTCCATGTAATTCATTTATTTGTCAAAAAATGTCAACTATTGAATGTGATTTTTGCTACGCTCTGAAGGAAACAGGGCTTCATATGTAGCCATGCTTTTCATTCTGCTTTATATAGAGATACATATTATGAGATAATCTGTACACCCAGTTATGAAAAATTTTTCTGAATAACATAAAAATTTGTCAGCCAAAAATATCAATGAAAATATTTTGTTTTCAACAAAGAAAGAAAAATCACCTAGTCTACAAAATAAAATGCAAAGAAATGTAAAGTATCTAACTTATTCATTGTTCGTAATCTACAATTTCTTAACAATAATGACAAGTTTTAAAATTGTCCCTTCCTTTGCTTTTCTAGTGAGTAAACAACCAAAGGCTATGGAAAATATACCTTGTACCCTCAAGAGGTGCTTCCTATACTAGTAAAAAAGTTGAGACTTTCTTATTTGAATAATTCTTAAACTTTCAGATAAAATAAGCAGGAACTGCACTTAACTTCATGGATAAGATACTTAAATAGGGAACCTTATTTAGATAAAGCGAATAATTTCGTTTTGAAACACATCAGATCAACGCAGTAACCCAAACATGATCCTCGATATTTAAAAAAATGTGGACTGTTAATTCAAAGTTTTGATGATCTCGTATTAGTCTTATCTTTGTCTCTGTTGATACGATGTATTACACCTATTGATTTGCATATTTTGAACCATCCCTGCATTCCTAGGGTGAATCCCACTTAATCGTGGTGTATGATCTTCTTGATGACCTATTGCATTCTGTCTGCCAGTATATTATTGGGCATTTCTACAACTATATTCATTAGAGAGATTGGCCTGTAGTCCACTTTTTTGGCATTAGGGTAACACTTGCTTCCAGGAATCAGTAAAGGAAAATTGCTTCCCTTTCAATTTCACTGAAGAGTTTGAGGAGTATTGGCATTAAGTCTTCCTTGAATTTGTTTTAGAATTCAGCAGTGAATGCAAACAGGACATGGATTTTCTTTGTTGGTAAGGTTCTAATTACATTTTCAATTTCATTAACTGAAATTGGTTTACTAAGCAGTTTTACATCTTGTCAATTCAGCTTTGGTTATTCATATGTTTCTAGGAATCTGTCCATTTCTTCTGTGTTTATCAAACCTGTGAGAGTAAAGTTTTTTGAAGTAGGTATTGATGATCGTCTATATTTCCACAAAGTCTGTAGTGATTTCACCATTTTCATTCCTTATTCCATGAATTTGAGTTTTTTCTTTCCTTTTTTTAAATAAGGTTGGTTGGCTAGGGGTTTATCAAAATTATTTATTCTTTCAAAAAATCACCTCTTTGATTTATTGATGCTTTGTATTGTTTTTGCAGTCTCTATTGCATTAATTTTTGCTCTGATTTTTATAATTTCCTCCCTTCTTTTGGCTTTGGGCTTGACTTGCTCTTCTTTTTCTAGATGTTTGAGATGTAGCATCGGGTTGTTTACTTGTGTTCATTCTGTTTTCCTGATGTGGGAGTTCACCGCAATAAATTTCCTTCTGAGGACTGCTTTCATTGCATCCCACAGGTTCTCTTAAAATGCATTTGTATTCCCATTTACTTCTAGATACTGTTTAATTTCTTCTTTAATTTCCTCTTTGACCCACTGATTGTTCAGGAGTGCGTTATTTAATTTCCATGTGAAAATATAATAATCATCAAGATAGGTGTTGATTTTCTCTTCTCTATTTCTGGAAATGTTGACTGCATTTGTCTAATCTTACTGGGAAGTATACAGGTATATAAAACAGGTGTTCTCCGAAAATAACAAAATATTTTTACAGTCTTAATTCTAGTAAATCAGCATTTTCCAAATTTATGGATTACAGATGAAAAGAGAGCCACAACATATCTACATTAAAATGCCATTAAGTAATTCCAACTGTATTTAATTTTAGTGTGGCTTTCTGTTAACATGATCTTTGAACATTTTTTGTGCTTCACATTTTCTTTCTTTCAGAAGTTAAAAGATTTGGAAGGATGACTGCTTTGGAAATGGAGTGTGTTTTATTTGTGCTGAAGAGTGAAATGTCAGGGCTGGAGGTTTAGCTCAGCAGCATAAGCACCTGCCTTGCAAGCAGGCAGTCCTGAGTTTGATCCCCGCTACCGATAAAAAGGAAAAAGACAAAAACAAAAAAGAGTGAAATGTCAAAAGCAAAGCTACCCAAATGTTGCCATATTGCAATTGATGATACTTAGAATAACAGTATTTGTAAAGATAAGCTAACATATTTCTCTTTATTTCTTTCAGTATTTAGTTCTTTACTTAATTATATTAATTGAAAGGACTAAATGAAAATTGATTACTATAGCTGTGGTTTCAATTTTATTAATGCTGTCTTTTGAAGTGTTTATGACAACATGAGACCACACACAACAAATTTCTGGGTGTAAATTCTCGTTAGATAATGTGCAAGGCTTGTTGCTTTTTATTTTCCATTACTATCCTCACATCATCATCAAAAAACAAACTGATACCCAAAAGTCAAGTGGCTATACATAGTCCTTTCCTGGAAAGTCAATAGTTCCAATACCCTTTTTATAGTATCGTGTTCTATCTAGGGAAACAGTTCAAGTTAGTAGAAGCTAACTCTGTCTATTTGTCTGTCTAATAGCATTTCATAATGTACATACTATAATATTTCAACATTAGTGTATGAAAAGTCTATCTTCTACAGTCCTCACCAACACTTACCACAATCTAGTATTTTTGGACTATTTTCACATTCAAAAAGTATAGTTCATATTGTTTTAAGTTCCACATCCTTTATTATTATTGAAAAATGATAGATTTCATGTTCATACATACTGGAAGATATTGTATACTCAGTATCAATGTAATGGAATGAAGTGTCACAGTGAAGCAAGTGACATATCTTTGGGTTTCCTTGTGCATGTACAAGTTATGTTAATGTTGTAGTCTGCTGAATTTGTGACTGGGATAATACTTACCTCAAGGAATGAGTTAGGAAGTATCACTTCCCTTTCAATTTCATTAAAGAATCTGAGCAGTAATAGCATTAGTTCTTGAAATTTCTTGTAAAATTCAGCCACAAGCTCCTCAAGAACTGGGCTTTTCTTCATTAGTAAGATTTTAATTACATTTTCAATTTCTTCAACTGAAATTGGGTTATTTAGAATTTTTATATCTTCTTCATTAAACTTTGGTAATTCATACACATCTAGGAATTTGCCTATTTTCTGTGTTTCCCATCTAATAAAGATTCTGAAAGTAGATATTGATGATCTTCTGAATTTCCACATGTTCATGCAATCATTCTTAATTGCATGAATTTGAATCCTTTCCTTTTTTAATGATAAGATTGGCTAAGTGCCTATCAATTCTATTTAACCTTTCAAAAAACAAGTCTTTGATTCTCTGATTCTTTGTATTGGTTTCTTAGTCTTGATTGCATTAATATCTGCTATGAACTGCTTAAATTTCTGTCTCCTACAGTCTTTGGGCTTCACTTGGTTTTCTTTTTCTAGAATATCAAGAGATAATATTAGGCTTTTTATTTGAGCTACTACTGTTTTTCTGATATGAGAAGTCACCACTATGAATTTCCCTGCCTTCATTGTGTCTCATAAATTCTGGCATGTTGTTTTGGCATTTTCTTATACTTGTAGATATTTTTAAAATTCTTTTTAAATTTTGTTTGTAACTCATTACTTGCTTGTGAGAATACTTAATTTCCATGCTGTTATGAAGTTTTTCTGTCTTCCTTTGCAGCTGATTTCCAATTTCACTGCATTAAGGTCAGATAATACATAGGAGGTAATTTCACTTCTTTTGCATTTATTTGAGCATGTTCTGTGTGATAGTATGTGGTTTATTTTAGAAAATGTCCCATGCACAGCAGAGTAGATTGCGTATTCTGATGCTGTTGGGTGGAACACTTTGTAAAGATCTACTAATTTTTTCACAAGTTTGATTCACTTCTAATATTTCTTAGCTAACTTTTCTTCTGGATGATATATCTATTTGTGACAGTGGGATATTAAATTCCCTCACTGCAATTGTGTTAGTGCATATTTGATATTTTATGTCCATTAATTTTTCTAAGCAGTTGGATGCTCCTGTATCTGGCACACACATATTTCTGATTTGTCTTAGGTACTTTTCTCTCTCATTGCTGAGACAAAATACCTGATGCTGAAAGTTAGGGTAGGGAAAATTTATTTCTTATAGGTTGCAGGTTTCAGTCCATACTCAATTGGCTCCAAGGCAAAATGAAATGGCTGAGGAGCAGCAGTCACGGCCTCCCTGCAACAAAGCATGAATCAGGCAGAGAGAAGATACACCTTCTTCAGACCATTACAATGCATGTGGGCTGCATCCCTGGGCGGATATAACACTCATACCACCAATTCGAATGCCAACCAGTGAACCATTCACAAAGGCTGGATTTAGCTTCATCTGTGATTTTGTGAGTCTTGCTGTGTGTTTGGGACATCTGAACATAAACCATAAAATGATTCTTATATGTTCTTCTTGAAATATTTCCCCTAAATAGCATATAGTGATCTTCTTTATCACATGATCACTTTTGGTTTCAAGTTCACAAGTTTAGCAAATAAAATAGACTATGCTTTGATTTTCAGTGTTTACATTTTGATGAATTTGGCTATATCCATATAACGATGAGTCAATTACTACAGTCCAATATAATATATACATATACAAAAATTTTGTACATTTGGGTTTTCTTTGTTCACTTTTTTAGTGTTAAGAACATTTATTAGTCAATTTATTTTCCTAAAAAATTAAGATATTATATGTATTATACATATATATGATTTTTACCTTCTTATAGCATGTTTCCATAATAGACCATATGTTTGGTCATACTACAAGCCTCAGTAAATTTAAAAAGTTATTAATCTTACCACTAATGTTCTAAAATAACAAAGAAGCTAAGCTACAAATAAACAACATAAAAGTACTGAAGCATTAACAAACACTATCAACCAATGGGTGAAAGAAAAAAAATCACAAGTAAAATTAAAAACACAAAGACAAGCGACAAGAAAAATAACTCATCAAAATGTAATTGACACAGTAGAAAACTATTCAAAGGGAAAATTATGACAATTCCCTGTATCAAAAAAGAAATAAATGAGCTCGAATAAAAATGCAGCCAGATAATTTGAGTAATAGATAAACAAATTGGAGCCCAATCAAAGAGAAGGCAAAAATAAAACTTAAGTTAGTGGCAAATTGAATGAAGAATAGAAAAATAAGTCTCTAAAACAAAATTTGTTTATTTGAAAAGTACACAAAAGAAATAGTTTTAGCTAAATTGACAAAGGAAAATAGTCAAATTAATAAAATCATGAATTAAATAAAAACAGTATTACTTGAAAATACAGAAATAAAGTAAGTTGAAAATATTATCAACAATTGTCCAAAAATGCAAGTAACTTAAATAAAATGGAAAAAAAAATCTTTACAACACACAAGTTAACAAAATGAACTCGCAAAATGGTAGCAAATTTTAACAACCTTTTATCAAGTAAAGAAATTGATTTAGTTATCAAAAGAAAACCTTCCACCACAAAACCTATGCAAATCTACAATACATCTCTTAACTGGTAAAGCCTGGTAAACGTTTTAAAAAGAAAGAACAGTTTCATCCTCCAACTGAAAAATTATAAGAGAACATTTCTTGATGTGTTCTGTTAAGCCAGTGTTACTCTGCTATCTAAATGAGATACAAGCACCACAAAATAACAAGTTCACATGCCAGGATTTCTTCAGGCTACTTATGCAAACTTCTCAAGAAAATAGCAAAAAGCTCAAACATCATATTATAATTATTTATAAACAATGACCAAGGGAAATTTATCCCACGCTGCGAGGGTGACCAATTGATGTAATACCCCAGTTAATAGAATTGAGAACATCTCCACATGAGCTTTAAAAGTAATGCTGAAAATCATCATACAATACATCATCATCTATTACAAAAATAGCCTCAGAAAACAAGAGTTAAAGGAAGATTCTCCAACATGATGAGATATTTATGAAAAACTAAGGGTAACATCCTACTCAGTGATGAGTGTGTAAAATTGTTTCCTCCAAAATCAAGCAGAAGGCAAGAATTCTTGTTTCACTGCTGCTCTCCAAAATATTAGTAGAAGTCAGAAGGAGAGTGATCAGATGAGAAAAAAACTAGATGAAAGATCTACAAATGATTAACACACAAATGGACCTATCTCTATTTGCAGGAGTGCGCCCTTGTGTATGGAAAACTCAAACAATCAGTAACAAAAATTACTAAAGCTAACAAATTATTTCAGCAAATTTTCAGGATAGAACATCAACATGAAAAACTCATGTGTTGCTACACATTCACAGTGCACAAACAAAAGGGACACTTCAAAAACGCTTCCCTAAAAGTGGTGTCTAAAGTAACACAATACCTGGGAAAACACTTTCTTAAGTTAATGAAAAAGATGTCCTTTGGAAGCTACAAAATACTGTGGAAAGGATTAACGACCTAAATCAATGAGAGAATCCTCTATTTCTGAATTAATAGTGTGACATTACTCAAATGAATAAATGAAATACCTATATAAACCGATTTTATTTTTATTTTATTGAGGATTTTGCATTTTTAATTAATTTAATTTAATTTTTTTGTTTTTTGCATTTATATTCATAGGGAATATGTTTGCATTTATTTATTGCAATTTATGAACTTACTACTTAAACAATTCTGATCTCAGAGAATTAGTTAAGGTTTGTTCCTTTCTTTTGTGTTACTTAGAACAATTTATGAAGATTGAGTACTAATTCTTTTTTTTTAAATTTTATTTAAAAGGAAAAAGGAAAAACAAAACAAAACAAAGTGGTGTAAGGCTACAAGTAATACAGAACTACAAAAAAAATAAACAGAAATCACCAATTAATAGATTAAAATTATCATCTTAGAGATAGTTGCTCAAGTCACAGTATCAAAGCATACAAAGTGGACATTCAAACAGTGAGACTGTAAACAGTTGTGTTCAATGATCCAACCAAAAACATTAATATGGTCATCTATTTAACAACCCCAAACACACTTGCAGTTGTATCCTTTAGAGCACCTTTTTTTCCTTTCTTTTTTTTACAACAAAATTTACACATTTTGGGTTTTATTACTTCTTTGTTCTTATTACTTTTTTTTTTGGAAGAAAATAAAGTCAAATATGGTAAAACAAAGCTGTCAGTTAAAACCAAGGATAGACATAGCACATGATGTAAAAACAGAGTACAAGGTTATCAACAAACGTTACCATAATGCCTCTTGCTTCCTTAAAAAGAATTGTCTATCTCATTAGGCATTCTAAAGTTGAAGAAAAAAAAACAGTAGAGAACAAGACCAATGAAACCTAAACCTTGTAAACATTACAGGACTTCCAAAGAAGATAATAGTCAAACCAGAATGGGATTCATAGTGAATCTTATTGCCTTCAAAGTAGTTGCCTATACCCTCAAACTTGATACTATCATACAGAACGGAACAGAGTCTACTCAGTCAAAACAAGATAGTGGGAGTATTACAGGACTTCAAATCAAGTTAATATACAATGGAGTATTATTCAGCTATTAAAGAAGGATCACATTGAGATATTTATCAATAAATGGGCGCAGCTTGAGCCCATACTCCTAAGTGAAATAAATCAATCTCGCATGTGTGAATACCGAATAGTTTCCCTAATATAATGATTCAAATATATAAAAGTATGTGGTGATCATGATTCCCCATTATGTGGCTTTGAAGCCTTATAAAGTTTTCACTTATTAGTTGGAATGGCTTTATTCTGGACTGCTTGATATTGCCTGTGATGAAATGAACAGTTATTTTGAAGAAAATAAGTCATCATAATAGCTAGTGCTGATATACTATCATCTTGTTTTGAAGCCCCACCAAACTATGGCTCTTCTGTCTCCATTGGTTTTATCATGATGTGTCTTTCTGAATTTTATTATATGTGATAGTATAAACAAAAATTGCTATAGGCAAAGTGATAATATAGAAACCATTGTTCGTTTTCTGTTAGCTGGTTCTAAATACCCTACAATGCTTTCATCCACTTGAATGGTTTTACACTGATTTGATGTATTTGAAGCTATAGTATATGAAGTTATATTGAAATATTTTCAAGGAAAAAGACAGACACTATGGTAACTACTATTAAGTCGGATTATTTGGTGGTGAAGCACTAGGTTGCTGAAACTGTCATGCTTTGACCTGTATTGTTACGTTGTTATGTCCTCTTTTATCTGAATCTCTCCCTTAATCATTAAAAAAATTATTTACTTATTTTTTATGATTTTTAATTAAGGGTAAAAATGAGAAAAAAAATAGCAGGATATATTATAGTGACTTTTTTGAGTACTAATTCTTAATTAAATACTTGCTCCATTTCAACAGCAAGCATTTCAAAGGTCTCTAGGTCCGTTTTGACTGTTAACCCAGTCCTGCTGGTTGCTCTATTATTTAAATTTTCTATTTTTATTTCTCACTGTAGTACTTTATATGCTTCGGGAAATTTATTCATTCCATCCAGACTGTTTATTTTGCTTACATGTATTTGTTCATAATATTTTCTTATATTTCACTGTTGATAGTAATAAGCAGTAAAGCTTACTCTACTTTTGAGCCTAATCTTTTGACATTTAACATGTTTTTCATGGGTAATCTAAAACTTTGTTATTGTTCTTTCTAAAATACTGAAAATATTTACTTCATTTCCTTCGTATATTTTTCTTCATTATATTAATTGCCACTCTGACATTGATCATTTTCTTCTTTTTGCTCTTTTCTCAAGTATTTTCAAGTCATTCATATGAAAGTTAGATCACAGGTTTAAGACATATTTTGTTTTTAACTTAATTAAGCCTTTATAACCATGAATTTCTACCAGAACGCAACTTTCTAGAAGTCTCAGTGCAATGTGTCTTTTTCCACTCATACCAAAATATTTTCTTGTTTCCCTTGTGTTTGTTTCTCTGACATCTTGGTTATTTAGTTGTTTAATTTCTACGTATTGGTGAATTCCCAAATTTCCGATTGTTTAGATTTCTCATGTTATTCTGTTGTGGTCAGAGAACAGACTTCGTGGAAGAAGAATCATTTTTCAAATGTTGAGGTGTATTCCCAGGGTTGTGGCCAGCTTTGTAGAACATCCCTTTGGTCTGTGAAAAGAAAATGTCTATTCTTTACTTTTGGAAGACTTGTTTTATATATTCCCATGAGGTCTAGTCAAGTTTCAAGTGTTTGTCAAGTCATCTACTTCCTTCTGAAATATTAGCCTACTGGTTCTGCCCATTAATGATAAAGATGAGTAATATTACCCTGAAAGTAAATACAACATCAAATCTATCCATGTATCAAGGAATGTACATTCAAATATTGATTCCACCTCTTGATTTTATGAATAAGGCTACTCTGTACATTCCTATGCAAGTTTTTCTTTGGGGGCAAATGCTGTCATTCTCTTGCATTTATAAGTAGAATTCCAACAGCTTACTGCATTGCAACACTATGCATAATTTTCTGAGGAAACATGAGTGTTTTCTGAAGTGATTATATCATGATACCTTCACTTTTGCAGTGTATAAGGATTCCAACTGGCCAGCAGTGTTTTTTTGGTTTATTTCTTTCATGTCAGAGTGTGGTATTACGACCATACAACTGACCTCAAAAAAAAGATTCAGCTATTTTCCATCACATGGAAGATTCAGTGAAAATAATGGTAGTAACTCTTTTCACTTGTTAAATGCAGCAGGAATTACTTGTGGATTAGATTTTTCATTTTAGTATTTTTTTTATTATTAAACCAGTCTCTTGTTATAGATCTCTTTGATTTTTCTCTTTCAACTTGAAAAATTTTGTTTTCTTGGGAATTTAAACATATCTTAGTTATCAAATTTATTGGCATTTATCTTTAATGTTATGTTCCTTAAGAGTTCTTTATACTTTTGTAATATTTCTAGTAAAAACCATTCTTTCTAGTCTGACTCTAGTAAGTTAGGTACTATTTCTCTATTCTTGGTCAATACAACTAAATGTCTTAATATTTTTTTTCATCTTTTAAAAGGAAATAAATTTGAGTTGATACTGTTGTTGCTTTTTGATTCTTTTTCTATTTTCTATTTATTACATGTTTGCTGTAGAGAATGATTACACTTCTTGTGGTGAATGGTACAAGCACATAACGTACCTTATTTCTTTTTATTCCTTACCTCTCCTCCCCAGTCCTTCTCACTCTTGGTCCTCTTCTCATTTTTAAACATTCTACTTTTACTTTTTTCTTCAATTTTTTTCAGGGAAAATTAGTGGAAATAAAGAATCAATATTCTTTATTTTTTTGTATTCCCTAATTGATTAATTTTCATTCTAATCTATCTTCTTCTCTAATCTTTATGTGCACCTTGTTTGATTATTCTCTTTCTCTTAAAATATTTCAGGTTGAGAGGGCCTAGGATTTTAGCTCAGCGGCTTAAGTGCCTGCCTTGCAAGCGCGTGGTCATGGGTTCAATCCCTGGTACCAGTAAAAAAAAAAAAAAAAAAAAAAAAAAAATGCTATGTAAAATATTTCAGGTTGGGATTTTAGGCTAATGAGTTGAGATTTTGGCTATTTTTAAACTGTAGTCATTTATGGATGGCATTTCCTGGAAGAGAACTTCTGAAACCCAAACCTTGGGAGAATAAGAAATATTGGCATCTTCCCGCTTCAAGGAATCAACTTAACCTTGGATGCAGAACGGGAAGAAAGGGAGCCTTTTGTGCTTGCCTTCGCAAGCCACAACAGACTGACTGGAGAGCATGATCACGTCTCAAATGCTACTCCTCAACACTTGCTTTTGTGAAGACTGAAATGATTTCTTCAGATCATCCTTTTCACTTATTGTATTCCCTTCAGAAAATTTCCAGAGACTTTAAATAGCATGTGTGCATACTTTTATTTTAAGGATATTTTGCTGGGAAGTGGGTCTGCAGAGAAACGCTACCATTTTGCAAAGGCTTCTCTATTTTTGAAGGAGACAAACCTCAGAACGCCATATGATGTCATCAAAATCCTTCAGTTTTGCTTTAAAAAGAGTATAGTGTTCACAAGTTTGTAGAAAACATGTCTGGGATATACTCTTGGTAGCATCCAAAGGAAGTAGTCATGAAACAGGTTTATAACTACACAGTTTTCAAAATGAAATGCTTTCCAAATGAGAGTCAGGTAGTGGAAAAAGAATAAGAAATACTTTCGGTCATTTTAAAACCTGGCTATATTTCATGAAGCAAAGTCTGTGTAGATCAGGAGGTGAACTCCTTCTCTAGAGATTTCTTCTCTAGAGATTCATATCACCTTCATAGTAACTTGAAATTCTTCTCATGTTTGTCAAATGACTTTCTCAAAGGACTATTTTTTAGTGAAATATCCAAGATTCACTGGTTTGGTTTATGTCAGAGTCTATTAATCCAATGCCACTTTGAAATGTGAATGTCAGTCATACGCGGTTAAAATATACTGGAAACTCTTAAACCAAAGCAAAAGGCACAATGGAACCAGAAAATGAATTCCTATGCATGTTTACAGTGTTAATTAAAAGACTGTTTATGCATTCACTCAGTAATACTTATGACAAAAAATATCAACATTTCCTTCAGCTGTGTTTTACCATTTGAGACAATAATCTATGCCTACAATAATTAATTCAAAAAGCTTACTTAAGGACCTCAGCCATGCCCTTGTAACATTTTTTAGAGTTTAACAACAACATTTCCACAAACCTTCAAAGTTTTCTTCCTGCTCATTACTCTCCCATGACT
Source organism: Cavia porcellus (assembly GCF_034190915.1). NCBI lineage: Eukaryota > Metazoa > Chordata > Mammalia > Rodentia > Caviidae > Cavia > Cavia porcellus. The sequence goes on along the minus strand of NW_026947486.1, from coordinate 109,379,110 downwards.
GCTTGATCTGGCTTGATGTATTTAATATCCTGATTTTTTTCTTTTACTGTGAATCTCTGCCAGATAAATGTCATACCTTTTCATGAGAGGTTAGAATCTCACTGAGACTACTAATTTTCTTTGAATTATGAATCCTTACAGAGAAATTTCTAAATATCCCTAATACATTATATTACCAATAAATCTGAATTGAGATGGATCACTTGGAAAATAGACTGAGTCTCTGACAAATTACAAGGGTACAACTAGAGAAAAAATAGGACAGTTATATTTGCAAGAAAACTCTCTTCCAAATTCAGAGGTATTTTTGATGGGTATAAATGTAGAAAGAGTTTGAAACCAAAATTTCCCCAGAAGAGAATTTCATATGATGTAGAAAAACCTGCATTTCGAATGGAGACCATACCTATAAACCATGTTGAACTCTCAGCCCAGACCCGCAGCTACTCATGGAGACTGCTGTTCAGCAAAGGGAGTTTTGCAAAAAACAAACAAACAAATACCGCCCCCCCCCAAAAAAAAATCAAACCAGTTTCTGGGGATGCCAAGTGACAGCACTAGACCTCAGATTCTCTCGGATTGTCCCTATTTTTGAAACTCCAGGCCATGAACTCTGACAGCACCATGCCGTGCTTTCATCTTCAAATGTGAGGTACATGACATGAGAGGTGTGAATTTCACTTCTGCACTGCTATTATTTTATTAGAAGAGCCTCAAAGTTCAACCGCATGTCTCTCTTCAAGTAGATCACATTTGTGCTATAGCATGTAGAATTTGTCAGTCACCCTTTAACACGATTGTACATTGTCTTCCATTCATTTTTGCTTTCAGGCATTATGCTTGTTTCCTATCGATATTGTAACAAAGTACTAAGAAAAAAACTGAATGGCTAACACAGTGTGAATGCATTCATTTATAGTTTTGGAGGCTGGAAATCTGAAACAATAGTTTTCCCTAGAGAAAATTATCGAGTCCTCTGGATTGTGCTTCAAATCAAGTGCCTTATAGGAGAATTCATTTACTTTAAACTATCCAAGTTCCATCTGCAGTCCTCAAACCTCATCACAAGGCTCCTTACATTGCTTTTCTCCCCTCACTTCCATCAGAAACAGACATGTTACATCCTGTCTCCTAGTCTTTCTCTGCTGGTTGGGCTGACAATGAGGGGCTGTACTCCTAGGATTCTGGGAGCCTTAAGATAAGAGGATCTCAAGATGGAGCCCAAGCAGGGCAACTTACTGAGTTAGTGCAAAATTATTTCAAAATAAAGGGAAGTAGGGATATGATTCAGTGCAAAGCTGAAGGTTTGACAGTCGCCTCCCTTCCCCCAAAAAAGAACAAGCAAATAACAGAACAAAAATGTAAAAAACAAAAGCCTATATCACTTTCTCCCTCCTCGAAAGACACTTGTTTGCATATTTAGGCTCTTGTAAACAATTCAACAATCCTCTCTATTCCCCAATCCTCAGTTACCTCATAGGCACAGTGATACCTCAGGTGTCAAACTCACTTGATTCCAAATTCATGTTTCGACACCAAAAATTTCAAAAACTGAACGTATTTCCCCCCCTCCAAATTAAGTAAAACTTAGTAATTTGTTCTGAAGTCCCAAAATTTAATTTATAAATGCATTTCCCATGACTGTAATAAATTTCACAAAGATTTCTTTCCTTATCATAGTTCTCACAGTTTTTCTCTTATCTTTACTGATGGTATCACTGCCTTTCTTTGGAGCGATGTTTACAACATTTTATACAAATAAAGAGCAAAAAAAACAATGACAAATGGCTTAATCTACCAACACAAGCACTGTTTTCTGGGTGAGAGAGTGATTAGACGGAAGCATTGTCACCTCTTTGTATCCATGGAAAAATGTGATGCGATTCACTCTCAGCCTCTGTACGCTTTTTGAAGTTGGATTTTCAATTTAACTATAAAACACATTTTTTAAAAAGTCTCTAAGTAGAGTAGAAATTTGATGCTCAGAGCCACTTACACCTGACGTATAGCTGAATAATGTACTCTTTGGTTGTATAAGGTCACATTCACAGGTTCCAAGCATCTGTGTTAGGTATGTTTGGTGGCATTATTCATTCTTTTTGAGTCACTGAGGCAGGATTGCAGAAGATAAAATGTTAGATTTTAGTGTCCCTATTTCCCTTTGCCTGGAAGTCTACCACAGATTACTATTTAATTATTTTGTTTAGAAATTAGCTACTTAAATTAACTGCACATCAAGTATAACATTAAACTCTTTAAAGGCATTAATTCATTTGGATATCATAACAGCTATATTTCACATACATAAGGGAAAAAGTAACTTGACAAAGGATATATAATGTGTAACTAGAAGTGATAGGAGTTGAATCTTGGTCACTTTGCCATGAGACACTGGGTTCTTATTCAGTATAATTCTGATGCTAAAAACTGTCTTTTTGCAGAGTGAACAGGATTTCATGATTTTTTAAACAATGTTTCAACAATTAAAATATCACAGTATTAGGTAAAGCTATGGAATTCCATATAGTTCTTTTATGAAATAATTATATACATTTCATCATAATTTGGGTGACCATTATAAATCATACTGTAAATTATGTGTCCTGTACTAAATTGTTTCATTTGAAAACTCACACTACAATAGACAATAATATAAATAATTATATACATTTCATCATAGTTTTATATTTCTTTGGTCATTTCATTAGAAAATGGGAAGTCAAGAGAACAGAGATATACACTCACATAGTAATCCTCACTGTAAGTCCAGTTCCTACTTTTACATCTCTTTCACCTTGAGTTTTATCCAAATAATATAATGTAGCAAGGAAAAAATAACGTTAAAAATATCCTATTTTGAATACTGCCTCAAAGAATTTAGCGATCTATGAAGCTTTGATAAGATGTTTTATTTTCCTTAGTTTCAATTTCTTGCAAAATATAACTGAAGCTATACTCTCAAATTTGTTGAAAGATTCAAACAAATAACCTAACAAGTACTGTATTTCTGGAAATGTGATTTAACATGACTTCTCTTCTGCATATTTCTTTTATTTACATGCATATACATGGAGCCATATTATGCATCAGTACTAGATTGATCTGCTTCCCATTACTGGGACTTGACATTAGTTTAAAGAATGAGATTTTTGCTTTGGTTCACATTTTTAGAGGTTTCCGTCCATTATTGGTTAGAATCCAGGCAAAAACATCAGAGCAGGAGCATATAAGGGAGCAACGTTGCTCACTTCATGTGGCAGTCAGGAAGCAGAGCACAGCAGAGGCATATCAACAATAAAGGGACCAGAAACTAGATATAGTACCCACGGTCATGTCTCAATCATCTTTCCAGAAGCGCCCAGTAGTGTACTTTAGTAGTCGCTTGGACAGTAAAGACATATCATCACATTCCATTCCCGTGAACTTGACACCCTAACACATCTCTTTATATGTTTTGTTCAATTAAGTTTTTTGGTCCATTTCAGGTATACATAATAATTTCATTCAGCATAGGGAATTTGTACCTGTATGTGACATAACTTGACTCTTTTTTGCTTATTCACCCACCTGTCTATTGTAGTCTGAGTTTTCAAATGACACAATTTAGTATAGGACACATAATTTACAGTATGATTTTATAATGGTCACCCAAAGGGTAAAAAAAAAAAAAAAAAAAAAAAAAAAAAAGTACAGAAAATCTTTCTACACACTAAGACCCAAGGAATCCAGTTGAAGGTAAGTGTCTTGCATGAGTCCAGTTTAAGACCTAGAGCCCATGAAAATGCCCCACATGAGTACAAATGGAGGCCTAGAGCCCATGACAATATCCATAAGTTTACTTCGCAGGTCTGTGCTGGGAAGGCCCAAAGGTCAGTCATGGAAGCCAAAAGTGTTACCAGTGAGAAGAAGGATCTACCCCAGTAGATTGAGGGTTCTGCACTGCAACCATGAAGCAACACTCAAAGTAAAGACCAAGGCTCCCCTGAAAATACCACAGCCACCCTAAGCAACGAGATCCTGAGCTACTCCAATGATGAGCACAGCTGAGATCATATCAGAAAGTCAACGTGATAAATTTCTCCTGGAAAGTGAACAGCACACCAATGGTCCCCTCTAAAGCCAGGAAGTAATGCTCAAAGTAAGGACCAGAGCTATCCCAAAGTGATCCACAGGCATTCTCAGTGACAACAGTGTCCTGAGCTCCTCTGATGATGGAACAACCCAAGTTCACATCAAGAAAAAAGCTCAGCAAGCTCCTCCAGGACAAAGTGACAACAGGATAATAAAAAAAAAATTCAATGGAGTACCAACAATGCTACTGTTCTCGGGTGAGTCGTCCATATACAGCACTACAATGATTCAGCTCATCTGGTGTTACTAGTTAACCATTAGCCGTCCACTCACCACACTGCTCTTCAACCTGTCTTCCCCTCCTTATTTACTAAAGCTTTGCTTCAGTTGTTTCCTTCTTTTCTCACTCTTGTCTTCTCCCTTCCCATTTGAACATTTTCTTCCTAATTCACAACATCTATTATGCAGTTTGGTCTTTATTAACCCTTTGGGTTTCACACATCATAGAAATAATTTGGTATTTAGACATATATGTTTGACTTATTTCATTTAAGAGCATAGTCTCAAGGTGCATTCATTTACCTAGGAATAGTTCCAGTGTATCATTCTTTGTGGTAGAGTTGTATTCCATTGTATAAAAAACACATCTTCTTTATCGACTTATCAGTTGATGAGCATTTCGGTTGTTTTCAAATTTAGCTATTACAAACTGTGCCATATAGGTGTGCATATACTTCTGTGTAATAATGCTTTTAATTCTTTTGGGACAATATGAAGAAGGGTGGAAACCGCTGCAGAGATTCCCCAAACACATATCTTTAAACCATGCTTAATTTCCAAATAAATACAAGGTTATAATTCCATTTAACAAAATATGACTATTTCAGGAAGAAGATAAAACACACTAATGCCCTCCTGAAAACTTCATCAGTTCTAGTATTGTTCACAAGTCAAACTTGTGTTCTAAGACCCAAGATAAACACTTAGTTATAAATCTCTGAATATTCAAAAAGGAAGTTGCATATTTCCAGTATAAAATGATACAGAGTAGAAATGATCATTTCAAACAGAAGAAATCAGAGGATACAAAAATAAGGGCAAATCAAGAGGAAACCCAGCAGCGCAAGCATGAGGACCAGTAACCTCATGTCCAGCATTTGTGGGATACTGTGAGAAGAACTAAGTTTCAAGGGACTCATGTGGGCTCAGCCTGATGACCTTGTTAGTAGCAGCCCACACAGCCTACTGTCTCCATTGCAATTTCGATTCTATTCCTGTTGCTTCACCCAGTCATTTGTAAGGACAAAAAGACCTCCCTGTACTTCTTTTGAAACATGGGTGAAAGCCACCATGACCCCATAACAGTTGTAACCTGCATTTTTGAATGACCAGATTTACATGGGTGATACTCAGGTCTGCTACTAACAGGAGCAGCAAACGGGAGCCTTTAGACCATGGCTACAGAGGCTTCTGAACAGCTGGTTGATTGAGCATAGTAAAATCAATCTCAGAGAAACAATATCAGAGTTGAATTTTATTGAAATGGGAGCACATAGACTATTTGTTTAAATGGAAGTTTTCCAATTCTGCATTCTTGACCCTATTCCTGATTTTTTATTTTTTATCAAGAGTTCATTCTTGCTTCAGTGCAAATTACTTGGTTCCCTTTCAATGGCATTAATCACTTCAGCAGCCACATTTCCTTTGCCCCCAATTTTACATGTAGCTAATTTAGGCACAAATTTGTTTCTTAAATTTTTTCTATGGTTTTAGATTTTTTTTTTTTTTAATTTTATGGAAACAATAAAACAAACTTTCAAAAAAATAATAGAAGAACAATAATACAGTGTGTATTGTTATCTTCAAAATAGTTAATCAGAGTACAAGATATGGCCATAAAAATTTCTCCAAATGTTATTAGCACAAACCTTTCTTTTCAATGAATTAATATATATTGTTTTTGTTTTTGTTTTTGTTTTTCATTTTCCCTTCTTTTTTTTTCCCTTTCCTCCATCCTAGTTTCTATATCTTTTTGAAGTTTTATTTTCCCATTTCACAACATCTATTATACATTTTGGGTCTTTTGTAGTCTTTCTGTTTTTCATCCAAGTGAGACAACACCAGGTTTACACGTGTGAATCTGTTTTATTTCACTTATGAGTGTGGTCTCAAATTGTATTCATTTACTTGTAAAATTTATAGGCTTATTCTTTTTTATAGTTCATGAGTATGTCATTATATAAAATGATCACAACTTTTTTACCCATTCCTCAGTTGATGAGCATTTGTGGTTTTTCAAAATTTTGGCTATTATAAATTGTGCTGCCGTAAACGTGGGTGCATTTATATTGTTGTTACATGATGCTTTAAACCATCCAAGAATATACATAGCAGGGGAATAGCTGGGTTGAATGGGACCTCTAGTCCTAGTGTTTTTGAGGAATATGGGTCACGATTTTTGTTCGAAGTCTGACTGAAAGCAGACAGCTGTATCCTCAAAACAGACTGAATGCCTACGTGCTTTAAATTTTCTCCTATCAGAACAATTAGACCACTACCATTAAATTCAGCCTTCCACAAAATTTTCAGGCCACAAGTGAAATTTGCCCACATTTTCCTCCAGCGTGTAACATATGCGGCCTATGGTGCATTTTTCAATACAGTCCTTGTTTCTGACATAACCTGAGCATGGCCTTTAATGCTGGTATTCCTGTGCAATGCCACAGGAACAACTGCCTCATCTTTGTCCTGAAGTTCACTATTACAGTGCAGAGACAAGAAAAACAAAGAACCCTGAGCCCACTCAAGAAGACCCTGAAATCCCAAACCAGAATGCTTATATGCCAAACCTGCTGGAATAACCTACATTAAGTTTTGTGCAGTTGGAAGTCCTTGAAGGGTTAATAAGATGAACTGCATTTCAGACACTCAATTATAACTCTATAATTTATAGGAAAGTATACGCATGATACATAGAATTGACTTGATTTAGCACCCTGTCAATCATGCTTTCCATCGGGCTCTAAAAGACTCAATTAGAGGCAACCTAGACAGAACATAACATTTTAAATTCCCAAACCCAGCATCATTAAGAAGTCATGCCATTTTCATCTCCATCATAACGAGCTTGCTCATTCCAAAATACAGTTGTCTGATGAATACTTTGCTTATCATCACATGCCACATCCAATTCTTTGTTTGCCATGAACAAGAATTTAGAAACCTTCCACCCATCATTATATTTGGAAAGTGTGCACAGGAGGGAAGGCCTTTCTGGAAGGAGATTTTATATTTCTTCCCTTGTCTTTCCTGTCTTTTTTCATGTCTTTGTTTGTTAATTGCAGGCCCAGGACAGACTAATAAATGACAGTAGGTTATCTGTTCCATGAAACAAAATCTTTAAAAGAATAACACAGCCATGAAATATATAATTTTAGCCTATTCTGGGAACAGGATAACTTCCACGCATTGGTCAGGTTTGTGTTTGTGTAACACAAAGCATTGTAGCTTGGGGATTCCTTTTCAGTAGCTAGGTGTTCCTAAGCTCCTACTCTTAAACTCTTTTGTGTGACCGACATTTCCTAACCTGCTCTTTTCATTCTTTCTCTCCCTCAAAACTGAAAGGCATAATCTTGGTCTACCTGATGCTATGGCTCCCATTTTTGGGTCTCTGGCAAATCCTCAGCCATGTAGATTTAAGCGTTCATCCCAGTGATAACTCACACTGTCCATGGGAATTCATGAAGTCTGTCTATGGAATCAACTTAAACAGGAGCAGATAAGTTTTTTTTTTTTTTTCTTTCTCTTGTATCCCCTAAAAAACCCATTCTCTTTTTTTTTCCTTTCTCTCCTACTCAGACTTTTTCCTGTCAGAAAACTCAAATTCTTTCATTTGTCCTGATATTAACTATCAAGGAGAGGCAGAGAACTGGAGGGTAGAGGAATCTAGTATGTCCCACCTTGCAGGAATGGGAAAGGGAATCATGAGGTCTCTGTGTTTTAAACATTCACAGACTCATGGTAAGAGTGCCACTTTAGGCCTTTTCAGCTTCCAGCCAGAACCTTCCTGAGTCCTAGGACTGCGTATTGAGCCCCGCATGTAGGTATTTCTTCCTGGGCACTCTTGAGGTTGCTTCTTTCATGCTAGTTCTCTTCCTCTGTCTTATTTGGTTCTTATATGCTTATGATAATTTTGGCTTCAAGTTTATCTCCCTGTCTAAAATGCTCCATGAATTGTGTTTGGTAAATGACCTTTCACTGTGAAGCTTTCATCTGCCAAGAAATCCACATCTTTCTGTAATGTGGCTTACTGGGAATTCAGGGGAATTGCGGACAGAGTAATAGGCTAAGGACAAGTGAAGGGTCTATACAAGAGCTCAGATTTTTAAAGATATCTCCTGCCTGGGAAACGGAGAGCAGCAGTTTTCAGAATCTCACCTCTTCTATGTTAATATCCACTCAAATGCCCTTCCCAATTCGTTAGTCTCTTCCCTGAAGACTCATACTCTCCCCAGTTTTTAGACTTCCAACTATCTGATTCTTCATCCATTATAGATTCCACAAATCTTTGCAAGCAATCACACAAGCTCTTCCTGGTATAGAGGTAGAGGAATACTTCTACTTGCTTAGAGTGCTTATGGAAAAATTATGAAAACTCAGAGGATCCATTCCATCAGAAAGTTATAATTGAAGGCAATTTTTCAACTTACCCAATTCTGTCATCAAGGATCCCCAAGAGGCCCCTACAGAGGAAAATTATCAGGGTTTTATTGAGGGAAGCAATTACCACCTTATTCTTGGATGTGCATACCATGATGGTAGGTGACTTTTATAAATGGCTAGAGGCACCCAGTCAGTAAGGAACCCAAAGTGCAGACTTCTAGTCCAGGAAACTAACTGTTGCCAAAGATACCCCCACCCAAGACCAGAGAAATGTGGCATTTGAATTCTAAGGAGTTAAGGTTTACCAGGAAATATCCTGGGGCCATATAGGTCAGGACTGACCAGGGGATACCTTGTAAGGATCTCACAACCTAATTCATATTCCTCCTGCCCACAGATCTACCATGGAAAACACGTCATCCATTTCACCTAATTCCACACTTGGATATCTCCTCTACTTGGTGCCTCCCCCAATAGGCTATCTCCTTCCTAACCTGCACTATTGGTAACAACAGTGGTTAGAGGAAACCCTCTTAGACCCATCTCATACTAGGTCTGAGTCTGCCTACCATAAGGTCCAGCCTCAGGAAACTCAACATCTAAGCCTGCCACCATTCTACATTTGGAGAAGTGCCAAGAGCAAATGGTACTGTTTCACTCAGATCCCTTTTTCAGTCATAGATACCAAAGAATGCAAATAGAAACTGGCTAAATTACTTGAAGATCCTGAGAAGTTTGTTGATGGATTTCACACCCTAACAATGGCCAAGAAAAACTGCTCAATTCATCCTGGTTTCTTGCTGCACGACGATAGAAACAGAAGATTATAATAGCTGTCAGGCAGACCAGTGCCAAAGTCCTTGCAGCTATACCCAATGGTGACAAGTGTGTTATGAATGGCCCAAGAAGGCCCTACATGTAATTGTAACACTGGGGATTGAGACACCTCCAGGTCATCTTAGTAGTTATGCATGAAAGCACAAACAAGCCTGTAAATCATGATAAGCTCAGAACTATCAGTAGGGGGTTGCTGAAAATTTACTGGCTTTCCCACACCCTCTGTAAATCACTAATTTAAACCTAGAATCCAAAGAGGGCTAAATTATACTTGCACAGTATTTTATGAAACCGTCAGTGCAAGACATTAAGATGTGGCTCCAAAATCAATAACAGGGTCTACAAGTTGGGATGGATCAATTGATGTATGTAGTTTTCAGCATTTTGAATAAACATGATGAAAAGAAAGACAAATGGGAGTTGAGTAAACATGTCTTCCCACCTATTAAATCTCAACATTGTACAATTTAATTGTTCATTTTCTTTTTCTACTTCTGTACATCCCACACTCAAACTCAATGGTCATGCTTACCAACTCCGCAAGAGTTGACATCACTGCTCTTTTCTGTATGTAAGTACCAAGCCCGTTCCCTTCAAATTGTGCTGCCTATTTTCTGAAAAACATCTGCATTTAATTCTGTGTCTACTGTAGGACTACAAGATAGGTAGTGTTGAGAAGAGACAGGAAAAATGGACAAAAGCTTTTAGAGAAAACACCACACTCTACAAACTCTGAACAAATGAATCTGAATGGCAACATTACTTACAATATACTTTTGTACATCTATTTGATACTATAAATGCTTTTTTAAAAAGCAAAAAAAGATGTATAGAAATGTGCCCAGAAAAATAAAGATGATAAGGTCGAGTAGAAGGTCCAAACATTCACTTTGCATAGTTCTATACATCTTGATTGTATGGCTTCAGTGGGTTTTCCTGTACAGTACACCTTATTTATATAGTGCTGTTGTCTTTGCTGATTGTACTGTACAATACATTACTATAGTTTTATGCTCTTTGATAATTACAGGAATTCATGTAGCGTTATGCAAATGTTTTGCATGCAAAAACATACACTCATGTTTTTGCATCAAAATATTTGCATAAGGTCATCAAATTGGAGATTCCTTTGATCATTTCTTTGTTATAAATATTGTAATGCACCTATTGTATAGAATTCCTCAATTAGCAACCAATTCATTTAACAGGATAGGTGAAGAAATTGAACTCTGTCCTTAAATGAGCAGTGTCTGTATATATAAGATTATTATAATAAATTTATTTTGTGTGCTACTATTCTTTCTCTTTGCAACGTATCATGGACATTGTTTCTTATCAGGACTCGTAATGACTGCATTCCCATTCCAGTGATATCCCTACCTTATATACTGATAGATATTATATTCATTTCAAATTCATTTCCACAATAAAAAATCTCATGTAAATCCATCTTCATACTTCATTTCATTTGTTTTCATAGGGTAAACATCCTAAAACAATCCCATTCTTTTTGTTAGATGGAGTAGAATAATATGTACTGGCCAGAAATAGTGTAAACCGCATTAGTTAGCTTTATTGTTGCTGGGACAAGACACCTAACACCCACAACTTAAAGGAGAAGAGGTTCATATGACAGATAGTTTTGTGATTTCAGGCCATAGTTGCTTGGATGGAAGGCAGAAATGGAATGTTACAAAGGCATGACGGATGTAAAGTGCTTACTTTATGATAGGAAGCAGAAAGATAATGGAGGAACGGGGGAAGGACATATAATTTGAAAAACCTGGCGACACAAATTCCCAACTAAGAGCTGGAGGAAGGAGATGAAGTTTGAAAAAGCCTGTGACACATCATTCTCAACTAGGTCCTGCTTCCTAAGAGTACATCTGGCATACACTCATTAATGGACTAATCCACCAAGGAATATAGTGACCCCATGATCTAATCACCTTTCAAAAGACACACCTCTGAACATATAAGGCCACTGGGGAAAGGGGCAGTCTAAATCCAAACCAAAACACTTGCTCATGCCCTCGTTCTTTTTTAATTTTATTTAAGGAGATAAAAAATAGCAGAGAAAGGGAACCATTATTGCTCATGCCCTCTTAAAACCAAGTATTTTCCAAACGTTAAATTTGAGAAATTATAAATTGTTCATGATGATCAAACTTAGGTAGATTTGCACTTTGAGTTTCAAGACCAGTACAAATAGAATGGAGACAAACATTTCTTTCGCTCTGGCTTATTTTAATTTGTAAAATTATGGTTCACATTCTGTTTTTGGGTCACGACAAGATCAACAGCAAGAACAAAGCAATAGATGATGATTTCCAAGATGATGAAGAGGAGGTATTAGGGTCAATTCTAGCTTTTTAATACAAATAGTTCAATTATTGTAAGAATAACAAGTATATTATTGAATAAATGGCAAAACAGTTTATAGGCAAAAGTAAGAAAATAGAATGAAACACAAAGTAGAGTGGGAAGTCACTCATATCAGCTCTTTCTATATCAAAAAATATTATGCAATTTAGTGTTACAATAACTCAGTGATCAATGATCTATTAATTCACATTCTGCATGCTAGCAGGGCAGTATCTTTGGTGGTTTTTCCAAGGCTAATTCATGTGGGATCACTACACTATAGGAAGAGATGAGTTGGAAGGTCCAAGATTGCCTCCCTTTCACACCTAGCATTTTCTTATGACTTGGCTCTGAAGGCTCTGTCACCTTTCATACACTCATTCTACCTTTTACAGACCAGATTGCCTTTTTTCCATTAAGAACTCCAGGTGCCATTTCAAGAAGCTAAAAACTATGCTTAAGTTTTATTGGTCTTGTTCTCTACTGTTTTGTTCAACTTTATAATATCTAATGAGATAGACAATTCTTTTTAAGGAAACAAGGGACAACGTTGATAACCATTGTTGATAACCTTGTACTCTGTTCTACACCATGTGCTATGTCTATCCTTGGTTTTGACTGACAGCTTTGTTTTGCCATATTTGACTGAATTCTCTCCCCCCCCAAAAAGTAATAAGAACTAAGGAGTAATAAAATCCAAAATGTGTAAATTTTGTTGTAAAAAAGAGAGGGGAAAAAGAGCTCTAAAGGATACAACAGCAAATGTGTTTAGGGGTGTTAAATAGCTGACCATATTAATGTTTTTGGTTGGATCATTGAACACAACTGTTTGCAGTCTCACTGTTTGAATGTCCACTTTGTATGCTTTGATACTGTGATTTGAGCAACTATCTTTAAGATGATAATATGTAATCTATTAACTGGTGATTTCTTACTGTTTTTTTTTTTGTTTTTGTTTTTGTTTTTTGTTTTTTTGTTTTGTTTTGTTTTTTGTAGTTCTGTTTTACTTGTACCCTTACACTGCTTTGTTTTGTTTTGTGTTTTTCTCTTTTTCCTTTTAAATAAAATTAACAAAAAAAGAAGAAGAAGAAGAAGAAGAAGAAGAAGAAGAAGAAGAAGAAGAAGAAGAAGAAGAAGAAGCTGAAAACTGAACTGCAAGTCAACCTGAAGCCAAGTATCTCGGGATTTACATAATAATACTTTTATACCATCTGTTACCACAAAGACAGATAGAAAAGTATCTCAGTTTTCAGGAGTGGAGAAAAGGCTTTTCCTCTAAGTAAGAAGAGTAACAAACCCATTGTAAAGGGATATACATTTTGGGATATGAGAAGCGTTCATTAACTATGTACTAAAATTAAAACTATGCACTAAAACACTATGTACTAAAATTTCTGAGAGAAGCATATAATCTCAATTTTAAAACTTTTACTCTAGCTAATATAAGTTGAATAAACTGTACTAGAACTGAAGTAGAAACATCACATAAAGGGTTAATTCTGTGTTTCTTAAAGATGTTTACTAAATATCACTACCTATTTCTGAATGGATATTGCTAGAAGTTTAGACAAGTCGCTGTGATATTTTCCATGTTCATTATCTTTCTCAATTCAAGCCATCATAGCTAAATAAGAATGAAGAAAGATGAATCTCCTTTGGAAAAGCACTTAAAAAACTGTTCAGATAGCTTTCAAAAAAGCAATCATTAAGATTACATATTTTATCCACATTGGAAATATTGAAATGTGTTTCACATTTTGTTTAGACAATATCATACAAGCAAAATATGTTTAATTTACTGTTCATTTTTCTCTCTACGCCTTTGAAAAATTAGACAATTACTTCCCCCAAAATCTTTGAGTGTATATACTCCTTGGAAGTCCAAAGATGTTTCTATGACCTGATTAAAATTTAAACCTGGAATTAAAAATTAAAATTTAAACCAGGAATCAGATGAATCAATTTACAGTCATGGAGAACTGATAATGAGAATGCTGCTTCTAAAAATGTCTCCATTTGAAGGATAAAGCAAGTGGATATTGTATCCAATGACGCGAAATGATATGATGCTCTGTTCCAAGAAAAGGTAATGAATGAAGTAGCCAAGGAGAAGAGAAAGTATCCATCAATCCTAAATAATTACAGAGCTGGATTGGATAAAGTCATTTGGAAAAGTTACTGAAATCTTTTCAGATCTTTTCATTCATCTAGTTATCAGAGTGCAGATATTTTTAATTTTAATTCTCAATATAGATAATGGTATAGTATAACAAACACATTCATACTGTTCTAAGGGCATAAACTTCTATGCTGTTTTAGAAAAATTTTGGCTGTGATTATGTAAATGTTGAAAATCTATTTCTACTAAATATTTCTAATTATAGGTGTAACTTTGTTAAAGAGATATTCATATGAAGAAATATGCATCACAGTTCACAAAAGCAAAACATTTCACATGACTGCCAATAGTACACTCAAATAAATGAATTATGATAGCTTCATCTGAGAACTATCATGAAGTTATTAAGAACTACATTTTAGTGCATTTATAATGATATGAATATTATCACTAATTTTACTGATATCTGGTTGCCAACTCATTTTGACAGTATGACTTCAACTATGTCAGAAATGCATGCACTCATAGGGGGTTAATGCTTATGGCTAAGAAGGCGTGAATAAGTTGAAAATTTCTGATTTCCTTCAAAATTCACAACTAGGCAAGAATTTGAGAGCAACTATTTAAACTTCATGGAAATTGGACTAATGCTAAGAACAAATTGAAAAGTATTAATTCGTAAAAATCTGCTGAAATCCAGTAAAATCTATTTTTGGTGTTCTGACATGAGGTCACACCCATTTCTTATGAGACCAATCTGACCATTGATGCCAGGACAATGTCGACAGTGAGCTTTGCTAACAGATTCTGACTTGACTTACCATAGGAGAAATGCCATATCAACATAGTAACTAGGAGAAGTCTGCAGCTTTCCTAAGAGGATATTGGGATTCCCATTGGTTTGAGCAGAATATTGGAAATCTACTCACAAATTTTGCATGGGAAACCAGGAAATAACTATTTTATACAGAGACTCTGTGCACACTCCATATAAAACTGTCCTACTCATCCAGATGCATAGAAGCAACCCAAGAAAGCACAGATTGTTTAAAACACCCTGTGTGACTAAGAGATGATTGGAGACCTGAAAGAGCACAAGATAACCACATATTCCTAGCTGAGTGAGGGACTGCGCAAATGCATATGGGAAAGGGAAGAAGGCTCAGAGGAAAGCTGAAGCTGAAAACATACAAGAAAAGCTCCAGAGCAACTAAATCCATCCTCAAGTCACATACAAATGCACCAGCAAAAGGGTAAAAGACTTATTGACATCAGTTATTTGACCAAAAATTTATCAGTTGTTGCCAGAAAGTCACACCAAATAAGCATCACCCATAAGATGGCACAGAAGGTGAAATCTTGAAATGAAATGAAAGCTGAGTATAAAGCGCACGGACTACTTATAGCAAGCAAAGTACCGCAGGTTAAATGAGAAAATCACTTTAGAAAGTAAAAACTGGAATGCAGATGAAGCTCCACAAATGATAACGTGGATGAACCTGGAGGACGTTATGCTAAGTGAAGTAAGCCATGCAGAAAGACAAATACACATTATCTTACATAAAATTAAAGAGTAATACGCATTGCTATAGGAAGTGGAAGGCACTTAGCAGAGGTGAATGTAATAAGTGATAATGTGCTACATATTTCAAAGCTTGTTATCAACAGATTTTAAATATTTTCACCACAAAAATGGTGAATATCTGAGACAATAGAATTGTTAACTTTCTAAATTTCAGCACTCGACAATGTAACTACATATCTAAATGGATATAGGAAATTAAAATTTGATAATTAATGATTAGTTTACATTTCAAAAAGCAAATCAATTAAACATTAAAATGCACAGCTTCTGTAAGGTAAAAATAAAGAAAATTAAAACCTGGACTTGCTAAATACATTTTGCCGATATCAACGCTTCAAAGCATATTTTAAAAACTAGAAAGTGTGAGCCATAGCTGCAAAAATCATGAACAACTTCTAATTAGACACAGTTTTTACATTTAAATAGCAAATTCTTCAAAGTATTTATTTTAAATATGTTTTACTAAAACTAATGGAAAATACTTGTAAAAATGATAGAAAGATATTATTATCAGAGAATACTAATAAAGATATAGAAACCATTGAAAGAATCAATTGTAAATTCCAAAGTTTCAAAACGCAATAAGTCAAATGTTACACTCACTAGAGGTTCCAAAATGAGTTGCGAACTCAATGCAAACTAAGCATTCTTTGGAGCAGAATTAAAAAAAAAAATAAGGTACATAATTAAACATAAAAATGTGCATGTAATAGAGTTGAGGAGAATAATGACAATGGAACAGAAGAAATGGTGCCTGAAAAACTCAAATTCGAAGAAAAGTATAAATCTTAAAGCAGAACAAATGTTAAACAGGATGAAAGAAGATATCTACATATAAACATCATTAGTCCAAAGTTAAGGAGAAACATTCAGAGACATCAAGACAAAAGTGACGCAACAGGTACAAGGGGATTCCGATAAGAATCATATGCGACTTGCATGACTCCCATGACGAGCAATGGAAACCAAAAGGTACTGGGAAAACTTCCACAAAGAGTGAAGAGAAAGGAAAAGATAGGTAGGAGTCATATCCAGACAAACTACTTTTCGCAAGTGAAGGTAAAATGAAGATACAACATAATACCAGATTTATAAAGACAAAAAGCTGGTCCTTTACTGCTAACAGAGACTCTAAAAATCCTACAAGAAATTCATTAAGTTGTAAGGAAGTAAAACCAACAGAAAGTCAAATTCACATAAGGAAAACCAAGAATATCAGCAAATGTGATTACGAAGGTAATTATAAAACACAGCCTAATTGCATATTTCTTCGATCTTCTCAAAAATTATGAAGCAATGAAATAAATCAATGTAAGCTTAAAGGTATTGATGAGTATATATATATATATATATATATATATATATATATATATTTCGTATATCACTGCAATAATGCCACGAAGGCAGTGTGTGGGTATAAACTTATACTGGAATAAGAGAAAAAAAATGGTAATATAAATACAAGGGTTGAAATGAATAAACACAGAAAAGTACAGTAAGACGAGTAGAATTATATTTGCTTTTTTTACATTACAAAAGTATATAACATAATTAAAATATATTTCTGAGTTTTAACATATATATATAATATGCATAATAATTATGGTACAAAATGGAGAGAGAATGAAACAGTAGTAAGACTCACAAATTTTCTATTCCACACTAGAACTCAATCATTATAGATCTGAAGTATATTCTGATAAAAGTGATAATCTCTAAAGAATACATTGCAAAAGTTCCATTAAACTAAAATATTACCCTAGAAATATTCTTATACTGTCAAAAAGTAAAATAGACATAAGAAAATGGAGACATATTACATATGAGTGGCTTAACCAATGAAATAAAACTCAGAGACTATTAGAATGGATTAAAACTAAATTGAAATTATGTGCTCTATAATGAATACAAACTTTAGATTCAAATATAAATCTTAAAGTAAGAAAGGTGAAATGTATTTCCTCATCAGAAACCTTAACATAGGAGTAACTAAACCAATATGTAACAAAATAAAATTTTAAATGATCTGAAGTTGTGTGATGCTGTGGTACATAACTGTAATCCTAGCATTCCAAGAGGCTAAACCAGAAGAATCACAAGTTGAGGACCTACCTGCCTGACCAATACAGTAACTTATTGAGACTCTGTGTCAAAATCAAGTCTAAAAATAAGATTTGGACGTGTAGCTCAGTGAGAAAGTCTTGAGTTCAATATTTTTTAGTGCCTGGCATCAGTACTACAAAAAAAAAAAAAAAAAAAAAAAAAAAAAGGATTGCTAGAGATAAAATCATAAAATCATTTTAAAACTACAAAGGAGTTAATTACTCCAAAATATATAAACATAATAAGCATACATATCCAAATTAAAATAAAGGCCCATAGAAGTGAGGAAAAGGTAGACTTTAACATTAATGGTTAAATGTTTCAATCCTCAGCTTTCCTGAGCATCTAAATGATATATTTTTAAAGAAATACAAAACTTCATTTATGTGACAACCCACTTAATCTAATAGATACCTATAACATAATATCAAACAATGGCAGAGAAAGCATTGCTCTGAATCACAACCGTAACATTCTCCAAGATACAAAGTATATTTTAAAACTACTTTCAGTAAAGACAAAAGATTAGGAATCACACACCACATTTCTTTTGAAAACTAGCATTAAATTAGAAATCAGTCCTAAGAGAATTTTAGTTATTACTATGTGTGTATATTAAATAGCAAATTCTTAAATGTACAGAGAAGATATCAAAATGAAACCTATTTGTTCAAAAGAAAGAAAAAGATGATAGCTTAACAAAAAGTACTGGATGCAACCAAAACACTGCTTAAGAGGAAATTTATAGATATAAACATTTACATTTAAAAAGAAGTAATAACTAAAAAAACCCTTAAATATATACCTTAAAATATAGGATAAAAATTATCTCTTCAAACAATAGAAAACTAGTAAACAAACTCAAAAATTTTTCTTTGTTTAAATCAACAAAATTGCTAATTATCTAGCTAGAATGACCAAAGATAAGCCAAAAATATCAACATAAATAAATTTGCGCTGTTTGTATTATATAAAATATAATTGTATACGTTCTATATTTCTTACATTGATATTTCTATAATCAGAAAAGTGAATATTATTGAAAATTGAAGGACGGTATTTGTCACAGTTCATGTCAGTTATTTATTGGGTAGATATACAGGAAGCAGCTAGTCAGAAAGTAGCCCTGCCCGAGCTATTGGGAGGAAAGAATAGAAAGAGTAACTGGAATTGGATTCCTGCCCTTGAACACACAAAATGGTTAATCCTTCCTGGCCACTAGGAATAGGAGGACAAAATCAAAATACATAACCAGCATGTCCTGTAATATCTAAGTTATCCTTCCAAATGCCCTTCTTAACTGCTGGGAATAATAAAAACAACAGCCAAAGGAATGGGCAAGGTGGAAGAGTTGTAAAAGCATTCACAGAGAAAGTCACACTTAATGCAGAGTAGGACTTCGTTAGTGACAGCAAGAATCACATGCAGAAGTCACACAGATACATAAAGAAGTGCAGATGATTGCTCTCTAGCGTGGGTACAACTACACGGAGCTGCAAGAAGAGAGCTAGAGAGGTCACTTGGGCCACAATGAAGAAAATCCTGTTACCAAGCGGTGGGCTGTAGTTATTCTTAAGTAACTTTGCTGTACAAAGGAGTGTGTGACACATTATGATAAACTTTCACAGGGGTAATTCTAGGGACGCCGACTATGGCAAGAATCAGTACTGTTATTCTTTTACTCTTGCTTATGATTTTTCAAAGTTCATAAAAACAAAACTGTGATAATGAACTCCATGTGTTGTATTGCTCAAAGAAGTTTCTTGTAAATGAATGTGTCAGACCCCCAATAATATGACTAAAGTGACATTACAAAGTAGTTTACCATATGTCACAATGGAAAGAAATAACTTACATCAGTTAGGAGATTTCAGGGAAAGGATAAATAGTTTAAGACAACACAGAGGCTTGAGGAATTTATGCTATACCTCTATTTGTTTTTAAATCATTACTATGAAATTTCCTTGTGTGTTTGCATCATATAAACAGAATAGCTTACCTACACACTGGTAATAATGTGAATTGGAATTTTTATTATAGTTTAAATTTGTTGAAAGGAATAAGAATCAGTGATCACATAGGATAATAATAACAAGAATCATTCTTATTTTTTCAGTGTCATACTTAAGGTGACCATACGAGTTCTCATTCAAACAAGGACACTTAGAATGGGAAAGGGGACACTAGTTGATGATACAGTTATAAGCCTCAATACGATGAATTGGTACATACAGTAAATCAAATTAATGTTCTTCCAATTTTAAGCTTACACTTCAAAGTTACGTTTTTTACTACGACTTTCAGTAATTTTTGCATGCCAAAATGTTGCTTGCTTTCCAAAACAGAGATGAAACATTCTTCATAACCGCTGCCCAATATTTGGGTTCCCCTCTCCAGGCCCTGACATATGGGCATAAAGCCTCTAGCTTGCTTAGCTACTTGAGGGTTGAAAATCAGAACTGTATTTTTTCTCACACCATGCCAAACCAGTGAGTGAACTTGGCTCTTAGGAAAGACATCTACTCTAGAGTCTTTCAGCAATTAGGTGGAATGGTGGTGAGAAATTCAGATTAGGCAGAATAAAACTGATCATCTTCCTCAAGGAAAGCTAGCATAATCAGAGCAGAAATTTTGTCCACCAGCGATTTTCTGTTTGTAGAATTGACATCTGATGGGAAGGTTCAGTTTGGCATAGAAGCGGGCAGTAGATGCTTTAATTCTTTGTAGTTTCATTTGCTTATTACTATGGGAGCTTCAAAATTGATGCAGTAAATACCGGAGGCATCTGATTACCCAATTTCAAAATATACTACAGAGCCATAGTAAGAAAAGCAGCATGATATTGGAATAAAACCTGCCACATAGATTAATAGAGGAAACAAAGACAGCTAAACACAACTACAGCTGTCTGATTCTGGACAAAGAAACAAAAATATATGTTGGGGAAAAACCAATCACTGTAACAAACGGGAAACCAAGTGAAAACCAGGTGTCTTGTTTGCAGAAAACTGCCAGTTTGGGAAGGCAGTCTCTATTTGAAAATAGGTCCCAAAATGTGACTCTGTTCTGACACAGATTAAAAATGGACCAAAGATCTTGGCACACATCCTCAAGCCTTGAGACTGCAAGAAGAAAACAAGAGGAAAAAAAACCCTCAAATTTTTGGCACAAGCACAGATTTACTGAATAGGACTGCAATAGCATAGCAAATAATATTGAGAATGAATAAGTTGGGATATATCAGATGAAAAAGTTACTGCACAACAAACGAAACCGCTAACAGAGTGAATAGGCAACCTACATAATGGGAGAAAACTTTTTGTCAGCTACCCTTCTGACAGGTTTAATATCTAGAAGATAAAGTTTTTTTTTTTTCAAAACTTTGGCAGCAAACAACCAAATAGTCTGATCATCAAATGGTAAATGTACTAAGCAAACACTTTTCAGAAGGGCAATTTATCTTTAAGCACATGGAAGAAATCTTTAGCCACTACAGAAATGATAGTCAAAACTACATGTCCAAATTCGCCTTGAGAAATGTAAGTATAGCAACAAAAAATAACATTGAGATTTTTATCTCACTCCAGTCAGAATAGCTGTTATCAAACATACAAAAGACAGTAAATGCTGGTGAGAATGTGGGGGAAAGGAACTCTACACTGCTGATGGGGATGTCAAGTACAGATATTGTGGAAATCAGTAAGGAGCATCCTCAAAAGCAACGAAGCTACAACTTGATCCAACTATATCACTCAGTATATTCCCAGAATTACAGACAACATTCTGTAGAGATACACGCATACCTGTGTTTATTACAGCACAATTCACAATTTGCATACATATGCTGAAATATTATCCAGGCATATTTGAGAGTAAAATCGTGTCATTTTCAGAAAAATAGATGCAACTGGATGTCAAATACTGAATGAAGTAAGCCAGGCCTGGCAATTTAAATGTCACCTGTTCTGCCTAATATGTTGAATCTGGAAAAACAAAAAGGGTGTATAACAAGAAAATTAAAGGAAGGCTGTGAAAGTTTGGGGTTAGGGTCCTTCTAGAGGTGTGGAGCAGCTTGGGTGTACGCATGCATTGTTCTGACATAACTCTGTAACATAAACCACAGCCAACCAGTTTATGAAATGTTAAGGTATGATCATGTAAGGGAGACAAAGGCACAAAAATTGTGGAGAGATGTTCAACTATGCTACATTGAGCACTTAGCCTCTGCACACGAATCCCCTGAGTAAGTGGCGGCATCAATAAAGCTGTTTCTTAAAGAAAAGGCCTCTGTGTCTTGTTTCTACACAAAAATCCCACAGGATTTTAAGTAACAGGGCCAGGGTAAGGGAGGAAGAAGAGAGAGGGTGTAATGAAGGATGAAAATAATCAAAGTATGTATAAAGTTAGTAAAATATAACACATTATTCTTTTTTTTTTTTTTTTGTCTTTTTTCCTTTTTGTTGGTACCAGGGATTGAACTCATGACTGCCTGCTTGTAAGACAGGTGCTTATGCCTCTGAGCTAAATCCCCAGCCCCATACATTATTCTTAATGACAAACACATCTTAGTAATTTTTAAGTTATGCACTGAGGTTCTGATAAATATGTCACCTGCACAGGGAATTTTGTGAAGACAAGGCTAGGTCAGGAATCTCTCAAACCATAGTTCCGCAATTGTAAATGCAAATTACCAACTGTTTGGAAATACGACTGCAAACTCTTTTAGTATATATGGTGCAAATATGTAACTTTCTTCTAGGTGATTGTAACACTGTAAAGTCAGGGCATTTCTGTGTCACTAAAGTAGATAGATACATTGGTCCATCCCCTGCCTGGATTAAAAAAATAATGAAATGCAGTTCACATAAACTAATACTCACCATTCTAAAGGATGTGAGTCAGTGTCACTCGCTTTTATTACTTAAATATTTTGCACACCTCAAAAAGAAAGAGAGAAACTCTTGTATAACCATTGAAAGATTGTGTAATGTAATAGGATTTCTTATATAGAAACGACATACAAGTGATTGATGGTCCATAATACTGACTATTCCAGAAATTTGGCCCAAATCACCTTCTTACTTTTTTTTTTATCAAAATCATCAGTTCTATTTACATATTCATATGCATATTATTTCTAAAATATTCATTTTGGGCTTACTATTTGCTAGGCACTATGCTAGGTATTGAGTACATAGCAGTACACCAGATGTTTATCATTTCTACACTACTAACCCTTCCAATCTAGTGAAAGAAGACATTATTCCTATCAATAATGATAAATTAAAAGTATGACAGTACTTAGGAGGAACAAAATGTATAAAGAAATTTGATTTGCTTAGAATTCAGAGGCAAGGGAGTTCTCTCTAGTGAAAGTCATTGAAACTGACATAAATGAAAACTAAGAACCAGCCAAATGGAAAGTCGGCCTTGAAGTGGGAAAGAATATTTGATTTAAGGAACCGAGATAATTGTAATAATAATAACATTATCCTAAATTTATCTGGTTCTTAAATGTGACACATTTCCCAGTTCGTTTCTTTTTGGTTCTTGACAGTAGCTTCTGTCTTTCTATGTCTGTTCAACCATTTATACAGTGTGTTCAGGCTATTTAACTTCACTTTTCTATCAGATAACAGGACTTGCTACAATATTCCTAAACCAATTTTCCCCCTAAAAGAACAGTGTTCCAAATAGTGACAACTGTTAAAACCCTCAACATGTACAGATAGATTTAAATACTCTAGTTCTTTTCTGCTTAAGAACAATTTGAAATTTTATCTTCAGAGAATGTTTACAGTGATTCATGGGTTTAGTTCTCTGCCTTTCTGAAACTCTGGATTTTGATATTAATTTTGCATTCAAGAGAGCTTCAAGGTAATGTCTCAAGTGTCTGTCAACTGAAAAAAAAAAAAAAACTATTCACACCAGAATAAGTTTGAAAAAATTTGAATTAAGTATTTATAACAATGAAAATGAATAAATAGGAGAAATAGGAACACTCACATGTGTATAGGCCTACACACACACACACACACACACACACGTTAAGTGTCCAAAATATACTGACAATTTAATCTTAGACTTTCCAGTATCCAGAGCTGTGAAGTTTTCTGTTTATGTATTTCCCTGTCTATGGTATTTTGTTACAGCCTCCCAGTCTAACACAGAAGCTTTCCTGATATGCAAGTGCAGGGAAAGTCTCCATAACGGTATATTCCAAAATTCTTCCTCGATGCCTATCTCCCCTGATAAATCATAAGTGACTTGCAATAATGAATGAATAAATGGTAAGAAATTAATGAGAAGAAAATGAAGTCATAGTTCTGAAGGCCTTTGCTTCTTGAAATAATTTCCAAAGTTTCCACCTTAATGTAATGACACTTTTTAATTTATTCAATTTCAAAAACCTCTGGGCTAATTTGCTTTTGGAAAAGTTCATGACACGCGGTAGGATGCCTGGAGAGCTATTCCTTTTGGTGTCAGTTCATCAAACGTCTTCCTTGAGCCAGAAATGCTGGCAGTGCAGCACTTAACAGGAGGACGACATGGCGCATACAAGACACTTGGACAAATTTTCTCACAGGTGCATCCAAAGGAATCCCAAATATGCAGTCAGCTAACCGAAGGTAGCTCAACAGTTTTAGCCATGCCTGTGGCTAGGAACAGAGAGCTAGAAATTAGGGTTATGAGCCTAGCATGTAATCCAGTTAACATGTTAGCATGTTTCATCTGGTCCAGAAAGCTTTCAAAATGGTTTAATGAATAAAGGAGAAAATTTCCAGGTAATCTTCCAGAAAATAAGAATTTAATTTGCCTGTAATTTTGATTCTGTCCCAGTGGTATTCAGAATTTCTGAGCTTTACTATTTTAAGAAAAATATAGGGAAAATCATCTCAAAAATCAAACGTTCACCTTCAAACCTTTTCAGGATATTTTAGCAAATAAATTTGAAGTAAGCAACCTGTATCCATTTCTATGGCCAAAGATGATCAGAATGATATTAAACTGGAACATTAAAAAAGTAATAAAAGCAAACAAAAAAGATCTTAGGCTCATTTTAAATAATGCATTTTGTACCACACTATGTTCTTCTCTGGTTTCTTGCTTTCTGAACATATTGGCTGCTAGTTGAGGCCAAGGAGAGGAATGGTTTTCAAGAGACCATTAAATTGTGGTAAACATTCATAGATTTCTCTAGCTCCTCTCCATTCATCTGTATTATGTGGTGCTCAAGCTGTTTGTTTGTTTTTCTTGCTTCTGGGAGCCAAGCAACATGTCCTTGGTTAACAGTTCCTAACTTTTCAACACAGAAAAAGACTTCAGTGATGCAAACTGGAAAGAGAGAGAGGAAGAGAGAGAGACAGACAGAGAGAGAGAGACAGAGAGAGAGACAGAAATCTAAGATTATCTCATGATAGGAATTCATTTATATGAACTGACAGTCTTGAAATAAATTAAAGGTAATTTTCCCCATTAAAATTTGTGAAACCATAATTTGATGCAAATAAAATTTTAATAATATTATAAATACACACACATGGAAATTCACAAAACTAAACAATATGGAATACTCAACTCAGCAAAATGCTGGTCTTAAAATCCACCAAATCTCTACTTCTTAAGTACACAAATTGAGTAATTTTTTATATTCTTCATTTTATCCTTAAATTTTAAATATTATATACTTAATAAACGAAGAAAGTGTGTGTATGCATGTTTAATGTATACCCTTTCATATGTGTGTGTGTGTGTGTGTGTGTGTGTGTGTGTGTGTGTGTATATGTGGATATTCATACATAAAAATATGCGGTAAATTATTCTAATTACAACAAGAATATTCAGCTGTGCCTTCCTATTCAAGTATTTGAGTACTGTACAATTTCAAACCAGTATTTTTTAATGAAGGAGACATTTATGAGTGTTATTTCTGCTTTTCATTCTTCGCAATCATACATCTTGAGTACTATGAATGCTTTAGAGTGTTTTTAAATGGATCTCACACTTAGCATTTCATCACTGTGTCAGATAATATTGCCAGAAGATACAAAATTTGAGAACCGTTAGGATGTCAGTGTCTTTCTATAAAAGGCAACATTATTTTAGTGGTGAAAGGGAATCAAACAGCATTCAGCTTTAGGACACGAAGCAAGCGGCCCAAGCTGGGAAAAAGCAGCTCTAACTATTGAAGAAGTCCAGTTTTCTGAGCCAGGGTGTGTTAGTGATTGTTCTGTCACTGAAGAAAGATTGATCTTTAAATCTTTTTGAATTATTCCTTTGTATTTATTGAGTACACAGAACTTAGGAGGTTCCTGAATGATGTGTTTGCATCTCATAGCCTATGTGTGTTTTGTAACATCACATGTGCCTAGCAGAAAAATATAATTTCTAAAAGTCAACTAAGTAGATATAGATGTTATAAATCTCCCTGTTACTCCTCAGTATTTTCTATGTTAAAATGATCTTCTTTTGTTATTGTTAAATATAAATACCACAATGGCATACAAATCAAAGGTTTTAGATTATAGGGCATCTAAGTTTCAATCCTGGTTCTTCCTGAGTAAACTCTGCTCAAGTTCACCAACTCTAAAGTGGGCATAAGTAAAGGACAGACTGTAGGGCTGGGAGAGATGAGAAGTGAGGGGAGATATAGTACAAGAAGGGTGACTAGACATAATCCATACTGCATGCATTTATGAAGATAGTGCAGTGAATCCTATCAGTTTTTACAATTAATATGTGTATAATAACAGTAAAAAAGAAAGTGAAAAGAGAAAAAGACAAAAATGAGCAAAAATAGCCATAAATAAAAAGAGGACAGTTAGTGACTACATAGGTCAATTGACCCAGGAAACCTCACCTTTTTATGACTCTGCTTTATTGAGATATAACTGTGATTAAACATTGCCCATTCTGATGGATGCAATTGGATGATTTTTGAGAAAGCTCTGGCTCCTAAATTGGATGAGTATTAGAAATCTTGAGATTGGGATGTTCCCAAGAAAGGTACACTAAGGATTAGGTTGAATTCTTAGCAGTGTTTTACCTTCTGTCTTATTTTGGAGTTTCTTTGTTTAGGCTCAAGCCAATTTGTCACCAGTATATCAAGGTTCCATATCTAGACAAGGCAACATTCGAAACAAGAGAGAGAAGCATCGTCTCTCATAATGTCTCTTTTAGTGATAATGGAACCCAAAAAAAACTTCCTAGTCAAAATGTTCTCCTTGAGTCTTATTGTCCAGAACTGGCTCATAGTTCCACCTCTCACTGTAATTGCGAGGAGAGCTTCAGAACACTACAATGTAATTCTAATGAGCTGGTCATCGTCTACTATATAACATGTAGAGGACAGTAAATGACTGAACAAACCAGGAATATTTTCTGCAAGCAAGAAAGAAAAGATTGGAAGATGGTTGGAAAAAGCAATGAATGCAAAGCACATAATAGGGTATTCTGAGTAGTAAATGAAAAACAATTATGTAAAATTCCAATGTGAAGTCCGCAATGCATGCACTAGTGAGCCTGTTTGTTACTGTTACTACTGACATAGAAGGTGAATGTTACTTTCAGTAGGGATCATGAATGAGAACCAAAAGATATAAAAATTTTGATTGTACTAACAATATCTTTATGACTTAGACTCTGTGCTAAGAATTGAAAGACCTCTCTAAATGAACAAAATAGAATTAAAACTTTGAATACTGGGCTGGTGTTATAGCTCACTGGCATAAGCACCTGCCTGGAAGCACAAGGTTCTGAGTTCAATTCCTGGTACAAAAAAAAAAATCTTTGAGAACTATGTGTAGCTCTTTTTGTCACAAACTCATTACTTTATTTTTCAAGACTTAAAAAAATCAAAATTTTTTCTTAGCTCGTGAGAACAACACAGGCCACATAAGACTTTTTAATCTCTACCTTAAAACTATTACTCTGCAGAATTCTGTGCTTCCGCCTGTCTGTCTGTAACATGGAAATAATACAATTGTATTCTGTAGAGCAAATGTGTATAAAAACATCGACTTATATAACTATTATTAATAAAGAGCCTACCATGAGTAAGTACTGTTTCCAAGTTGCTCTTTCATTTCTAATATACCACACACATGCATGTATCAACTGATAAACTTATTCAAAAATAAAACACATTCGTAACTTAAAGTGAATATGTTATGTGGATAAGAACAATGCATGTAGAAAATTGTCACCCTGAAGTCCATTAATCTGTAAAATTAATATGTACTAATATTTGGAATAGTCAAAATATTAAAATAGCTAATAAATTTTGTGGAATGGAAGATGGAACAATCAGGATGTGTTGGTGAGGTCGAATGAAAGACAGATGGTCATGATGGAAGAGCCTGAGCTCATGAGCAGGGCACAGTGGATTGCAATCCTGAGTCCAGCAGTAGTTAGTTATGGCTTTGAAAGAGTTACATCACCTGTGTTCAACTTTCATGAGCTATTAAAATTAGACAATGAAGATAGCTGTCCCGTAGGAGAGATCTGGGTGCTCAAGATGCAAGTCAAGACACTAGCACATAAGTGCTCAATAAATGGAAGCTGCTGTCATTTTTCATATCCTTTCTAGTGGCATTAAATACCTCTGAGGCTGTGTCTCCAAATAGTCATTCCATTATGTGAGGGGGAAATTTTGACTGGGGTTACTAAGCCAGTGACTCAGAGAAATGAATGCATATACAAAAACAGTACTAGCTAATTAAACCTAAATTGTTGATACAGTAGCTCTGCGAGCACATGTGGCTTAATTATAATTTCTTCCAGTTATGTACTGTCTTTCTTAATGTTTCTGTCAAGAATTTGATTCAATTTTATTTATTCAGTTCTAAAGTTTATACCCAGGGACTCCAAAACTTCAGTTTGGCTCTATCAATGAGGTTAGTGGGCATTCTCATACTGACCAGACCTAAATTATCACATTTCATATTCTTACCCAAGGTGCCTCTAATGCAGTTACTATCTTGAAATAATTCTCAGACTTCTGAAAAGAGCCACCCAGGTTTTGGGCAAAAAAAATCATTATCATAATTTGAAAAAAGGTCAATTTCCCCAAAAGCAGAAATTTATAGCTATGATTTTTTTAAGAATCAAATTTGAGCTTAAGAACACAAACTAGCTTTACCAGAATATCTACCATCCACTACACAGAGATGGAAAAACTGAGACACAAACAAGCCATGTAACTTGTCAAAAGTGATGAAACTAATGAATTTATAAAGAAAAAGCAACTCAAGCAATTACCTACAAAATTTCCATTCAGTCTTTCTGCTAAGATAAATAATAAACTGTAGCTCTTCACATTCTCTCTCAAAAAGAAAATCCTTAAGGAAAAACCCAGTTCTACCACTTGTTTGTGTTGTGTGATTTTTTTTAGCCTGTGGCCTGTCTTCTGCTAAAGGGGAGAGAGAGAGAGAGACAGAGAGAAAGAGAGAGAGAGAGATAGAGAGAGAGAGAGAGAGAGAGAGAGAGAGACAGAGACAGAGACAGAGACAGAGAGACACAGAAAACAGAGACAGAGGAAGAGAGAGGTGAGCGAGAGAGGTGAGCAAAAGTGAAAGGAAGAAGAAGAGAAAGAGGAAGATGAAAATGAAAGAGGGCAAGGAACAGGATGGGTAGGAGAATAAGAAGGGGGAGGAAGAGTAGGAGGAAAAAGCAGCCAGAGAAAGAAAAACAGTATTGCAAGCCTAGAAAAAAAAATATGTGAAGCCCACTACCAAGTTCCACCTAGCAACTCATCAGAGCAACCAAGCAGAGCTGTTGGATATTGCCGGCCATGGGATGGAATTTTCCGAGGAGCTCACACCTACCAGATGGTCCAAGCTGCCTATATGTATATATGGATTTAATTCTGCTTAGATCTCAAGAAGAATAACTGAAACTGACCATATTACCAGGATTAGTTACTTAAGGAGAAAAAAAAAAAAAAAAACACGAAACCCTATTCCCTTGTAACCTGTATCTTCCTAGAGGGCAAGGACCATGTCTGTTTTCCTCAGTGCTTTCCCCATTCCCCAAATGGCTACAGGCTTGTTTGATATGTTTTTGATGTTTGATTAACATTTCCTGAATAAACAAGAATTTCAAATCTTTGTGAAAAGCATACAGTGTTTTTTTTTTTTATTTAAAAAAAATAAAGGAGATTAAGATAAAAGAGGACATAACAACACAGGTCAGAACAGAACAATTTAAGCAACATAGTGTTCCACCACAAGACAACCCAACATAACAGTGGCTACCATAGTGTCTCTTTCCTTGAAGGATTTGAGTGTACCTTCGTATACTATAGCATCAAACAGAACAAGACAGTGAAAACCATTCAAGAGGATGAAAGTATTACAGGGTATTTAGAACCAGCTAACAGAAAACGAACAATGGTTTCTATATTATATCCTTGTCTATAAAAACTTTTGTTTATATTATTGCATATAATAAAATCCAATAAGATACAACATGATAAAACCGATAGAGACAGAAGAACAAAAGCTTGATGGGACTTTAAAACAAGCTGATATTAAATCAGCACTAGCTATTACATTGTCTTGTTTTCTTCAAAATAACTGTTCATACCATTACAAACAATAAAATCAAACAACCCAAAATAAAACCATTTCAACTATTGAATGAGAACATTATACACACAGTGTTAACTCCTGGCTATGACAATAAGCCAGCGACATTGGAGCACCAGAATCAACTAATTTGAATACACAAGCTTCGCTTCCTTTGACCTTTGGGGAATAAACTGCCAAGAAATGTTAACTGATTCGTGTCCCAGTGTGGGTAGAATTGTCCTATACTGAATGATGTTATGATCCACAGACTGATGGGCTTATTTTTTCAAGCTGTGAGTGGATGTATGGGCGACAGTGTAGTTCTCCGGTCAGTCTTCCACAGGTATTGCCTCAGATAAAGAGATCTGCCTTAGCCAAAGTCAGATCTTCCTCTTGGAGTAGACTATATCCAGTGAATAATTACCATAACAATTCCAATGCTCACAAACCTTGCCAAGACCAAGAAAAATCTAAAAGGCTGTCCTAGCTTTAATATGTCATGCAGCCTTAGCTAAGACCTTTGTTCAGACTCAAATTCAGCTTCTCTCTCTCTGTGTCCAGTTCTGTTTGTTTCTCTTTCCACTGTTTTTGATCCTAAAGGTATTACTTACTGAACATTTTACAATCTAATCTTTGTGCAATATCTGCTTCCTGGAAAACCCAATCTAACAACACTTTGTATTTTCCTTTATACGGTCATGCATTCCTCATACAGGAAGACTCTAATCTAGCACTCCAAGACCTCTGCTGTTCAAAACGTAAAGGTCATATATGTTTGCCAATCAGGTATGTGTAGCAAATCACAAAGGCACAAAGAGGATAGAAGAAGTTTCTATATTTTCTGGTTAGACGTGAGAATTGTGCAATTAGTGTATTCCTTCCCTAGATACAAATAAAAGTATTTCTCCAAAATATGCCTAAAATAAGAAGACTGAGGTTAAGAAGGACCATCAGTGAAACTTAAATATTCAAGGAAGTGCAATATCTTTTTGAAGTCCAAGTTTTATGCCAGAAATAATTATGAATTTTGCCAAGTTCACAATATGCCATATTTCTCTTGATTGAAGAGTAATGCTTTTCATATTTAAAATTCAGTGAAATTTGCTATTCCAGAAGATGAATATTGTTTTTTCTCTGTGGTTTTTCACACAGTGATACATGTACCTGCATTGTGTCATAAAATAAAAACCAGGCTGCTGGTAGACTTCGTTACACTATGAGTGTAACAAACAGTACAAAAAAACTGACTGTTGAATTACTGCATCTTACTAGGTACTGAGTATTTTGAATACCATCCTTACCTACTACATACTGTGTTCTACAACGTGTGATCACATTGACAAATTTTAACGATGGCCATCTTAAGAGTTTTTTTTTCTTTTTTCCCTTTGTACTACTGCAGTTGTTCCTTTCTTCCTACCTTACCCCTCCATCTCTGTATCTGCAGCCCTTTTGCCCATCTCCTCTTCTTTTCTATCATTCTTTGTACTATATTATGTTCATCTAACTTTATAAAGCTGTCAAAGGTCCAGTTGGAAGTAAGCAGTTGGCTTACTGTGCAGAAATTGCCTTAAGAAAGCCCCAAGTCTTGATTTTGGATAATTTTGTTTTATTGAAACTGAAAGCCTTGAACAGTCAATCCAGGTGGTTTGGCTTATTTTTTCTACTGTGATATTTTGGCTAAATTCCTGTCCAATGAGCTTAAAGACATTGAACCTACAATACTTATGTTCTAGAAGAGCTCAGAATACATTCTATATGAATCTGAATTTAAAATTTGAACCCAATATTTAAAATTCTGTAAGATCTTCTATGAAACAATCATAGAAACAATTTCTTAAATATTCATTATATGGGGGCTGGGGATTTAGCTCAGTGGCATAAGCACCTGCCTTGCAAGCAGGCGGTCATGAGTTCAATCCCTGGTACCGATAAAAAGTTAAAAAAAAATACTCATTAGATGCTTGTCATTGTGCAGAGGGTTTTTCAAGTATTAGCCTAATTAAACATGAGAACCACCCAATGACACATGTACTGTATTTTTTACTTTTCACAGATGTTGAAAATGAAGCTTGGTTAGGTTATGCATGATGCAAAAAATCAAGTAACTATTAAGTGACAAAGCCAAGATTTGAATTCACAGAGTATGTAAAAACCAAAAAAATGAAACAAAAGAAAATAAACCCTTTATCCACAACCTTTCAATTTAATTTGCTGGGGCATAATATTAAGGAATTCAGTATCTATGGCTATGTGTCCATTTCAGTAAGATGTGGTTAGATCATGATGTTTTATGTCTTGAGCAGGTATGTGCATTGTGTGTACATTAACACATACATGCACAAGTGTAATCTATAGCACAAAATTATGCATGCAATTATAAAGAATACTGTCTCAAAGAATGCTTTAATTTTCTTATCCACATGATTTGGTTGCTTTTCATTGATATTCCCATACTTTTTTTCTCATTGCATAAATAAGGAAGTATCCCATTAGAATAAGTCATCAGTCAGAGCCTCTCATTTCACTACTAGATAAGAAAACATCTACTTAGCTCATCACGGAGCCTCCAGCTTTCAGCATCATGCCTGTTCCCTATTGGTCACTAAATATAGAAGGAAAACAATAAGGAGAAAAAGAAGTGGATACAAACTATTTTTAAGAAGTTACAGAAAGATTTAAAAGGCCATACCTTCTAACTAGTAGTGTACTGAGTATACAAAAGTAAGATCACAGAAACAAAATATATGTATTGTTTTTAAAACTCAAAGAATGCAAAACAAGGTCTTAGGGATGAAGCACAGGGTTCATGACATATGATACTCTAAGGCGCTGGGCATGGTGGCTCACCCCTGTAATCCCAGCACTCAGGAGGCTGAGGTGGGAGGATCCTTGCGAGTTTGAGATCAGCCTGGGCTACAAAGTGAGCTCAAGGTCAACCCGAACTGCATAATAAGACCCCATCTCAAAAAAAAAAGAAAAAAAAAAAAGATACTCTGAGGCACAGACAGCATGACAAGTCTAGAGGTAGTGTTGGGTCCATGATATAAAAGACATCTCCAATGATGTTAAGAACAGGAGTTTATTTTATTGTATGTTTGATAGAGAGAAGTAAAAGCATTTTCCAGAGTGTATGTGGTATTTATAAGGTGTGCTATAATTTAACATGTATTCAGGCTGCTACATGGGGCAGTCATGCAGGTGAGAAGTGATGACCTCAACTAGGTGGCCCCTGTGTACCTGGAGAGAAGTAAACTAAATTGGGATTTAAGAGAATGAGAGAGATACAACTGGAAACATATCATAGGAAAATAGATTAAATATAAAGAAAAGTTACAGGAAAGAGCTCAAAAGAAGCAATACAAAGAAAATATATGTTTGGGAATGAGTTAATTGTTTGTTTTAGTGTGTTTCATAAATGACTTTTATAGATGCACCATTTTCTTTAACATAGTTGAAATAGAAACACTAAAAAATACTATATAGGACCATAGAAATATTCAAACAGCTCTGCTCTCCTGAGTTTTATGTGTTGTTCATGGAAATGAAATTTGTTTGGGTCCAGTTAGGGATTTTAATGATATATCCTGAACACAATCATCTACCTAGATTATTTCACTTCCTCAAAAAATTTCCCCTATAATCTGTTTGGTCCTCAGTCATGGAAATTCATTCCCTGTTAGAGTTCCTTATAATACATATGTGTATTTTTCTTAGTTTCGTATAATGTTAAAGTTATTATTTGTAGCATAATGTGTTACCTTAAGCCATTTTTCAATCATAGAAACTTGAAAAATTATAGTGAAGTTTGATTCTTTTCATTTGGTAGTTGTTCTTGTTGTCAAATGCTTTTCTCTTATTGTTATTTAAAATTACATTCTGGCACAATCCAGCTGTCTTCACTGTACTGGCAATTTTGTTACATGAGCAAAGAAGCCCAGTTATAAAACAATACAGAATGGTAGCAACTATATTGGGAAGAAAAGGAAGCCTTATTTAATACACTTAAAAAGAGAGAAAACAGGAGGCATAGAAATACTGTTTGCACAAAATCAACTATATTTGCAGTCAGACCCCTTCATTCTCAGAATGTGCTTTAGTTACATGTTGGGGGGGGGGTTCCGTAGCATGGACATTGTCTCTGCTACAACCAGACACGACCCTGCTTTGCCAAATGGAGAGCCAGTCTAAAACTCCGAGGTATAAAAAAATGACAAGATTGAGGCAAAGGAAAGAAAACTAGGCTCGAATGGGACCAAGTGAAGCTAAGACCAGAACTGGGGTGAATTTGGCTCTGCAGCTAATTACTGTTATGGTTACAGCATTACACTCTTCTAGGGGGCATGATTAACTCAGTCTGGAGCAAGCAGTGGTAACAGCTAATCGGACAATTATGATGGCTGAGGCATGGCAGTAGGCATTTGGTCATGTCATCTTGCTGAGAATCGCACAGTGACAACAGCATGCATGATGGAGGTGGTAGGGCAAATCTGGTTGTGAAATAGGTATCAAAGAAACCAGATGCCACCATTCGGGGAAGTTGGGAAGCATAAGATCCCGATAGTAATGAGGCATCAAGATCATGAGGAAGTGCACTGATCTTCTAAACAAGTTGTGGAGATTACAAGTATAAATTAAGAATAGAAATCAAGAGCAATAGAAAATAGGCTAGGCATAAAAGAAAGGGAACAAGAAATGGCTGTGATGCACTGGATACTTATGGACCCAAGCCACACTTCCCACACATGAAGTACTGGGTGATCTCACCTGTTTGTAAAGATAAGAATCCCAACATCCTGTCAAAATATTATGGCCTTATGTAGTGGATCGGGCTACAGCTACAGATTGAAGGTTTAAGGAATGTAACAGAGTGGAGCTGGGGCTGCAGCTGGGACAGTTAGGGAATAACACATCTTCAAACTCATTGAGTTTGTCCTCATTGTTCACCTTGGTACAAATATTATCTTTGTCTTCTTGGCACACTCAGGAGATAGGTACCATTTCTCTGACTCTACTATGTTCTGAAAACATTGGGGTTCTAACAGTTTTAAAATCCCTAGCTGGATATATTTCAGCTGCTTGAAGGCAAGCAGCTGCTATAGATGACTTGAG
This sequence comes from Cavia porcellus, assembly GCF_034190915.1. NCBI lineage: Eukaryota > Metazoa > Chordata > Mammalia > Rodentia > Caviidae > Cavia > Cavia porcellus. Next base: position 109,343,688 of record NW_026947486.1, on the reverse strand, counting down.
TTAGAATTTGGGGATTTAATTGGACTTTAATGCACAAATCTGGAGGATGAAATTTTCATTGAATATAGTTAAAGTCACAGTAATGTGAAGTAATGAAGAGATTGATTATAATTTTAACAAAGTGCATAGATACAGAAATAAGATGATCCAGTAGATTCTCTACAAATACATAAGAAACAGGGTCCTAGTGCTGGTTTTATTTGGCATGATAGTTCCTGTGGCTGGATAAGGTGGGGAAAATCAAAGCTTGACAATTAGATTTCATACAAGCAGAATCATATTTAACTTAACCACAGAAATTGATTTGTTACTAAATTAGTGTACAACAAGACCCTGCTAAGAATTAGAGAAAATTGCATAGACCATTGCACTTTACCCTTAACCTTCACTCCTCAAAGAAAATGATTAAAAATTGTGGAGGAAACAATAAATTAAGTGTATCCCACTGTAAATTGATTGGACCTAGGCTCACTGTTATTCAGAATGATTTAATAAAAGCTACTCTCCAGAAATGGAACTTCAAAATCAGCAGAGAGCAGAGATGCGGGAATAAAGCACTTTTAAATTGTTTGCTCAACTGTAAGAGTGTAATGAATGAGAGCAGATTCAGACTCAGAGAAAGCAATAACCGGAGCCAAAGTCACAGATTCGCCAAGAAAAGGGAAGCATGGAAAAGGTCCCATTGCTCCCACTTCCTCCCATGCACTCGTGTCCCCATCTGTTTAATGATAATTAGAATAGTTCAGGTCTGTGTTTCTTAGCATTTCCAGTATGAAAAAAATGAAACTCAGTAGTTTCCCTGCATTCTTGCTGTCAAATTTTGAATTAGACAACCCGGCAATTGAGCTTTCCATAGGTAGAGATGTAAGCTTTGAACATTAGTGCCTTGGACAATTACCTCTGAATGTGAGCTTTCCCCACATTGCATGATTATAGGCAGATGATCCTAGTCTATTCCAGGTGTCTCTTTTAAATGATTCAAACACATCCTTGAACAAAAGAGCTAACAGGGTTGCTTGCATTCCGTCTGCAGGATGCCTCAATGCATTTTACAGATTTAGCTTCACCTGTACCGGTTTTTTATTTCCATTTTTCCTTATTTTCTGCCTTGTTTTCAGTCTAGGCTTTTATTTTCCGACAAGGCAGGATCTTTACATTGAAAACGGTGTCTTAATTGATGTTCTTCATCATTGAAACACGACACCCTACACACAGATTTCAAGGATAAGAGGTTTATTTTGGTTCCTGGTTGCAGTGCAGGATAATCTGGTTCCAAGGCACATGGTACAGTGCAATAGTTGGTGGAAAGCTGCTCACGTCTTATCATCCAGGAAGCAGAGAGCAAAGGGATGAGTTGGAGAGGGAAATGTACACTTCTTGGTCACACCCCCACTGACCTGCCTGCTGAACTCATTAGTGGATGAATCCACTCATGAGTGTAGCACCCACATGTCTCCACACATATTGAAACTTTATGGAATATTCTAGAAAAAAGCTGAAAGAGACCTTTTGTGATTACCTTGATTTTTGGCTCTACTGACTTTTACTCTACCACCTCTGGCATCTGTTGACTTCACATACCACTGTTGCTTACCAACATCACACTCCTACCTTTGCATTGGGCCACGTCTCAATTTAGTCTTGCCTTAGAGGTACTGATAAGTGATTAAGAGCACCATGGTCCTCTTCAGTAGTACTAAGTTTTTTTTTTCTATTTACATTACTTCTAAGATTTGGATGAGAATTTCCAAAATACCACATACAAAGGCTTTGTCCCTAGGGTAGTCACATTGGGAGATGCTGCCCCTTGAAGAAAGACCCTAGTGCTTTTTCACCCTTTCTCTAGCGCCCTCTCTCTCTCTCTCTCTCTCTCTCTCTCTCTCTCTCTTTCTCTCTCTTTCTCTCTGCCTCTCTTCCTAGCTTGACATATTTCCCTTGATTGGACATATACTCTCATCAATGATGTTCTACTATTACAGGAGGCCCGGATCCACATGGCTGCCTGACCTGGACTTGAACCTCGAGAACCATAAGCCAAAGTAAGCATATCTTTACTTCACAAGTAGCTCATGTCATGTATTTCCTTATAGTAATATAATATTAACTAAAAAATGGCCCAACATGATGAAATCTCATCTATCTCTATCTTCAGGTGAGCTTATTTTGCCTCAAGTGAGACCCTTAACATAAAACATCACATTATCACTTGACTCTTTTACTTAAATATTAATAATGCCACACAAGACAGAGAGATTTCATTTCTTTCATGGTAGCTGAGAAGCAATGGCAGGCAGAGTTTCCTAGCCAGCTGTTAGCATGCATGGGCACAGAATGACAGGAGAATCAGCAAACAATTGGCTCAGTCTTTGAAACATGTTTTTGTGCCAAGCACATGAAGTTTTAATTATAAGCACTTTGAAATATTCATGGTTATTGAATTGCCTTATTCCCATGAAGAAACAAGATAAAAAATTCTTTTGAAATCTGATGACAGAAAACACTTGATACTAACAATGCACAGTAGTGTAATGCCTAATGAATCACTTGTTGGAAGTAAGCATTTTGTCCTGAGTTGGTTATTATTCTCCATGGCACACTACAGCAATCCAAAAGTGTGACTGTTATCCTGACCCTACATTTTTATAAGATATCTTATCAACATATGCAAAGATGACTTTGACTAATATAATAATTATGGTAAACAACAGCTACTCCCATGATAGGTTGGCTTTAGTTTCTCAGCTTTCATAGACCATCTTGTCCCATCATTTTTACACTGACATTAATCCTACTATGTGCATCCTGTGATATGATCCTTAGGCTCAGTATTTCACTTCTTCATGAATTCTAACTTCCAAGAATTCAGACATTTGTTCATTAAACAAAAACCAATTTAACACTGCTGTGAAATATGCTTAGTGTTAGGCCCATACATTACTGAAAATAAAGCGTACTCTTCTGCCAAGGATTTAGAAATTTAACAAGTTATCCATGTAAGCAAGCAAGTGTAGTGAATAAAAAATAATCCACGAAATAAAAACATTAAATACAATTGACATCATAATAAAACAGGCTTTCCGTTTTCCAAATCAGGCAAACCCTCCTCTCTTAATACTCATTCAAACTGAGAGCATAATTTTTCTTAACAAACACTTCCTACAACTTTTGTAATCACAATTCCAGATACTTGTGCTGCCTTTCTGCTAATATTCACTACAACCACTAAACCACTAAACCAGTCTCTCACGGCCAGTGCTTATCTGCGAAATTTATGTTGCGGTCACGACTAAAACAAAGTTCATTGCTTTCACAGTTTCAGTTTCCTTGTTAGGGTGCAGTTGTTCTTCACTGGCATCTTTAGAGACTATTTCAATAAAACAAAACTTTTAAAAAATCATTCCCAATAAGCATACCTAAGACTATGCGATCCTATGTGCTCCCCATGGTCATCTGTGTGTTTGCAAAATCTCAGCTTCTTGGGTCTCTCCCAGATGTATAAGATCATCTGGGGATAGGACTATGCATTTCCTTGTAGGAACTCTGATGGATTCTGAAGTTGGCAGTCAACAGTCCAGAAACAATCCATTTTATGAAATTTTCTGAACTGTAAATCCTGGGATTCATCCTTGATCCTGCTTTTGAAATCTCATTACATTCCATCATTTGCCCATTTAGAATGATAATTGATAAGATCCCTAAACTAGTTCATTTTACTAACTAATTGAAATTTATTGATGCATGGCTACAAGTTTATGAGAGTATTTTCTTATTTATTTTTCACATTTTATTTTAGGAAATCATAAAGTAAAATTTCATAACAAATGGTAAGAGAATAACCATTGGTAATACACTATGTATTGTTATTTTCAAAGTAAGTAATCAGAGTACAAGGTGTAGATCAAAAACATTATTACTCAGAAGAAAAAAACAAGTAATAGTACAATATTATTTTTTTCAGGAAGATAACTACTAGTGTAAGAGAAAAAAAATGGTATATACATTAAACATTTTTTAAACGATTGAATGTTTGGGAAAGTATCTGAATTCAAGAATTTGTGAGCTTCACATATAAAAGAAACCAGGAGACATTTAAATTTGTGTCATACCTACTTGACTAAACACTGTAGTCTCAGACTGCATTCATTTACTTATACCTCAAATTTATTTTTCCTTATAGAACCAAAGTACTCTATTGTGTATAAATACCATATTTTCCTTATCTTTTCATCTGTTGATTGGCGTATATTCTGCTTGCAAGAGCAAGGTATTATAAATTGTGCTGCTATGAACATGGGTATGTATCACTGTAATGTGATGATTTTAATTCTTTTGGGAAGATATTTAGAACCTGGGTCAAATGAAATTTCTATTTTCGATGTGTGAGGAATCTTCACATGATTTTCTTAGTGGTTATGCAGTATTACTTTACATTGTTAAGTAAGTTTATTGAATCCCAGTTTACAAGCAATAAATTGAACAAATTTTAATGTATGTTTTGATGAAGTGTGCGTATTTATATGCCCTTCTTTTAAACGGTTCAATTGACGGACTATTTCTAACACTGTAACATATTCCCACATGCACATTCTCTTTCAGCACTGTCTACACTACTGCAGAGGCTACCATTTTTATCAGTGTTTATAACTGTATATTAGCTTTTTTTTTTAATTTATAGCCATAGACTGGTATTTCTTTCTAAAACCATTGCATGGTATGTTTTTGTTTGTATTGTGTCTTGCTTTTGGACATTTTATTTCGGTATCTCACTTACGTTGTTCTATGGTTGAATCTCCCATTAATGATAATTTTAGCTTTTCTTCATAGAAATATAAAATTACTTACTGAGTTTATTGCTAATGGACTTCTGATTTTTTCCAGCTTATGGCTTTTGTGAATAAAACTACCATGAATATGCTTGTGTATGTCTCTTGGCAGACAATCTTCCATCTTGGGCATGCACTCAGAATATAATTGAAGAGTCAGAAGATACACCTATGTATACTGCCAAACTATTTTACAAAGTGACTCTCCACTTGAATTCCCACTAAATATGTATACCATTGCACCTTATTATATATTCTTGGTAATTATTCTTTTCTTACTTTAGTTTCAGTCATTCAACAGTGTAGCAGTAGGACTTTGTGCCTTTATTTTCACTTTGTCAATAAGCAATAATGTGAGCATATTTTATGTTCTTACAGACCATTTGTGTAACCTTTCTTGGGGAGCACCTGTTCAAATATTCTGTCGATTTTTACTGAGGGATTGATCTTATTTATTGATTTGTATAAATTCTTTATATATCTTGGATCCTTTAGCCATTATATACATTGTGTATAACTTCCAAGTTGGTAGCTTGCATTTCTGCTTCGAAAAGGTGTCCTTGATGAAGGGGAGTCTTAAATTTTAATGAAGTCAAAATTTTATCAGTCTTCACTTTTATATTTAGTTCATTTACTGTCTTTAGGAAATATTCGCCCATTCCATAATGCTCCCAGTGACCTGCAGTGCCATCTCAGTACTACAGGGAAACAATGAAGATATTCTTTTAGGTTTTCTTAGAGAAACATTATTTGTCTTTTATGTTTAAATGCTGAAAAAAACAGACTTTGATGATTAAGCTGAAATATAAATGACTTAGCCTTATAAGCAGCAAAAAGAAGATGAAAGGGAAAAGAGGATCCCATTGTGCAATGGTAAAACTTCAGGAAACACAAATATGGCATGTTTGATAAACCATTACATGGTATTTGGCTAAAATTCAGAGTGGGTGGCATGAGATCTGAAAATTTATCTTCACATTCATTCTGACCCTTTTGCCATCTTTTGATGGTATCTTTGAGTTCTTGGATATCTCTTTGAATCTGCTTCATGCATTTTGCTATTTCTTATATTGTTCATTTAAGGTTTCCATTTTTGTAGTGCTCCTTATTTTTTTAACTGTGTCTTCTTTAGATGTGTTCAGCATTTCTTTTATTATGTTTTTCTTTTGTTCTTTTACCTGGGAGATTATTTCTGATCTGAGTTCCTTGACAGCTTTTTGGAGGTATGTCTTTGGTTGCTATCATTTCAGAAATTTCAGGCATATGGCTTAAACTATGTTCTATGTCCACATCTCCTAGGCTTGCTTGGGATTGGTTGGAGGTTTGAGATTGCATTTTGCTCTTTCATTTTGTCATTTTCCTTTTAAAAATAGGGATCAGGAAATAACAAGTAAACAGCTGAAAGATGATATAAAGAAAACCAATATAAGATTGATAGGTATAAACAAAAAAGAAGGTGGCAACATAAATGATATAAAAAGACTATTTACAAAAGTAGTAGCCAAATAGTTCCCAAAATAGGAAAGGAAATTGTCATACCTATAAGTGAAGCATATAGAACTCAAATTAACTATAACCAAAATTAATCTATACCCAGACATATAATAATCAACATCCCAGAAATTGAACATGAGAACAAAATATTAAAAACCATTAGAGAAAAGAGAAAGTTCACCTAAAAAAGAAATCCCATCAGACACAAACAATGGAGTCAAGAAGAGCATGCAGTGAAGTATTTCAAATCCTAAAGGTAAATGGCTTCCGTCCCAGATTGATACACTGAAAAACTCTCCTTCAAAATTGATTCCATTACAAAGAACAGTTGAAGAACTTCATGACCACCAAAGCAACCCTGCAAAGAATACTGAAACATATTCTGTATATACATAAAAATAACTATGACTTCAAAAACGCCTACATAATGAAAACACCAAACAGCATGAGCAATTAAACAGAGGCGAAAGATAAAGAACCAAAAGCAGAAAGATAACATGACTATATATATATATATATATATGCATATATTTATCAGTTATAGCCATTAATGTAAATGCCCTCAATTCACCAACGAAAGAAATTGGCAGAATGGATCAAGAAACAACATTCAACTGTATGCTGTATGCAAGAAACCCATCTAACTCAAAAGGAAACTCATAGACTGAATGTCAAAGGATGGAAAACAATACTTTCTGCAACAGGAACCCTAAAAAAGCAGGATAACTATTCTGTTTGCAGACAATGTGAACTTCAAAGAAAGAAAGATACAAAGAGATAAAGAAGGTCACTATATACTAGTTAGGGGAAAACTTCAAGAGGAAGTGATAACATTAAATATAAATGCAACAAATTGGGGACCATGCAGCTATACAAAACAAATATGTACATGAGACATCAAATAAGTAATAACACAATTAAGACAGGAGACCTTAACACACCATTGACACAAAGGGACAGGGAAGTGAGGCCAAAACTCAGCAAAGAAATAACAGAACTGAATCAAACATGTGAATAAATGAAATTCACAGATGTGTACAGGGTGTCCTACCCAACATTATCAGAATGTGCATTCTTCTCATTTTCAAGTGGAACATTCTCTAAAACAGACCATATGCTATCCCATAGAACATGCATAAGTAAAAGCACAAAAATGGAAATTATCCCATACATATTATCTGACCATAGTTGAAAAAATAGAAATTAATGACAAAAGAAACTGCACAAATGTCATTAACACATGAAAATTAAATAATACACTCTTGAGCAATCAATGAGTAACAGAGGAAATTAAAGAAGAAATAAACACTATGTACAAGCAAACAAAACAGTAATACAATCTATTGGAAGCTGTAGGATGCAAAGAAAGCAGTCCTCAGAGGAAACTTCCATTGGGTCAATTCCCAAATTAGGAACACAGAACAAACACAAATAAACAACCTGATGTTACAACGCAAAATCTAGAAAAAGAAGAGCAAGTCAAGCAGAAAACAAAAAGAAGGGAAGAAACTATAAATATCAACGCAGAAATTAATGCAATAGGGACTAATAAATCAATACAAAGAATTAACAAATCAAAGAGTTGTCTCATTGAAAGAATGAATATAATTCATAAGCCCCTAGAAATCCCTATTTTAAAAAGGAAAGAAAAAAACTCTAATTCATGCAATAAGAAATGAAAAGGGTGAAATCACTACAGATACTATGGAAATACAGATGATCATCAGTGCCTACAATGAAAACCTTTACTTTCATAGGTGTGATAATACAGAAGAAATAGAGAGAATCCTAAAAGCATATGAATTACCACAGCCTCATCAAGAAAGTTTAAAACTGCTTAATAACCCAATTTCAATTAATAAAATTGAAAACATAATTAGAACCTTAGCAACAAAGAAAAGACAAGGTCCTGATCGATTCACTGCTGAATTCTACAAGAAATTGAAGACTTAATTCTAACACTCCTCAAACTCTTCAATGTAATTGAAAGGGAAGCAATTTCTCCTAGGTCATTCCTGGAAGCACGTAATACCCTAATACCAAAACCAGAGAAAGGCCCAACAAGAAAGAGAAATACAGGCCAATCTCCACAGGGAGCAAAGATGCAAAATCCTCAATAAAATACGTGCAAACAGAGTACAACAAACCATCAAAGAACATTATATACCACAACGAATTGGATTTCATTCCAGAAATGCATGTATGGTTCAACATAGGCAAGTCAATAAATGTAATTAACCATATCAATAGTCAAAGACAAGAAACACATGATCATTTCAATAGGGGCAGAAAATATTTTGATAAAATGCAACACTAATTCATGACAAGAACTCTATGGAAAATCAGAATAGATGGTTTTTACCTCAATCTGATAAAAGCCATCTATGAAAAATCAACACTCAGCATCATATTACATTGTCTAAAATTGAAAGCTTTCACTCTAAAATCAGAAAAAACACAAGAATGTTTATTATCAACAGTCCTATTCAATATATCACTGGAAACGTTAGCCAGAGCAATTGGACAAGAGAGAGAAATAAAAGGAATAAGGATAGGAAAGGAAGAAGTTAAATTATCATTATTTGCAGATCATATGATACTTTACACAGAAAACCCCCCAATATGTAAAGGCTTGTAGATGTAATAAACAGATTCAGTACTGTGGCTAGATACAAAGTCAACACTCAAAAATCAATAGCGTTCCTATCCACTAACAACAAATTCACTGACAGAGAAATAAGAGAAACCATGTTTCACAATAGAATCCAAAAAGATGAAACATTTAGGAATCAATCAAAGGATGTCAAATATCTAGTCAGTGTAAATTACAATACTCTGAAAAAGAAATCCAATAGGATCTCAGAAAATGTAAAGACATTCTTTGTACAAGGATAAGAAGAACAAACATTGTGAAAATGACCATTCTCCCAAAATTTTTATACAGATTTAATGCAGTTCCAATCAAAATACCATTTTTATGCCTTACCAATCTGGAGAAATAGTTCCTAAAATTAATCTGGATTCAAAGATCTAGAATAGCAAAAGCATTTCTAGGCAACAATGCAAGAAAGGAGGCATCACAATCCCTGAATTAAAGTTGTACTACAAAGCTACTGTGATAAAACCAGCATGTTACTGGAATAAAAACAGACCTAAAGATCAATTTAATAAATTAGAAGATATGGCCACAACTACAAATACATTCAGCCACCTTATCTTTGACACAGAGGCCAAACATTTTTACTGGAAGAAAGATCCCTCTTTAAAAATTGGTGATTAAAAAACTGGCTTATGCCAAAAACTAAAACTAGACCCATGCCTTCCCCGTACACTGAAATAAGTCAAAATGGATCAAAGATCTAAATACTAAAACAGAAACACTAAATCTGCCGGAAGACAAAGTAGACAGAAATCTTGAATACATAGGGCTATGCACAAAATTAATGAACAAAAAATCAAACTGCATGGGAAGTACTTCCCAGAATCAACAACTGAGATCTCATCTTATTAAAAAGTGTTTTGCATGTCAAAAGAAATCTCTAACAGAGTGAAAAGAAAACCCAGAAGTTCTTCAGACAAAGAACTTCTCTTTGGAACATAGAGTGTTTAAAAAATCAGGCCACAAAAATTCAAAGACCCAGTCCAAAAAAAGGCATCTGAGATTAATATACACTTCTCTGATAAAGGGATACAAATAGCAGATAAATACACCAAAAAATGTTCAACATCAATTTTCATTAGAGAAACACAAATTAAAACAGTAGCGACATTCCTTTTCACTCCAGAAAAAATGTCCAGGATCAAGAAAACTACCAACAATAAATGCTGGAGCGGCTGTAGGGTAAAAAGAACTCTTTTGCACTGTTGGTGAGACCAACTGGTGCAACCACTGTTGAAATCAGTCTGGATGTTTTTCAAAAAACTGTGATTGGAAGAGCCAGTTGTTGTCTTCTGGGTGTACTCCCAGGAGAATTAAAATGATCACACCACAGTGATATATGTGCACTCATGTTTATAGCAGCACAATTTGCAATAGCCAGATTTTGGAAACAACCCAAGTGCCCATCACCTGAGATATGGATAAAAAAGATATGATATTTTATACAGTGGGGTACTACTCCCCCCCCAATAAGATGGATCACATTGAGGCTTTTATAAGTAAATAGATAAGACTTGAGACCATACTCATAACTGAAATAAATCCAACTCACATGTGTAAATACCATATTGTCTCCCTTGTGTAAGAAAGTGAAAGTGTAAACATGATACAAAATCTTCAGTAAATATTGTCAAACTGTAAGAAACTGCTCAAAGAGGAAAAAATACATAGCGAAAAGAGAAAAGAAGGAAAGGGAAAGGAAAAATATATAAATTTGTATGTACATACTTAACATAGCTTAGATGATTGTACTACTAATTCTATTGGTTCTTATAACAAAACAGTTAACGTTCATAGGATCAGATCAATTTTTCATGTTTATATCTGATAATCTGAGTAATTTTTTTGAAGATAACTATGCAAAGTAATAACCTTAGTTATGTTCCTACCACGTTATTTTGAAAGCCTATATTATTATTGTTTTGGGCTCTTTGTTATTGTTATTTGTTTCTTTCTTTTTTTTTTTTTTTTTTTTTTTTTTTTTTTTTTTTTTTTTTTTAATTTAAGAGGAAAAAGAGAAAAACACAAAACAAACCAAAGCGGCGTAAGGGCTTTTCCTGTATTTTGCTTTGTTTTGTTTTGTTTTTCCCCTATAATACAGACAGGATACATGCACATGTTTAGGTTTATACATGACTAGAACTTCTACTAAATAGTTTACAAGGATTTATTTTATTCTATGTGATAGTACAAATAGATAATTTGAAGATAATGAGATTATGGTAGCCATTGATGATTTTTCATCATCTTTTTTTGAAATCCAATAATGCTTTTATTCTTTATTTTGATTGGTTTTAGTCTGCTTTCTAATATTTGATTTCAATATGTGTGAAGGTATGGACAACTATTTTGAAGAGAACAAGAGACATTACGGTAGCCATTGTTGATTTTCCTTCTGTCTGGTTTTGAAGACCTGTAATATTTTCACACTTTCATTTTGATTAGTTTTATATACTTTTGTTTTGTTTGAATTCATTGTGTGTGAAAATATGGACAACTATGTTGAAGAAAACAAGACACATTATAGTAGCCACTGCTGATTTCCTATTGTCTCCCCTCCCCTTCCTCCTCTCATCCCCTCTTCTCTCCTTTCCTCTCCTCCCCTCCTCCCCTCTCCCCCTTCTTTCCTCTCCTCTTCTCTTATCTTTCCTCCTCTTATTCTCTCTCTCTCTCTCTCTCTCTCTCTCTCCCTCCCTCTCTCTCTCTCTCTTTCTCTCTCTCTCTCTCTCTTTCTCTCTCTCTCTGTCTCTCTCAACTTCCTTGCTTTTTGTGGTACTGAGCATCAAACCCAGGACATTTGCACAGAGCTACCTCCCACCACTCTCCCTTTGGTTTGTTTGTTTTAAGACAAAATCTTTCTAAGTCACTAAGGTGCCTCGATTGAAGTCCATTTTATGATACTGATGTCTCAGCTTCCTGGAGTGCTGGTATTGTAGGCATTAGTTACCATGCTTGGCCCATGATAGTCTTTTTAGTTCTCCTCATATTCTCAAGAGTCTTGTCACGTATTTTCTTCATTCCCATGCTTCCTGAATGATGTTATTTGACAATGATTTTAATCATTGTAGATATTCCAATGATATTAAAATCTTAATCTTCAAACTGAATTTCTCTTTTTGACATTAGATTCACATAAGCAACTTCCTACTGGGCAGGATCCTATTGAGTTTTTACGCTTCATACTCGAAATAATAAAAAAGAATATTTTTTCTGTCATCTCACACTTGTATTATTTTTATTTTGAAGAGAATGAAATGAAACAAAATAAAACAGAATAGAGTTGATCAAAACAAAGTGATGAACATGGTACATGAATTTAAAACAAAATACAAGGGATTCAATAATGGCTACCATAATGTATTTTGTTATCTTCAAAAGAATTACCTATACCATCAGGCATAATAAAATCAAATTAAATAGTAAGAATAAAACCAATAAAAACAAAACAATAGAAACAATAGAGGACTTCAAAACAAGATAATAGTGAAAACACAATGGGTAACATAATGCAGCTTGTTACCTTCAAATTAGTTGCCAATATCATCAGACATGATACAATCAAACAAAACCAGATAGAATAAAATCAGTTAAAACAAAACAAAGAAAGCAATACAGAGCTTCAAAACAAGCTAAAAAGAAATAAAAAAAGGGCTACCATAATATATCCTGCTATCTTTGAAATAGCTGTCCATGTCATCAAATATTATAAAACTACACAAACTGAAATAGAATAAAACCAAACAAAACAGAACAATTAAAACAATATGAGTTTCAAATCATAACAAGTTAACAATAGTCGCTGCCTTCCTTTTTAGGCACTTTCTCCCTTTTTACTTTCACAGGATATATTGTGCATTTTGGATCCCACTAACTCCTTTAGTTGTTTATACTAGGGAGACAAATGGTGTTCACCAACGTGACTGAACCATTTCACCCATGAGCATGATCTCAATTGTATCCATTTACCTATAAGAACCTCGAGGTTATCCTTCCTTATAGCTGAGTAGCTTTCTACTGTATAACATGCCATAGCTTTCTTGAGCATGCTGCAGCTGATGGCAAAGCTACCCTTACTTCTTTCTCAAATTCATATTCGTTTTAATCCCAGTCAGAGTAATACCCAAAAGTAATGCTTATTTTTATTTTTCTCTGAATTTAATTTCATCTCTTTATAGATTTAGCATCCTTCCTATGAATCTAGCCACATGATTTAATCTTCACTGTAATAATAACCAGATTATTGTCATTTTGTCATGACCTAACAAAAATAATATCTAACCTAGTCACCAGGCAATTATTTGTGCCTCCTTCTTGTTATTTTTATGCATGACTTCCATAATGACACTTAACAAATCCATTTTAGTAATTTATATTACTCTTCTGGAAAATAAATAGCAACATTTAGTGTCTCTAGCCTTCACATTTGGCTCTCTCAACAAGAAATCTATCTTGAATCATTGAGAGACATATACATGGCCAGTTTTTTTTCCTGTATCTTTATTTAAGCACAAATACTAGCTCACAATCATAGGCAGTTGATAATGACAACACATAGTTGGTGATTCTTTCAGATGGATTGAAATATTAAGATGCAATAAGTACCCAAAATAATGGAGAAATATCTCAATAAAAGCTATTATCAGTGAACCATTGATTGTAAATTTCAGAAGCATACTGCTCTCAACAGCTGGAAGGGTGGAGTTTAAAAACTTGAAAGATATCAGCGAATAAATACTAAGTCGAATACCTGGTTTCACTTAATCTAAAAAACTTTTTAATATTGTATTATACAATTTAAATGCGGTCATACCATTAGATATAGTTAGACCGGTTCTTTCTCCAATGAGGAAAGAATGTCTTTGGACTTTGGGAAACGGCCATGTTTTCTTGTCAGCCCTACAAGCCATTTGCACTTAAGAAACTTTCATCAGTGACCTACAGTATTATAAATCATAATTGTTCATTAAACACTTGATTTAGGCTTTCAAGATATTGAATATATCACTTTTTTGAGGAAAAATAAAACTCTCATATATGCCTATTTTCCCTTAACAGCAAGCATGTATAATTTTTCAAAATATGAATTTTTAAACCATTTCTGTATAAAACATGCAAAAATTCATTCAGTGGTCATTTTTAGTTTAATTTCAAGTATTGATTGTATCCATTCAAGAGGGTCTAGTTGAGAAATAGTGTTTAGGTCCTACAACTTTGTTTTCACAACAAACTGTTTGTTTGTTTTGTGTTTTGTTTTGTTTTGTTTTGTTTTGTTTTTGTCCCACACAGGGCTTGGAATTTTTCATGGTATCTCAGTGAAGCTTTTGTGGATTTAATATTATGTAACAAAAAACCGAACAAAATAAAGATTCAAAATTTTCTTCTGTAGAATAAATTTTCAGTGATCAATGTAATTTAGCCTTTCTTCTAGATACTTGTATGGCATATAAACAGGAGGCTGATTTATACTTTGCTTATCTGTGGAACCAAGTATTAAAGAAAAATATCTCCATGTATGAAAGAGTTTATCTACCACCTTTGGTACCACTTTACACTGATATTTACCTTAGAAGATAAAGTAGGAAGTAATCTCGAGGACATATGTGTAGGCTGCGAGTTCATGAACAAAAACAAAACTGCACAGGAAGTTCTTCCAAGAATCAACAACTGGAATATCGTCTTACTAAAATTTTTAGCATATCAAATGAAATCACCAACAGAGGGAAAAGAATGTCTACAGATTGGGGAAAGATTTTTGACAACTGTCCTTCAAACAAAGGATTCTATCTATAATATATAAATAATTGAAAAAAATCAGCTCCTCAAATTTAAAGACCCAATCCAAAATCTGAGATGAATATGCAATTCTCATCTGAATAAATACAAAAAGCAAATAAATGTGAAAAAAATGTTCAACATCATTGGTCTTATGAGAAATGCAAATTAAAACAACACTGAGATATTCCTCACTCATGAAAGAATGTATAACTTCAAGAAATTAACCAATAATACAATGCTGATGGGGCTGTAGGGTAAAAGGAACCCTTCTCCATTGCTGGTGCCAGTACAGACTGGTACAACCACTGTGGAATATTTTTTGGAGATTCCTCAAAAAACTATGATGAGAGGTCCTATTTGACCTAGCTATTCTATTCCTCTTTTGAGTATTTTCCGAGAAGAATTGAAAACATCATATCACAATGATATATGTGCACCCATGTGTATAGCACCACATTTTGTAATAGCTAAATTGTGGAAAAAACCCAAAATCACATCAACTGGGGAATGCATAAAAATAATGTTGTATTTTTGTATAATTAAATGCTACTCAGCCATAAAGAAAGATAAACTTGAGACTTTTATAGGTAAATGGATGCAACTAGAAACCATACTCATAAGTGAAATAAATCAGCCTTGCATGTGTAAACACCATATTGTCTCACTAGTGGAAAAAACCTGAAAAAGTAAATAAGATCCAAAAGTTACAACAGATACACTAGAAGGGGAAAAACTGCTCAGAGGGAAATTATATTGTTTGATCAATCTTGCATACATATATCTGGTAGCCTGAGCAATTACTTTGAGAATATCAATATGTAATATAACAATCTTGTTAAATTTCTATTATCTTCTTTTGAAATACTATATCACCATTATTTTATGTTGCTTTTGTTGTAAATATCATCCTTTTGCTTTTGTTGGTGTTTTTTAATTATTAGTTTGCATTTTGATTTTTGCTTTTTTCTCTTTAAAATAAAAATATATAAAATACTAAACTGTCTCATTGGTTTAGGTTTTTCTTTTCATTATAAGCTACCATATTCTATTTTCCATTAATCTTAAATAATTTCACATGTAACGTAGGAACATACAACAGTGTATTTTGCTATAGCACTCTCATCATTTATGCTGTAATTGTTAGAAATTTTATTACTTTCTGCATGTTTTCCTGCCCACAAGATAACACTGTGTTTTCAAATGAGCTCTCAAATTTAAAAGAAAATTTGTTGATTGAGGTCCTTACTCCTTTTTTAAGGTATGTATTTGTCACTATAAATTTTGTTCTTATTGCTGTTTTAGCTGCTAATTGTGTTTTGATATACCTTGATTTTGTTTGTTTGTCCATCTCAAGATATGGATTTTTTTTGACCAATGAATTATCAAGAATGTGTTTTTATTTTAAATATATTTGTAAATTTTTGCTTTCTTACTGATAATAGCTTTTGCTTTCATTCTCTGGTGGTCAAAAACGATACTTTGTATAATATCAACCTTTTAAAAATTGTAAGACTTATTTTGTGGTCAAACATCTGATCTATCTTAAAAATATTAATGTGCTCTTGACAAGAATGCACATTTATCCACTGTTATTTAAAAACTTCATCAACTATCTGTTGGATCTAATTCCTCTCTATTTTTGTTTACATCTGTTATTTATACATTGGTTTATTGTCTGGATATTCCATTCACTTTTTTATATCTTTTCTTTTAAAACTTTTTCATTATTTTGTATTGGTTATACAGAATAAAGGATTACTTTTTGGGAAATCTAAGCATGTGCTTCAGCCCCATTACTCTCTTTCTCTTCTTTCCCCTACTTTTACTTTTATTTACTGCATTTAACGTATTTTGACATTATCGATATCCACATTACACTTTACAACCCCCATCCCCATCCTCGTGTTTAATAGCTATCTCCCTTCATCTTTCTTTTTGTCTTTTTGTATTCCAGTATTGAGAATACATAATATTTGATTTTCTGCATCAAAATAGAAAATGGGTAAACGGGCAAGAAGTCAGGAGATGGTGGGATAAGGTAAGAGGAAAGGAATAATTGCAGTAACACAAGAGAAAAGAGAAAAAACCCTCTAAGGTGATCAGCATTAAAATTATCAATATGACCACATGCTGTATTACCCAGTAGACGGGAAAGCCATCTATTTTAGGTAAGGATGGTATTCAAAATACTCAGTATCCAGTAAGATGTAGCAACTCACAGTTAGACTGCTTGTCCTGTATATTCATAGTACAACTAAGTCTACCAGCAGCCCAAATTTGATCTTAGGCAACTCTTCAGATACATGTCTGACTGTGTGAAAAGACACAGAGAAAAGCAATGCTCACTTTCCGGAAGAGCAAATTTTCCTGAATTTTAAATATTGGAAGTATTACTCTTAAACTAAGAGAAACATTATTTATTATGAACTCCGCCATATAGTAAACTCCTGTACCTACAAGGCCCTAAAAACCCCACCAAAAGAATTTCAGAGCTGATATACAAATTGAACAATATAGCAGGATAAAAAGTGAACATTATTAAATCAATAGTTTTACTGTGCACTAATGCAGGATTAGCTGAGAAACAAATCTTGAAAAACTGCATTCACAACAGCTTCAAAAAATATCTAGGGATCAATCTAGTTAAGCTGAAATACCAGTACAATGAAACTTTAAATACACTGAAAAAAAGATATTGAAGATGAAAGGAAAAGATAGAAATATCTCCCCCCAACCATGTTCATAGACTGGAAGAATTAATATTATTAATTAATCCCATCCACATATGTATATTGGCTCTATTACCAAAAGAGATCTATTGACTCAGTGCAAGCCTCACCAAAATAACAGTGGCATTCTTCAGAAAACTAGACAACACAATCTTGTAATTAATATGGAAATGAAAATATCCTATAATAGCCCAAGCAATCCTGATTACAAACAGCAAGGCTGGAGACATCATGATAGGCTATTTCAAATTACAGTGCAATGTGATATCAACGAAAACATCATGTTCTGGCACAAAATTAGATACACAGACCAAAGGAAGAGCAAAGACAGAAACAGACTAACAAATTAGTATTATCTGATTCTGCAAAAAGAAACAAAAAACTATATAGTGAACAAAGAAAACTTATTCAATAAATGGTTCTGGCAGAATGGGATATTCACATTTGGAAGATGGAAACTAGATCACTACATTTCACACTGTAAGGAAACAAATTCAAAATCATTCAATGCCTAGATATACTTCCTGAAAATCTGAAGCTGCATTTGAAGCCCTGGGTATAGGCAGACTTACAGAATAAGATTCCAACAGTACAGGGAAAATAGCGTAACACACAGAACTACATCAAATTTTAAAGCAGAGTGTTCATCAGAGTGAAGGAGGCAACTAACACAGTCAAGAAACATCCTATTTAAGAGAAAACCTTTGCTGGCTGCTTTTTTTGACAGGATTAATATCTACTTAATTAATAAAGAATTCAAAAAATAACACTAAAATAGTCAAATCGCCCAGTCAATCAATGGGCAAATAAATTAAACAGACACACTTCTCAAGTGCAAACAAATGTAAGGACCTAATAAATATTTGAAAAAGATGCAACATCGTTAGCCACTGACTTTGGGGAAAAGCTGGGAGTTAGGCCATGCCACATCCAGTGAAAGTGGGGGTAAGGCAGGAAACACAGTAATCTGTTTTATAAGCTTATCTTTCTGTTGGGTGGCACTTTGCTAGCAAAGGCAACTTTCCATGTACTTCATTATCCCACATTGTGTGCAACATTGTAACTTATTGCTGAATGGACCCTTTAATTACTATAAAAAGGCAACTTTATAGACAAAGATTTTACACAAAGTTTTTTTTTTTTTTTTTTTTTTTTTTTTTTTTTTTTTTGTCATTGTTGTTCTTTTATTGTGTGTAACTTCCATGGGCATTTTCTTTCTTGTTAACGCCCATTTTACTTACAATATATTGTAGTTACTAGAGTTTATTTTAGCTAATTCCAACCCTTCCATATAAAACATCGAAAGTTTCTTCCTCCCAACACGATCTGCTATCAGTGCATATATTTACATGTGTTTATATTGTGTATCTACTTACATACTCATAACTATTTTAAATTTTTCTTTTAACTGTTAAATTAAAAGCATCTAACTCATTACTCTCATAATAACATGATAGTCTGTTTTGATCTCTATACTCCCAGTAAACGTGTTTCACACTTTTTATTCTCTCATATTCCTGTTTGTAGTCCTTTTATGTCAACCTCAAGAATATTCTTTGATACTGTATGTAAGAGAATCTTACTGGAAATGAAACCTGTGTTTTTGTGTAAGGGATGGATTTTCTGAGTATAGATGTATGGTTAGAAGTTTTGCTTTGTTTTGTTGTACTGTTTTCTGTGGTCAGCACTTAGATAATATCATCTCATTCCCTTCTGGCCTACAAGGTTTCTACCACAAAGATGCTAATACTCTTACGTAATTACCATTGTACATAGCAGTTCATATACTGTTACAGCTCACAAGATCCTCCTTTCTTCTACAACGTTTAACAATCTGATTATGTTCCTTTGTGACCCTCCTTGTATTTATCTGATGTAATATTCTTTGAGCTATCTGGATCTGAATGTCTAGTCTATTCATAACCTTAATAATTCTTAATTCATTATCAAGATGATATTGTTTTGAATACTGTTTGTGCTACTACTTCTTCTGTAATTTCATAATGGTTATATGTTTGCCCTTGACACTGTCCCCTAAATCCTTAAAATATCTTAACCTTTTTTCATTCTATTACTTTCTTCTTCCTTTTGTGTACATGATTTTAATGGTGTTTTCAATTCAGGGTTCATTTCTTATGTTGAATATGTTATTTTATTGAACCCTTCTACATTTTTATCATTGGCTACAATATTCCTCTTATTTATGCATTTTGATAGATTTCCTTATATTTTAAATGTTTTTATTTATTCTTTACTTTTCTTACTTTTATTACTGTCTATATAAAGTATATCATAAATTCTCTGAGAGGTTTAATCTTATATCTGCAAAATACTGAAGCTAACTTTGGACTTTTTTCTTTATAGCATAGTTTCTTATTTCTTTATTTTCTTGACTGAGTTAGTTTTGCTACGCAAGATAAAACAGTCACCTCGACCTGATTTTAGACTGATTAGTCTTCTACATGCTGTAAGCCTCAAAAATTGCCCCATCAGAGATTCTGGGTGCCTCTTAAATATCATGTTCATGATAGCCATTATATTTATTTTTATTGACCCCAAGAGACAAGAATATGAAAAGTTCTGTCAGTGTTTTATCACAGCAAAGATATATCAGTCCCTTAACTAGCAGCCACTAAAGTTGAGACATTGTACACATGGTTTCAATTCCTTGCGTACTCAGGGAGAAGCGAGATGCTGGATTTTATTTTTCGTTTATACTCACTGAGCTCTGCAGAGGAGCTGTGATCACATTTCCACGCTCCCTTACACTGTGTGTGGTTTCACTTTCCTCATCTGGTATTACCAGGGTCTGTTGGAGACCACTATGAAGCGGCTCTGAGCAGAATTTAAAGTTAACTAATTGGCTTTCTGTGTTTATCTGTGAGTCTGGCCTAGGCCTGGGCCCCTTGCCTGGTGACGGGAGCTGATTCATGGTAAGTGAACCTCTGTGAATCACTGGTCCTGGCTGAGGCCTGCAGTGGCCTGTGAGGCCAGAGATACCTCGAAGGGCAAGATAAGGCCACAGCTGAGGACACCTTGGCTCCAGCACTAATTAAGTAAATAGAGACTGCAGCTGCAGGAATCTCACTCCTGCAGTCTCACTCCTACCATAAATGTCGTCCTGGAGATAAGACAGTTCTCCTAAAATGGCATAATTTACTGCTTGGAGAATGTTTTAAAGTGACTCACATTTCTGTGCTTTCCTCAGTTTCCCTGCCCTTTGTTTTGACCTAATAAACATTTGTGGTCCGGAGAAATCTATGTCTTTGCCTTCAGAGTTTCAAGCTCAGCTAAAGGGTTTTGATCCTCCTGGAACCCTAAAATCATACTACTTGTCTCATTTTATTTAAGTCTTCACAGTACACTCATTTGGGAGATTGGGGATCTAGGTCAGGACCCGATAAGGGTCCTCTGGCCCTGTGCAACAGATGTAAAATTAAAATACATCTAGAATTCAACTTTTCTGTCTCCTTTCTCTTTGTAGCTGACAGTATAGTGCTTCCAGTTATAAAGAATATGAAAATAACCATTTCATATATCCTTCCCATTCATTTGTACCAAGTGAACAATTTCCACAACACTAAATGAAAAAAAAAATATATTTGGTTTTAAGAGTTTATCTTCTCACTATGTTAATTTTACTCATAGTACCTATTTTGTGATAATTAAAATGATATTATAAGATGTCTTTATATTACTGGATCCCCTCTTATTTAACAAAAAAATGCACTTACTTCCAGATATGTTTCTTTCAGAAGTGGTTAGGAGATAATTTTGCCAGTGAAATCTTTATGCTTTGTTCGAATCTGAAGGAAAGATTTTTGATGACTTTAAAGGTATAATTTACCAAAAAAATTAACAGTGAATCTCTGGAACTGTACAGTACTAGATGAATAAAATCTAATTTCCTATTTAGTACATTTCTTTATATTCTGATCCTAGTTTACTTTCTATAAGCTTCAAAGTAACCATCATATTCACAGATTTAAATTTTTTCTTGAATTAACATATATATTTTTTTTCTGTAATCGGATTTCCATTTTTCTTATTGTGTCCGTGGTGCTTTTTTACTATTTTCTTTTCCCACCCTCCTCCATGTCTGTGCGCTCTCTTCCCCTCCCTCCCAGCAGCTCTTATCTGGGCTGGTGGTGAAGTTATAGTCTTCCTGCCTAAGCCTCTGGAATAGCTGAGATTACAGGCCTGTACCACTGTGTCTAGCTGATTTTTTTTAAATTATGTAGCTAGTGGTTTTAAAATGCAAATTTCCACTTCTAAAAGTATCTTACATTGTTTGTTTCAAACTTTTTAAAAGAGTGTATATGGGGTATACAGACATAGTATATACATCGACAGATGTATATAATATCTTTTGATCATTTTCACCTGCCATCTACACCGATACGCCCTCCAACGTAGTTTCAAAATTTCAGAAGCTTTCAATGCATATAACGTGTTTTGACCATAACTCTACTAATCACCCTCTTGTTGCTAAGACACAATACCCAATACTCAAAATTTAATGGAGAAAATGTTTAATTTTGCTGAGAATTTCAGGGGATTCAGTGTGTGATAAAATGGTTCCAAAGAAAAAGCATCATAGCACAAAGACATAACAGAACAAAATTTCTAACCTTATGATCAGTGGAAAGCACAATCAGGAAACGGTGCCAGAGAGGAAATTATCTATATACATATATATATATATATATATATATATATATATATATATAGAGAGAGAGAGAGAGAGAGAGAGATAGACAAAGAGATAAATATATATATATATATATATATATATATATATATATAGAGAGAGAGAGAGAGAGAGAGAGAGAGACAGAGATAGACATAGACGTAGACGTAGACGTAGACCTAGAAGACGTAGTGGTAGAAGCAGAGGCATAGGTATAGGTATTATGGTGGATTGACAACTGGTGGTAAACTTGTAATAACAGTTGAACTGAATCAGCATGGTGCTGAGCACAGATAGCTCACCTGAGGACTGTTGCCAAGATGTTGTCAGTACGAATGGCTGTAGTTCGCTTTAGGGGAGCTCTGGCCTTTACTTTACTGCTTCCAGGCTCCAGAAGGGAAGATGGTATGCTGTTCAATCTCCAGGAAAAACTTTTCATGCTGGTTTCCTCTTATGAACTCAGCTGTTATTGTCTAAGGAGCTTGGCACCGCGCTGATGTTGAGGATGGCTGTGGTACTTTTTTGGGGGAGCCTTGGTCCTAATGTTGAGTGTTGCTTCCTGGCTCCAGTAAAAAACCCAAAATGTACTGGCACACATCCTTTATCTTAATGATACATTGTTTAGTTTCCACGGCTGACCTGTGGGCTTTCCTAGTACAGATACATGAAACACATTTGTATGACTCATTGTAGTGGGCTCTAGACTTCCAGTTGGACTGATGGGGGGCATTGTCTTGGGCTCTAGGTTTTTATCTTGACTCTTGCAGGACATCACTGTGGGATTTGGGACCTCAGCTGGATTCCTTGATTTTTGTATGTGGACTGACTTCCTACACTTCTTGTATAAAACTATTTGGGTGACTTGTAAAATAATACTTTTATTTTAGAATAATTTTATTATAAAAATTATGCGTCCTGAATATACTCCACTGTGTATATATACCACATTTTTACCCATTTGCCTTTTGATGGGAACATATGTTGGTTCTGTCTACTGACTATTGCTAATTGTGCGTAAACAAAGAGTACACAGGTATCACTATATGTAGTATGCTAACTTGAATTTCTTCATTCAGCAAATACATCAACCACCTAATATTCTCTGTGTATTTTTCTAAGATTTTGGAAAACAGCAATTTTTATTCAGAATTTCATTGACAATTATTTGTTTCCAAATGATAACAAAATGTCATTGTTAGAAGGTTTACTAACTTAAATATAACTTCATTGTCACCAGGAAGTAAAGAAGCAACTACAGCCTATTTATATTACCGCGTATTGGTGAGAACTGCAATGAAATTTCCACATTGAAGATTTTGAACTTTTCACAGCACTGTGAAGACTAGTAAAAACATCGCAGAAAAAAATGAGCATGGTAATATCATAGCAAATTCATTTGAAAATTAAATACAAAAATTGAATTTTGAAAAAGAAAAAGAACAGTTATCTAAGAGATGCTCTAAACTAAACAAAACATGGACATTTGAATTTCCAATAAAAATGATAAGAGTACATGAAAACCCACAGGCTAAAATAGTTCCAAAGTTGTTGAAAATCATGAATGAAATTTAAGACAGTCAATGCAACCTTAACAGGGATTTTGATAATAAAAACAGAGTAATACACATCAAATTGATTAGAGTGGTTGACAACTTCCAATCTATTTGGCAAGCTGAGGCAGGAGGTATATTTGAGGGTAGTTTAAGGCCAGTCCGAGAATCATAGAGCTTGACATAGAAAATGAATTATTGAAAATCAATGGTAAAGAGAAACTTTTTAAGAAATAATAGAGAAAACAAGACATAATTTGCAAAGAAAAATGAGAGTTAAATGCTCACAATCTTGTCAGCAACAAAGCACACTAAATACAGTGGAATTACACTTTTACAGTACTAAATAAACAGTCTTTCAACTAACAATTACAAACTCTGTAAAAAAGATCTTACAAAAATCAAAAAGCCAATCTTTTTTTTCCTGAAAAAAAAACTAATTAATTAATTAATTTATTAACAGCAAACCAGGACCATAAAATATATTGAAGACATTTGCTATGCTTCATGGAACAAGGGATTCAGACAAAATGAAAACAAATCATTAAAATTGTTAAACACAAGGCAACTTTTTAAAAAATCTCTTTAAAATAAATTTGACTGAAGTTGAAAATAATAACATCATAATCTCTAGAGGAATACAATGCTTGAAAGCAAAATACATCTCAATAAGAGCGTAGCAATTGTGAAGAAGGACATGCGCAGTTGAAAGATTACCATCGTGTATGCCATTATGTATACGAAGTGATATAACAATATTTGAAGGCAGACTGTAAAATGTTCTCTCTAATGTCAAATGCAACCACTAAAAATTGTAAAGTAAAAAAAAAAATATGCACTTTAGTTAGTAACCCATCGGAAGAACTGAAATGTACCATTTAAAGATTAATACCAAAAAATAAGTAGGAGAAGAAATTAGGAACAAGCAAATGAAAAGAGATAATCATACTTCTATTTGCACTGCTAAAGGCTGAACCCAGGGTCTTTTTACTGGGCTGATCGCTCCCACTTTTTTTAGTTTGAGCCAGTCCTGCTACATCACTAAACGACCCATGCTGGGGTGGAACATGCCTTCCCCTGCCTCAGCCTCCCAGACTGCTGGTTTTACAGGCATGTGTCATCAAACCTGGCTGACATAACTGCTTTTAATTCAGACATATCAAAAAAAATCCTAAATGTAAATGGTTTAAGGGTATGAATTAAAAGGCTGATGTTGTTGTACTGGCTTAAAAAAATTTAAAAAATTGGGTTATATGTGTTTAAAAAGTCAAAAAGCTAAGGCTCAAACGATATAAAATATGTACACTAAATTGAGCATGGACATGGAAAAGGGAGTGATTCGGCAAAGGGAATATGCCTGAGAGAAGTCATCTGGTGATGTCAAAGTAGCCAATTCAACTTTTCTGGTTCCCAATCCAGCAAGTAAAGAACTTGGAAATCAACACTTCTACATTGCCAACAAGAAAAAAGGTGAAGAATGTGCAAATGAAAAGTTTTGGGTTTCCATCCATAGATCCCCTGCATCTCATTTGACATTGAGGAAATAACCACTCAGGCATCTAAACAAAGGAGGTAAAAAATAAACATCTTCAAATAGATCAAACAGTCTATGTGTGCAGGGAAGGACTTAATTGGTGATTTGTCTGGCATAAGTAAATGGCAAATACAAAACTCAACCGTATCTTACCTTTTTCTCTGCAATGAAGGAAAGAAAGCAGAAGATCATCTAAGGACCACATCCCAAAGACTCATTCTACAAAATAACTGAGATTTACTCACAAGATTAGGGAAAAACTGTGCTCAATAGTACCTCTTCCCCTCAACAGGGTTATATATAATAACATAGATAAACACCCATAGAGCTGTAGCATGTCGAATCGGTATCACTTAGGAGTTTGAAGGAAACCTACAAGCAGGAGTATGAGCAAATAAAAAGGTGCAGGAAAGAAAACAAGCCTCTGACAGCTAGGCTACAGCAAATAATATACTCCAGCCAACTCTCAGCCACATTAATATTAAACATAATACTAGAAGAATATTTATCCATGTTCCTTACACACGTCATATCTAATTTGACTTTGAACTAGAAGAACAAATTATAATGAATGTCTCCTTTTATGGCAAGAAAAACCAGTCAGTGGAGAAAAAGTATTTTATCTTTTTTTTTTTTTTTTTTTTTTATCTTTTTGGTACAGGGGATTGAACTCATGACCTCACGCTTGCAAGGCAGGCACTGTACCTCTGAGCTACATCCTCTGCTAAGAGAAAGTATTTTGGAAAGAAAATAAATAAGCACAACTGTTGAAATCACCAGACTAGGGAGTTCAAAAATCTAACAGTATACCTAAAGTACTAACTGGAAAATTAAACACGAATGAACAGATTGGTAATATAAGCTGAGAGATGTAGATGCTTCCAAAATAAATGTTTAAATGATGTTGATCTGTCCAGCCATGGTGGTATTTACATGCCTGCAAACTCAGGAGTCTGAGGTGAGGCAGGAGGATCTCAACTTCAAGACAGCTTAGCGACAGCCTGTCTTAAAAAATAATGAAATAAATACTGGCTTGGAATGCAGATCAGTGTGAAGGTCCTGAGTTCAATCGCTAGCGTGATAAAGCATCAGTGTTGGACATCAAACACTTGGTGAAAAAAATGGGAGAGTAGTGGTGGAAGATTCTTCAGCAGAGTACACATGGCTGAGGACAGGCTCAATCAACTTGAAAACATAGCAATGTGAAGACATATTAATAAAGTCTTTGAACCAAACATAAAATTATTCAATATCAAGAGCCCTCAGGGAAATGCAATCCCAAACTACAGTAAAATATGCTGGCCCAGTAAGAATGGTTCTAATCAAATTAATATAAAATAAAAAAAAATTGGTGAGGATGCGAAAAACACTCTTATACACTATACTGATAACACATCTTCCATGTGATCCAGAAATCTCACTTCTGTGTGTGTATCTAAAATACATGATAACATAGCAGAAAGATACCTGTACTCTTATGATTATTGCTGTACTATTCAGAAATACTTTACAGAGTCAAAGTAGATTTTCAACAAAGGATGAATGAATAAAAAATGTAACTGTATCTGTGATGATACCCACAATGGAATACTATTCAGTCTCAAAAAAGACTCAGTGCTGCCTCTTACAGCAAAATAGATACAATTGCAAGATATTAAACTAAATGAAACAAATAATACACAGAAAATCTCATACCGCACTTTATCATATGCAAAATCTACATTTAAAATAGTCAATCTGAATGTTGACTGTTCATTACTATATAATTTAAAGCATAAAGGTAGAGGGAATAAAGAGAAATTAGATAATGGGTACCCAAAAAGAGTGTTTTGGAAGAAATGAATTATTAGTGTTCCACACAAGGGTAGGCTGCCAATAGGCATTATATAATTTATGAATAGTTACAATAGAGGATCTTCATTATTTCAAACATAAGGAAATGATACAGCAGTGAAAAAGTTAATTATTTTAATTTGATCAGTATAAGATTTATATTGTGTTGAAATATCATAGTCCATCCCATAAAGGTACACAATTATCACATGTTAATTTTTTTAAGAATACGAAATAATGCCCAATGATTGTGGACCAATTACAAAAAGTGTAATATAACTGATGGCAAGACCAGAAGGAAAATTAAAATAGAAAAGTGCAAAAAAATATTTGAACTACTGAAGACTAAGAATTTTCCAAAATTAATGACAAGCTTTAAACCACACATCCAAGAGGTCTGGGCAACTTCCGGTCACGTAAATATCAAAAACTCTACACCTTGACATGTCATATAAAAATTGAAAAACATTGCATCAAAGAAAAAGTCTTGAGAGATACTTAAAGAAGATAGGAAGACAAAAAAATTTACCTATTGCATAACAAGGATGAGAGCTTTATTGATTTCTCTGCACAAACCATTCAGCCCAGAAGTGAGCTAAGTGAAATATCCAGCATGGTAGAAATGCCACAACTTATAATTCTGTGGTGTCTTTGAAAAGTGAAGACAAATTAAGTATTCAATTCATCTAGAGGATAAAACAGTTTAAAAAGAAGGCAAAATTAGACAGAACTGAAAAGATAAACACATAATTTCTATACTAAGATTATAGATTTACATAAATTACTCTTCATAATTGATACAATAAACAGAAATTTTTGACTAAAACAAAATCTTTCAAGAACAGCACTAATGGTATAGACTATATTGACAGTTTAAAACATTATATAGAACAATAAAATAACAAATACTTTTTAGGTATTTTTACAAAATTTGTCACTTTTGTATAATAAAACAAAAACAATAAGATTAGTGGCATCTAAATCTCAAAAACATTTACTCTGGCTATAACCGAAGAGTAACTCAAGAGAAAATATCTGGAAATCGTCAATATTTGTAAATTATAACACAATCCTAAAAGACTGAAAAGTCAAAGAAGAGGTTAAAAAGAAAATTAAAAACGCTTTAAACTAAAGGAAGACAAA
The DNA here is from genome assembly GCF_034190915.1 of Cavia porcellus. Classification (NCBI taxonomy): domain Eukaryota; kingdom Metazoa; phylum Chordata; class Mammalia; order Rodentia; family Caviidae; genus Cavia; species Cavia porcellus. Next base: position 109,315,458 of record NW_026947486.1, on the reverse strand, counting down.
AGCAGGACTTTTACCAGTTTATGCAGGATGCCAATAAAGTAGCCGAGAATTAAACCATTACATTAAGAATAAATGTTGCAAGATTGTCTTCTCACTACTGCTTTTTGTGCATTTAATCTTCCCCCAAACTGGGATTTTTCTGGCTCATTTTGTTTTAAGCTGCATTATTTCCTTAAAGCTAGCTTTGGTGCGAGATATCTAAGCTCATACATGTAGAGGATAGACATGGGAATGAGATTGTTTCCACTTTCAGTTTCCATAATAAGAAATTTTAGATGAAGAACAAAGTTTACCTGAAATAGGTGAATGAAAGAAAAACACAAATTCAAGATAAACAATTGATTAACTTATAAGATGTATTAAAATATTAATGTTTGGAAAAGTTATACTCAGTTTGAAATTTTATAAAAATAACATTGTAAAAATTGGATTTTCCTAATTCAGATAGATTCTTGCTTTTTTGACACTCTAACCAGTTACTCAGAACCTTGTCCATTTGCATTTGTTTATATTTGGCCTAGGACAGTGTTATACATGTTTGTTTTTGTTTTGTTTTTTTTTTTTTTTTTTTTTGTACTGTTTGCCAGAGTTTCCAAATGGTTTTTTGTTTGGTTTTGTTGTTGGCAAAAATATAATTTCCCTTCATTATTCTATTATAATTTCAATTTTCTACTGAAAGCACTTATATAACAAAGGCTTTTAGGCTGTTGTTTGATTTTTTTTTTTCTTGAAGACATATCTACTGAAGCCCTTTGGTCTCATTCTGTTTCAAATGTGATGAACGCTCTTTAAATCTATCATGGTCACTGCACTCAAAGATAGGTACACACATGGAGTTTTCTTCTTTTTCCGTGATTTCCAGCACTGTGCTATTTTCTAAAAATTGGATGTATAAAATCTAGGCTTTTAGGAAATTAGTTAAAGTATTTCTTAGGGCAAAAACAAGATTTTTTTAAAAGCCCATAGGTATATAGAAAAAGAGTATTTTTTGTGTAATAGGAATCAAACATACTACCTCACGCTAACATTTTTCTTTTCAGTGCAAGTGGTCTATTGCCTTCTATGAAGTCAAATTTATTTATGATTATCTAAATATTTTATATTTTTCTGAATTCTCCCTAGTTGGTCTTTGTTAATGTCTTTAGGTAAATGTGACTGTAATAAAATTCTTGACTGCTAGACTTTTTTAAACTTGACTTACAGATTGTCCACCAACGATGGTCTGAGAATAATACCATATAATACGATCTGCCTGATACTTTCATGATATATGATACTAATGTAATCTACCCTTTTAAGACAACGTTTTTCAAATGAATTTTTTTTTAATTTTTGCCTTTTGTACCATTTAACAGAGATGTTTTCCTGATTAACAGTACATTTAGTCATAATTGTTTTTAAACTCATAAATGCCATTTATTTACACTTGTTATAATGGCCATCAGCATTAGTCTTCTGGAACTTTATTTTTATTTTCTACTCATTTATTCCTGTTTATCTTTCATCTTTTTTATTTTTTTCTTTTGTTACTTTTTTATTTGTCCATATAGGCACTGCATAATGTTTCCAGGCCTTATGTGGAGTTGGTTCATGTTTCTTACACATTTCCTTTCCTTTTTTCATTCCTTTTCCCTCTTCTCCTGCTCCCCTCTCTCCGTCTCTTGATTCATCTTCCTTTTGCGAAAGATCTGTGTCTGTTTTCTACTATCTTCATTTTATTTTACTCTTTATCTATATTTTGGATTTCTCATACAAGAGGAATCATATTATGTTTAAGCTGTTGTGTCTGATTTATTTTGCTGAGTATCATAGTCTCAAGGTGCTTTCATTTTCCTACAAATGACTCAAGAATTTCCATTTTACTGACCTATTGCTCTTCCAGGCATTTTCCTTTAAAAAAGACACTGTATTACAACAATACAGGTATATCCATGTTTACAGCGTCCCAACCCATAATAGCCAAATCAAGAAAGTGGTCTATGTATCCATCAATGCATGAATTGATAAAGAAAACATGGTGATTATGCAGAATGGAGTACTATTCCACTATAAAGAGGGATAAACTTATCTTCTCCTGAATTGAAGTTTTGTTTTGTTTTGTTTTCTCCTTTGCTCTCATCTACTAATTTCAGAAAATATCTACAGCATTATTTTGAACCCTAATATGAAAAACTGAGTGTGTATTCCTGACTTGTGACCCTTGGCATTTGTATTTGTTCTGTTTCTAACTCTCGCCTTTGCTATCCAACAATTAAAATTTGAATTCTAAGTTGTTAATTTGGTCAGAGTTAATTTATTTTCTACTGCAGTAAACTACTCATTGTTTTCAATATAATGTGCATCTCTATGAGACATGAAATTTTTACTATATTTTCTTGTCATTATTTTTCTTTGTGTATTTCCTCTTCTCCAAAATTGAGATTTTTCTGGTTCATTTTTCTTTTCTTAAGGGGATAAAATCTAACAAAATGAAATGAATAAAGCCAATTAAAAGAAAACAATGAGAGTGAGCCAAGACTTCAAAACAAAATAATAGGAAATAAACAATGGTTATCATAATGTATTTGTTTTCACCAAAATAGCTATCCATACCATAAGTCATAATGAAATCAAGCAAAACAGAACAGAATAAAACCAATCAAAACATTACAATGAAAGTGATACAGAATATCAAAACGAGATAATAGGAAATCAACAATGGCTATCATAATATACCTTGTTATCTTCAAACTAGGTACCCATTGCATCCTATAATAGAATCTAACAAAAAAAAAAAAAAAAAAAAAAAAAAAAAAAAAAAAAAAAAACAATAAAACCAAACCACACAAAACAATGAAAATGATACAGGACTTCAAAACAATGTAATAGGAAATTAACAATGGCTACTACCTTCCCTTTTTGGACATGTTCCCCTTTTCATTTTCATTGTATGTATTGCACCTTTTGAATCCCACTAACTCCTCCATTTTTTTTGTACTAAGGACCCAATATGATGCTCACCCCTCTGAGTTCAGACCATTTCAATTCTGAGCACGATCTCAAGTTGTATCCATTTACCTACAAGAGCCTCGAGGTTATCCTTCTTGGTTCATTTTTCTTTAAGCTGGATCATTTCCTCAAAGCTTACATTGATGATGGCTTTCTAAGCCCTTGCATGCATAGAAGGCCTTTGTTTATTCTTTGCATAAGAAACATGTATCTGAGGATGAAACTAAAATCAGAATCTTTTCTGCTTGTCCCATATAAATAGCATCTTACTGTCATAGCGTCCACTGTTCTGCATGACACTTTCAGGATTCGTAAGATATGTGTGGCTTATAAGGAAGATATGAATTCTTCCCACAAGCAGATTACTATCTACCAAGTCCACAGGGCTAAGAAACTGAATTTATGGAATCTCCATCTTGAACAAAAGGAAGTCCAGGAGGCAGTCCGGTATAGAAACATTTCTGTGATCAGAAAACAAGAAAGTGCCTTCTGAAGAATGTAAATGTGGCAAGAGCTCTTGACCACAAGTTCTAAGCAGCAAACCAGTCTCACCAGACAGGAAGCATCACAGGGCTCCTGCTGTAGGCAGCCAGACTTGTGCTAAAGATCTGAGTTACACCCACCTCCACTCTTGGAAGAACTGAAGCAGGACAAAGACGAAATCTAATCCCTAACCCTAAATCCTATAAGGCTACAAGGACAGGAAACAAGTCAGGAACATACAAATGGGAATGAACTCTGGATCCAATTACTGAATCATGAGTATAAGAGAACAGTTTGATTACTACAGTGCACAAGCTAGGCTGCTGAGTTTTAGCACTTAATAAATAGGAAAGTGCCCTTTCAAATGTGCAAATGTACCAGGAGCAGCCACAGAATTAAGGGTAATAGGATGCCACTTCCAGACATTCCAAAAGTTTACATTTAAGTAGGCATAATTAAAAGTCACTTTTTATATTTTGCTGCTTTTCTCTAGAATACTACATGTGATTAAACTTATTGTGTATCCGGATTTCCACATGCACAGTAGTTTGAGCCTCTTCATTCTCCAAGTGTAGCAGCTAAAGAAGTGTTTCGCAAACAATTCACCTGAGGGGAAAGTCATCCTCCAGTCTGGAAATCTGATAGGCATGAAGATGGGACTGCTCTCAGAGTATGAGGCCATGAAACAAGCAAACTGTGACATGGTGAGGCAGAGAAGAGCCTTTCAAGGGAATCTAATACCCAGATTCCTAGACTTGACAGAAAGTGTTATTACATTTCTAGACATTTGAGCCTTTCCTCAAAAAAGAAAAAAAAAATAAATAAAGAAGAGACCAAACCCAACAATAAAACTGAAAGCCAGAAAATGGATGGCGGTAAATTCTTTATAATCAAGTCCCCAAAGAGGCATCACATAGTCACATGGAGATAACAGATTGTGCGCTCTCTCTCTCTCTCTCTCTCTCTCTCTCTCTCTCTCTCTCTCTCTCTTTCTCTCTCCCTCTCTCTTTCTCTCTCTCTCTCTCTCTCTCTCTCTCTCTCTCTCACACACACACACGCACGCACGCACGCACGCACACACGCACGCATGCATACACACAAGCAACATGCCCATACTTGACAGAGGAATACTATACTTTATCAACAGTAAATGACAAAATTTAATTTTCAAATTTGCACACCAAAATGTTATTTCCCAGACATACTCAACTTTGGGATGTTAGCTACTGCAAATGATAGTATTTGGAATTTCAGAATTAAAATGAAGTAAGTGGACATATGATTAAGCACCTTTTACGATCATTATCTGAGGCTTGATGTTCATAGTTTTACTTTAATTAAAGTTTGCTTGCTGGTTTTGGCTATTTAAATTACTCAGAATATGATGTTCTGTCAAACGTTCTTTAAGGGTAACATGGAATTTTCCTCACTAATTTCAATCTTTCAAAATTTCTGTTCTGATAACACAATGAAATGCCAGAGAAAGGTCCTTTTCTTGTTGCCGTCTTAGCAACGTGAAGGGTGACATGCTTGCAAGACGTGAATAGAAAAATGAATTGTAAGGAAACGGAAGGCGTTCAGTACACATGTTCCTGGCGACACATCATGTTTCTGAAACGTCGAGCTTGCTTGAAAAGATCTGAGTGCGTCTCCAAACCTGAAATCCCTCAGCCAAAGCCAGCTCTCATCTCTGAGCAGGAGGTGCACAAGAAATCAGCAGAGGGGACTTGTTACTGCTGTCAGCAGCAAGGCACAACAGGCACTTAGCCCGTGTGTGATGGTCCTTGGCACACTTGAGGGCCCTCCTAACAGTGACCTCGCAAACTGGAGAATGGCTAAGTGGGACAAGGTGAAACCCAGACCACGCAAATGCGGTAATTAAGGAAAGGAACAGGATCTCTCACGCAGAGAAGGGCGGAGGAAGCCACAGCCTCCCTGCTGAAGTGAGCTATTTTTTCTCTGTGTTAAAATTGAATGCAAACATAATAAAGCTTGAGCTCAAGAATGGCAACTTCTGTAAGTCCTCTCTACTCACCAACACTCAACCTGTCTGAAAGCTTGACTTTTTACACTTGTTTTTTTTTTTTTTTCTCCTTTCTGTTTCTTTTGTGTGTTTGTGTGTGTGGGGGGGTTGTTGCTGTTTTTTTGTTTTTGTTTTTGTTTTTGTTTTTGTTTTTGTTTTTTTGGTTCCTGGGCTTGAACTCACGACTTCACGCTTGCAAGGTTGACACTTTTGCCGCTGAGCTAAATTTTCTGTTTCTAATTGTCTTGTTCTTTAGCACTTTCTTCCCTACAGATGCCTGCTTATTCCGATTCACTTGGAGTCACTTTGCTTCTGATGTGTATCTAGTCGTAGGTCATCAAACAACAGTATTCACTGATCCCACTCTGACACCCTGAATGCCCTTCAGCAAACCTAATGTATATGCCCAGATGCACCATGGGAAAATAAATATCTAGGAAACATTCACTGACTCTTCTCAAAATGGTAAGTGCTTCATGTCCTGAGCTTGGGCCTCCTTGTAGGTCCACTGCCAGAGGAAAAAAAAAAAAAAAAAAAAAAAACAATTGTTACTGATTTCTGAGACTCTGCTCTAGGTAAAGCAGAGATATTCATGGGTATCATAGTGTAGGAGCCTGAAAAATCTGCATCAAGATTGCTGAATTGCCCAATTCTGTTTTGTTTTCGTTTCTTTTCTTTTTAGTTCCGTATCTTCAATGCATGTGGTCACAATTCCATTATTCCATAATGTTTAACAATAGTGGCTAAAAACACTGGATTTGAAGTCAAACTTTTCTTGACCACCTTGGAAAGGGTCTGGTTTAGGCACGGTACCCTTGTGCCATGTTTTTGTGAATGCCAAAACATGACAGGTGGTGTGATGCGGCATACTGACAGCTTTCCTTAGCTGCTTACGTAAACCCACGTTTTACATTTTCAATGAACACATACTAGTTGTAAAGAATAATGAGAGTGGTGACAGTATACTGGTAAATTCATATAGTGTAGTTTGATTACTTCCATGCCCACCACCAGCCTCTCAATTTTCCCCTTTAGAGCAAATCTCATTCACCATCACTACACTGTCCTTTAATTTCCTGTCCTTTTCCCCATGATTTTGTATTTATTTTTTAAATTTTTATAGTTGAAAAATCATCTGATTTTTAACCTTTATAAGTCTACATTATTTTGCCTAATATGATGTCTTTTATGTTCTCTAGTTACATTCATTTTCTTACAAATATCATTTTCTTACAAATGTTCTTCTTTATGGCTGAGAAGCACTTTGTTGTGTATATATACCACATTGTCTTCATCCATCCATCTTTTGATAGAATCCAATTTTGTTATTTTGAATTGTGTAGATATAAACATGAATATACATGTACCATTACAATATACTGCCTTTAGTTTTTCAGGAATATGCATGGGAATTATATCATTGCATCATATGATAATTCTGTTCTTAAATTTTTGAGAGACTTTTGCTTATATCCACAATGGTTGTATTAGATTTGATCTAAATCAACAGTGTAAAAAGGATTCCTTTTACACATATCTTTGCTGGCATTTATTATTTTGAATTTATCATAACTCTTCTTTGTGGAGTAAGATAGAACCTCAATGGAGTTACCATTTTCATTCCCAATGTCTAAAGATAAGGAAAAATAAATTCACATACTTATTACCCAACCCATTTATTTCTCTTAACTGTACAAGTAACCTCACATGACAAAAAGTTTGAACCAACTAGTAGAATCAACTAGTTTGAATCAACTATTAGATTAACATTAAACACCAAACTGATAAGTAACAATTAATTTGTAATCACCTAATTATCTTGTCTAATGAATTTAGTATTTTGTGTTTTTAAGGAAGTTGCCACTTCCATTCAAGACATTTTAACTCTCTCTCTCATTTATAGATTACAGAAATAACAATCACTCAAATAATTTTACTGAGCTGAATACAGTGTTGCAGATCTGCAAGCCAAGATATTTTATTTAAGTTAGAGTTAATCCTAGGCAACCTACCAAGACTCACTCTCTCTCTCTCTCTCTCTCTCTCTCTCTCTCTCTCTCTTTCTCTCTCTCTCTTTCTCTCTCTCTCTCTCTCTCTCTCTCTCTCTCTCTCTCTCTCTGTGTCAAAAAAGACTGGCTATATAACTCAGTGCTCCCTTGATACATCATAATATGAAATATGAAAGCAAGCAAGAAAGAAAAGAGAGAGAGAGAGAGAGAGAGAGAGAGAGAGAGAGAAGGAAGGAAGGAAAGAAGAAAGGAAAGAGAAAAAGGGAAAGAAAGAAAGAAAGAAAGAAAGAAAGAAAGAAAGAAAGAAAGAAAGAAAGAAAAGAAAAAAAGAAAGGAAGGAAGGTAGAACAAGGAAAGAATAGACAAAAGTGTTAAATGCCTTTGTATCTGTCATCATAGCCACTGGAAATACAAAATGATACGCCTAGAGTTCTGGGAGTTAAAGCGCTTAAAATCTGGAAACTAATTTCCAGTCTAATTCTTCAGTTTTCCTGTCTGATTATGCATATTTACCATATTGTTCATTTTTTTTCCCTGAGCTAAGTATTCTAGCACTAACTCATAAAGTCTTTTCCTTACCAACACAGGGACAATTGTACTTCCATGCTGCCTTGCACTAGGCAGGCCCATGTAATGAAGTTTGTCTAATGAAATATAAATGAACTCAAGCTGTGTCACTTCACCTCCACGGTAGTTAAAATTATGCTGAAATCTCTAAACTTTCTGCTTCCCTGGCATCGGTATTTTGCAAGTCCTCTGCTGAAATGATGGCATCACAGAACGATGAATCAGCCACTGAAATGTGACCTCACACACCTACTCCATCTCACTGCTCATTTAAGTGGTGCATGGAGACTGCGCAGAATATAAGCCTCAGTTCTTTCAAGTCTCTGAGATTTTTATGTTGATATTACAGTATTGCAGGGACCACACTTAACATTTTTAGAAAGGCTTCCAAATGCAAAGAAATAATGTTCTCATCCACTGATACTAACTTTATCTGAGCCAAGTGTAGTTGACACAAGATGGGTCACAGGCGAAAATACAAGATAATGCTTGTATTATTACCACAGTTTCCTCCATGATGTGTACATTTTATATACAGCAGTACTTTCATATATCTATTCAGGTTATTCACTAATGCTACTAAGAAATGTGAATTATATTTAGTGTATTTGAGACGACACACTTGTGTGTTAAGATGAAACAAATCTTCAGAATGCTTTCCAATAAATATATACTGTTGTACTCACTATTTGATTTTATGTACTATTTTACTATTTTGAGAGGAGAAACTTGGTTATGAGAAGTCAATCTAGGAGTGTCATGCAATTCTGCATGTCTGCAGATCATAAGCAAAGCCAAGATCATTTCCTGTTCAGCATACTTTATGCGATTCAGGCCACTGCTATTCAACTCCCTATATGAACAAAATAGTGAAACTATTTATAACCATGTATCAGTACATGTGTGGAGTACATGATGTTTATCTTATGGAATGGGTACCTATACTTAACACATGAGATTTTTATTCCTTTTCTCCAACCCAACCCCCAGAATCTTCACCCAGTCTTTTGTAAAATAACACATAAAATGTGTAGATAAGTTGCAAAGAGTATCTAGCTCTTCCAGGTAAAAATAAGTGATATGATGTTACATTCTGCATATGCTTAGAATTGGAAAGCTATTCCCAGAAGTAGTTGTTTTCTTTTGATTAGTATTTAACTATCAGCTATAGATATATCTGCATGAAGTCAAACTCCAGGAAGAAACAGAAACATTCAGTAAAATGCTTGTGTCATGGAATGGGTAGCATTCTAAACTTTCATATTCAACTCATGAAGCTAACAATCTAGTTGTATATGCATGATGGGAAACTAGGAAATAATCCCCAAGAAAGGCTGTTCCACTTTTAATGCCACTATTGCCCTATCCTAAAGTAAACTTTTTTTGCTAATAGCTCATACATAAAGTAAATACGAGCTCCTTGGCTTTCGTCTGGTTTATCTTTTGCTTCTTGCCCTTTTCCCATTCCACTCCTTGGGACCCTTCTGCCTCCAGTAACATCCAGACTTCCAAATCCCTGCTTTAACATTTGTAACATTCAAGCTCCTGATCCTACTAAGGTCCTCTAAGATCCAGCCCTTAGCCATCACTCTAGACTCAGGTACTCTCTTATCTCTAAACACGCTAGATTATATTTTTTAGTGTCAACCAAAACTCCAGTTTATGAGACTATGTTGAAACCTTGACTTTCCAGCCACCATTGCTTTCTTGTCTGTGTTTTTCCTGTACTTAGAAACAATCATGTATCTGACAGTAAAGAACTGTGAGTGGAATTTATCTTGCTTACTGTTTGGCTGCTGTATATTCAAAGCTCCCCACCAATGGTGCGTGGAAGCCAGACCACAATTTATAAAAGCTAATTCTGTGCATTTCTTCCTAACCTTGTTTATAGTAACATCACACTGGTGGTTTGAAATCAGTCATTAATAAATGCTACAAATCGTGTGTTTGTTTGTTTGTTCATTTCAGAAAGCTGATTGCTTTTATTTACTATCACACTATTGCAAGATTCTTGTCTATCTTTGAAAAGATGCAAGTCATGAAAACATATCACTAGCCCCAACAAGTGAGATGGTAGAAATACATCATGATTGGAAAAACTAACTTTTCTTAATTAAACGATGTTGCACTTATACTCAAAGTTTTGGAGTGGTGTGAGGAGGGTTTATAGTTCTCATCAGTAATAACTACTTAAGAATTAAATCATTGACTATTCTATGATCCCACCTTTGATAATTTCATTAATTCAGAAGAACAACAGATAAATTTTGCAGGAATCCCATAAACATAGGTATTTTGATGAGGAAATATTTTTACAACAAATGGAAACATGGATTAATTAAATCCTTCCAAATATCAGGTAATTTGCATCCATCCAATTGTTTCTGAAATGTGCTTTGCATAGACGCTTCAGTCCAGTAAGTTTCCCACCAGATAGCAGTTTATATAAGTTATAAAATACCCATGTCTCCAGTTGTGCTGTATGAAAACACCAGATAAGGACTTCTCTGGTCAGGACTATCACTGGAAAGAATTATCTTCTTATCAGTTTTCATGGTATTTAAATAGTCTCAGAAGGGGAGTTCATTAAAATTCATGACTGCAAATGGTCAAATACTTACAAAATCTCCTATAAAACTGAACGCCTATTTCCTATGATGTTATTTGGTCGGTCCCAACATCGCAGATGCTGACCAATTTAGATATGTCAAGATCACCTAGATAGCTGCTTACAAATTCGTGTTCCTGCTTCCCATTACATAACTGTCTATGACTAGCTCTGGGTCTTTCTATTTTTAATAAGTTCCTCACATGTTTCCAGTACATTGATTGAAAGCACTAATGCAGTTTTTATTTTTTATTTTAAAGAAAGAAAGAAAAAGAGATAATAAACAATCAAAGAAAGTTTCAAAATAGGTTAATAGGAGAGTTTCAATAATTAATACATGGTGTAATGTCATCTTTGTAGTACTGATAGTACGTAAGCATGGCATCTTATCAAAACAATATTAGCACAAACCTTTCTTTCCAATGAACTTGGAAAAACTAGCTGTATAACTACATTAATTGTGTGTTCATGCATTGTCCCTTCTCTTCCTTTCTGTTTTCCCCCATCACGGTTTTTCTTTTTTTTTTTTTTTAAACCGTTTCTTACCAGTTACTAATGTAATTTTTTATCATAAATCATTCATCACATTTTGTTTCAGATTGTCTTCCTTTTACTTTAAAATACATGCTCTCTAATTTGAGTACCAAGAGGAACAGAAGCCAGAATTCATCAGTAACTTCAAAAACTAGCCAAAGAAGAGGCTTTTCATAGAGAATGAAGTAGGCTTACACCTTAAAATGAAATGGGGAAATGGGAAAAAGACTCAGTAATTTAGCTTCCATTATATAAGCAATACTTTCTCTGGTGATCTTTCCACATAATTAAGAAACAGGTGCACTGGTCCTTGACTTTTCCTAATAACATTCTTAATTTTTGTTTTTGAATATACACAGCTATCCTTCAGTTGAATAAACAAAATCAGACACATTTGCTTTTGGCCATTATTGCTCGATAAAACTCTTTGCCTATTGTAATATAATAAAACTGTCCCTCAATTACTTAAAATTTACTTGCAAATTGTAATTTTTGATAGAACACCTACTTAATGCCTCAAAAACGTGTGAGTACCTTTAACAATGATAAGCCTGCTTCTTAATGAGTATATTCATTTTTTCTTTGTACTTTTGCTTGTACTAAATAAGATTTTATTTATGTCAGCCTTTCTACTCTTCCTTAAGACTCCATGTAGACTTTAAAGGCAGCACAAAGACTGTATAAGACGTGTAAACCAAAATGCTGCTATTCTTAAGAATATGCCATTTCTCTCAGCACCTAATTGTTCTAGAAACAGAGTGTGTTTTCTTCAGTATCCACGAGAGCATAGCAATCACACATTTGAATCTTGTCACATATTTTCCTTTCATGGAATATCAGATCATTCTATATCCCATAGCCACAGAATTCTTATGATACTTTCCTGTTAAATGCCTTCAAATGTCATTATTACACCACACAACTTTCATCATAATCCATAAAACATTTCTGCTATCCCAGAGTTTTGAACCCTGCGAGTAGCCCATTTAACAAAATAAACTGTTAATACTAAAAATAATCATGGATGATGGTAATTAAAATCAAGGAATACGTGTGTGTGTGTGTGTGTGTGTACCTGTGTGTGCACGTGCGCTTCACTTTTGTGTGATTTTTTTTATCCACATGATTCACTTTATCACCTTCATTCTAAGGTATTAACCACAGCAACTTGTAATTGCATTTTCAAAAACCTCATAGTGCTACAAGGCTATAACTATACAGCTGTTACCCTTTAGTTAAAATTATTATGAAAATTACTGACAGTGTTTGACCCACACTTCTTTTCTAACTGGTGTCATTAATCCAAATTAAAAACTTGGTTAATGTGTTTCTTGTCATACCTAGAAATTAATACATTTTATTGACAGTGATTATTATTTGAAATGATATTGTTAAGCATAAATTACCTTTATTTTCACAAAATCTCCAATTGAAGCTTGAAAGACGCACAATAGTACAATTAGGTGGCTACTTAGGTTATTACATATGAATTAGACATTAATATTGTAAATAAGCCCATTCTGATAGAAAGGAATGAGCCCTGTTGAAGAAATTAAGAGTCTTGAATTCTAATATAGACTCCGCTACTATTAAGCCTGGTGAGACTAGACAAATTGACTTAGATTTTTTTTCCATGTTAGGGAGCTGGATTTTGCCATGGTCACAAGTAACTCAGAAGAGGCTCAACAGTATTCAAGGGCGCAGAGAAACTGAGAAGGGAAAACCTAAACAAGGGTCAGCAACTTGAAGGAGAAGTCCAGTAAATTATGACAACATCAGGGATTGTTAAGAGAAAGAATCAGTGCGAACTATAGCTAATGAACGCATCATTTTTAATAAATACTTTCCATAATAACACTAAGTGTTGTTGGCCTTACCTCTTTAGGCAAAGCACATAAACAGGCAGATTGGATAAAAAGCAAGAACAAAAACGTACGTTACCTACAAAACACATCTCATCTAAAAGTAAGCACCCTGAAAGCGACAGGGTGGGAAATGACACTGCATGTAACCAGACACTGAAAACAAGCCAGTGTTACTACCCTACTTTCAGATAAAGGGGACTTGAAGCCATATTTGATTAGATGAGCTGAAGAAGTTCACTGCATACCATAGAATAAAACCCAACAACTCCAAAACAGAGCCCAACAAGAAAATGTGTAAACACTTCAGGAAAAGAAAAACTTGTACAAAAACTTAAATACTACATTTATTAAGACATGATGAGATTCACACAAGTTAGCTTTGGTCTCTACAATAACAAGAGGTGCTCAAAGGGGTGGCCAAACTCCCAGATATTTATTAGAACAGTAAACTGCTATTGTGGTAACCTTGGTCACTGAGATTTCTGCTCACAGATTTTCATTGCCTTTTCTAGGGCCCAGCAGCATAGTTTTCTGTGATATATGACAGTCTCTAGGGTCCCCCATATGAAGATAACACCATGTATTGGAAAAAATCATATTGTTTTTCTCTTCCTGAATTGTGTATATATCTTTTGGCAGACTCTCTATGTGTGTATCAAATGATATTGCACATAATTTCATAAAACAAATCTGCTGAATATAAAAGAAAAAGGTACACGTCAACACAAACATTGTGGGAGAATTTAGTATTATTCGACTCAAACAAATAGACACTGCTGAAATGCACAGGATTATGGGAAGCAACTTCAAAAATTCATATTCCAGTGTATCGGAAAACCTAGAAGAAATGGATAAATTCCTAAGCCTACATGGATCACCGAAAAGAAACAAACATATGAAGCATGAACAAACCAAGAAATGTGATGGTGTAGAGGCAGTCATAAAAATGGTACCAGCTAAGAAATCCTGAGGACCTGAGTGATTCTTTACTGAGTTTCACCAGAGCTTCAGGGGAGGAATGGCTGCCAAATACCACTCAAACACTTCCATGGGAGTGAATGTGAAGGAACACTGCCAAAGTCATTCCTTGAAGTTAGCACTAATCTGATAGCAAAAGTAGACAAGAATTCAATAAAAAAAGAAAATTACAAGCCAATTTCCTTAATGAAGATAGATACAAAAATTCCCAAAATGATTCTTACAAGCAGAATGCAACAAATCATTGAAAAGATCATACTTCATGAGAAACTTGGCTTCATCCCAATAATACAAGAATGATTCAACTTACATAAATCAGGGAATGTAATACATCATACAGAAACAAGCCAGGATGAAAACCGCATAATCATCTCAAAAGACACAGAACACTCTCCGACAAGCTCTAACATCCATCCATGATAAAGCTGTGACAAAAAATAAAGAACATACAACAAAATGATAAAAACCAGTTGTAGTAAACTCCTTGCCAATATTGTACTAAATGGTAAAAATTCCTTGTGAAATCAGAAGCAAAAAAAGCTTGTTCAGTCACAGCACCAATCTTTAATATAGTACTCACAAGAATTAACAAGAAAAAAAAGGCATCCAAATAGGGACGGAAGAAATCAAACTAATATATCTTTATTTACAGATGTCATAATATTTTACCTATAAGACCCAAAAAGTCCACTAAAATATACTTTGAACTAATGAACCAGTTTAGCAAAGTGACAGGATACAGATTCAACACACAGATATCAATAGCTTTCCTGTACATTACAATGAGCTCACTGAAAAGGACATCCAGCAATCTCCTTCACAGTAGCTTCAAAATATTACTAATTTAGAAATTAACATAGCCATGAAATCAAAGGACCTCCATAACAAAAATTACCTGAGAAAAGAGGACATTAAAAATGGAAAAGCCAGCCTTGCTTAAAGATAGATAGAACCAGTGTTGTTAAAATGGCCATGTTACAGAAAATGACACATGCATTCAACACAATTCTAATCAAAATAACAAAAGCATTTGTAACAGATCTAGAAAATATCCTAAAATTTATACAGAAAACAGAAGAGAACCAGAATAGCCAAAGCAATCCTGAACAAGAGCGAGGTCAGAGGCAGTATAATGCCAGATTACCAGTTATATCGGAAACCAAAAATGATGGAAGCAGCGTGGTACTGTCACAAAAATAGACGTATCGATCAACTGAATCTTACTTGGAATGCAGCACAACCCTGCACCTTCAGCCATTTGACTTTTCACGAAAATGCCAAAAAACAGACTCTGGAAAAAGATACTCTCTTTAAGACATGGAAGTGAAAAAACTGGTGATCTGGGTAGAGAAAAGTGAATGTAGACCCATATTACTCATTCTGAATCAAATCAAGTAAAAATGGACATAAACACTAGAATTCCTGAATGAAAAACTGATAAAACTCTTGAATACGTGAGTGTAGTTAACTTTCTTTTAATTGTATTTTCACTTTTATGAGTACATACTTTCAGTGCATAATGATTGTGCCCTTCATTTCCAACTGCACAGGAAATAATACCCAGAATAAAGAAATGTATATAAAATTAAAAACTTCTGCATATCAGATAAAAATCGAACAGACTGAAGAGAAACTAAAGAACTGCAAAAAGACTGCCGGCATTTCTGCCGAAAGACAAAAAATGAAGGCAATTCAAAAATTGCATCCAAAAATGTACCCTGACTTAGTATAACCGTCTTGCATGTTTTAAATATTCTTTGGCCTATTTTTCTGGTTCTCAATTTGTATATATATAATTAAATATGTAAGATCTTATAAGATAAATAAATGTGACATTGAAAAAATAGCAGATTGGGGAGAAAGGGGAAAAACTGAACTGTGTCATGAGCATGCACCAATTCTGTACAGTGATTTTAATCACTATGTATTACAAACATACTAATAAAAACTAAAAATATACAAATTAATAAAAAACTGAATAGAGAACATAAAATATTTTAAATAACCCAATATCAGTCAGTGCAATTAAAGATATAATTTTAAAAACCTACTAACAAGGAAAAGTCCAGGTCCTGATGGATTCACTGCTGAATTCTACAAGGACTTTAGAGAAGATCTAATGCCACTAACCCTAAAACCTGTTAATTAAACTGAAAAAGAAGCAATGCCCCCAAAATTCATTCCCTGAATCAAATATCTCCCTGATTTCAAAAGTAGAAAAGAATGCAATAAAAAAGAATTGTAGTCCGAACTCCTTACTAAAACATAGACATAAAATTGTTAATATTAAGATAGAAGCAAACAGAAAATCAAGAAGTTTATACACCACGACCAAGTGGAATTCATCACAGGAATGCAGAGATAATTCAACCTACATAAACTGATACATGTGACACAACATGCCAACAGAGTCGAAGAAAAAAATCACATGATCATCTCAATAAATGAAGAAAAAGTTTTGACAACTTTCAACACCCATTCATGACAAATTCTTACAGAAAAAATATGTAATAGGTGGTCTTTTTGTCAATATGATAAAAGTTATCTATGACAACTAATATCATACTAAACCCAATATCATGACAAACCCAATATATGACAAACCCAGTATCATACCATATCATAAATGGTCAAAAGTAAAAGGTTTTACTCTAAAATCTGGAACAAAACAAGGACATCTACTCTCACTACTCCTATTCAGTTTATTTCTGGAAACATTAGCCAGAACAATTAGACAAGAGAAAGAAATAAAAGGAATAAGTTTAAAAAAGGAATAACTTTTTAAAATTATTTTCAAGTGATATGATACTCTACATAGAAGACTGCAAAAACTTCATCAAAAAGATTCTAGATTTAATAACCAAATTCAGAAGCATAACTGTATATAAAGTCTAAACTCTATAACATTCCTGTGTACAAATAACATAATCCCTGAGGAAGAAATTATGGAAACAACACCTTTCACATTTCAGCATTTTAGAAATGAAATATTTAGGGATCAATCTAGCAAAGGAAGTAACAGAACTCTGCATTGAATACTTCAGTACTGTGGGAAAAGGAGGTCAAAGAGAATATCAGAAAATGGAAGCTATTCCTTGTTCATATGAACCAATATAGTGAAAATGGCCACACTCCCAAAACTGTGTTGCAGGTTTAATATAATTCCATCAAGATACCAAAAACATATCTCACGAATCAGAAAAAACAGAGTTCATTTGGAAACAGAACAGATAAAATGGCAAAATCCACTTTCGGAAACAAAAACAAAGCAGGAGGCATCACAATGCTTGACTTGAAATTATACTACAAAGCTGTTGAGATAAAACAGCACTGCACTGTCAAAAAAATAATAAATAAAAAATAAAAAACCCAGACCCGGGCAAATTAAATGGAACATAAACAACTACAAACACACTCACCCTTCTTATCTCATCTCGGACAATGGCACTAAACTCCTTCATTGGAAAAAAGATGCCATCTTTAATAAATAGTGATTGGAAAAAGTGGCTTTACATATGCTAAACTCTAACATTAAGTTCAAGTCTTTCATCATCCTTCAAAGTAAAATTAAAATGAATCAAAGATCTAGGCATTAAAACAGGAAATGTAAATGTGATGTAACGGAGAAGTCAGAACTCTTGAAGACATAAGGTTTGCTATGAACAAAACCCAGTACATGGGAGATATCACAAAGAATCAACATCGGGGATCTCACCTGATTAAAAAGCTTTTGCACATCAAAATAAGTGACTAACAGAGTGAAAAGACTATCTACAGAGTGAGAAAAATGCAATTGCTCCTCAGAAAAAGACTACTATCTAGGTTATATACAAACATGAAAAACTCAGAGTCCCCAAATTTAAAGATCCAGTCCAAAGATGGGCACCTAAAATGAATACATGCTTCACAGATGAAGAAGTACAAACTGCAAATAAATATATGAGCAAATGTTCAACATGACTGACCATTTGAGAGACAAATTTAAAACAGTACACAGATTCCATTTTAGTCCAACAAGAGTGGATATTATCATGTACTCAACCCAAAATCAAATGCTGGCAGGCTGTGATGAAAAGGAACCCTTCTCCATTGTTGGTAGGAGTGTACATTGGTGCAACCACTGTGCAAATCATTGTGGAGATTCCTCAAAAAACTGAAACTAGAGGTTTCATTTGACCCAGATAGTCCATTTCTTGGTATCCTCCCCCCAAAATTAAAAGCATCATACCACAGTGATAAATGCTCAGCCATGTTTATAGCAGCACAATTCCTATAGCAAAGTCTTAGAAACAGGCCAAACACTGATCAACCAGTGAGCAAATAAAGATGTGTTTCTTACACAGTGAAGTACTACTCTGCTATAAAGAAGGATAATTTTGAGATATTTCAAAGTAAATGGATGCCTTTTGAGGTGATACTCTTAAATGAAATAAATCAGACATACATATGTAAATACTGCATTGTTTCTCTTGTGTGACAGAATGTGTAAATAAGGACCAAAAAGTATAATAGATATTGAGAAATAGGAAGGAAATATTTGAATTCAAGGGTGATTCAGGAGTCTGGAGGGAGAAACAAAGAAATGAAACAGAAAAAATGAGAAAAGAAGGAATAAATGGAAACAACGTTTTTGTAAATAAGAGTGAAAATTTGAAGTCAGGGGAGGGTAATGGGGAAAAAAGAATCTAAATATATCATATGCAGGCAGAAATTCCATATGGCGATAAGATCCTTGCTCATACCTAAAATGTATCAATAATCTTCATTAATACAAATAAATACATAAATAAATGAATGAATGAATAAAAAAATTTACCTAGGAATGTATTTTATTGTTTCAGTCCTGGTTATAATTGTTAGTGCTAGCAAAAGAACGAAAGGAAGAAAGAAGAAAAAGAGAAATGAGTCATTTTAGAAAAATTAAATATTAAACAGTGTTTCAGGATGCTTTTATTCAGCACAAACATGACTTGTGTTTCTTTAGTTTACCTATGTTAGAAGGCAAATTTTGTTTTTATTGAGTAAGAAAAGTCAGGGCAGGGTAACATGCTTCAGTTAAAAAGTTTCTAGCCCGGTTAAAAAGGCACGTAATTCCTATGATTGTAAAATCTATTCTTATTTCAGGACATGTTAAATTGTAAAGAACAAAAATATAGTAATCAGTGTAATTTTCTCAGTCTTTTCCCAAGATCCTGGATTTCAGTCAACGATTTTACTCTACTGAATAATTTCTGGAGAAATAGGAGAAAACTTTTTGACACTTTAGAGAAGTTTGATTTCCAGGCCACATTCGTCTGCATGATATTTATCTTTGAAAGGCATGCTTTTACCGATGAACTATGGCACTAGCCTCTTGTGGTTGCTACTTTTCTAACTGCACAGTATACTGGAAATGAAAAACTGGCTGTAGTCAAATCTACAATGAGATATCAAAGACTAAATGTAGCAAGTGCAGGCGATGATATGAAGAAAGAGAAATTTTGTAATATCTGTGGGAATGTAAATTAGTAGAGTCATCACATAAAATGGTATCGTGATTCCCCAAAATATATAAATGAGGCCATCGTGTGATATTGCAGTCCTATTATTGGGTAAATAGTCAAAGGAAATGAAATCATTTCCTCAAAATGATATCTATGCTTTCATGTTTACTGCAGCACTATTCCCATTAGCCAAGGTATCCATTCAACTGAGATTTCCATTGAAGGGTATACAGACAGAGAAAATTTGGTATAGATCCAAAATTGAATAGTATTTTGCCTCACATAAACTGTAATCATGCCTGTTGCAAAAAAGGAAAATGAACTGGAGATCATTATGTTAAGATCATTACTCTTATTCAAGCCAGTTACAGAAAAACAAGTACTTGATGACCTCACTCCTATTTGAAATTTAAATGGGGTGCTGGCAAAGAAATTAGGGTTAGTATGGTGTTTAAAAAAAGGCTAGTGTGCCCAGGTGTAATGGCACATGCATGCAATCCCAGCACTTGGAAGGCTGAGACCAAAGGATCACTATGAGTTTGAAGCCTGGGCTACAGAGTGAACTCAAGGCCAGCCTGAACTGCATAGCGAAATCTTGTCTCAAAATATAAACCAAACAAAAAAGACCAGTGTCAGTTGCAGGTAGCTTAATCAATTGCTGATTTGTTACACAGAAGCATGCAGCTCTGGTATACTACTGTACAGTATCGTAAATGTAGATAACAATAATGTATTGCACACTTTAAAGAGTGGGAAGACAAGGAAGCAGATCCACTCTCGACAAGTGGAGCCCTTCCCCTGGTGTGAACAAGCAGATTTTCTCCAGACAGGCAGAGACCATCCTCCGGTGTGGGCAAGCAGGCCCATGCAGGATAAATTCCCCTATCCACAAATCCCAACACAAGGTGCAAACCTTCCACCAATTCCAAGATGGTTCTACATTTGATTGTCTTTGGCACAGGGCAGCAGAAGTGACAAGATCCAGGATGAACCCAATTCCCACAAGAGAAAGGAGCAACAAGACCCCCATGATCAGTGACATTCAGTCCAACAGCCCTGTCAAAAGTACATTCCCACAGGCTACATCCAGAAAAGACGCCCTGAGTTTTCCACTTCTTTGTATGATCCAGGACCTGCCTTGGCTTGGAAGGTGACTGACCTCCGGTGCATGGAGGGTACCTCCAACCCAAGGGCCCTAAATCTAAGTGGAAGTCTGGCAGAATGATAAGACTGCAAACTTTGGAAAGAAATCACTCATTCAAAAATAGATGTTTTCCCCCTTGTGCTAACTTTTCCTTTTTATTTTAATACTTTTATTACATTTGTTTCCTTTATTGGAGATTTTGAAATTACATTTCCATTTTTCAATTTTCTCTTCTTTTCTTTCCTTTTCATTTTTATCACCTTTTCTCCTTCCCTATCTTTATTTCTTGTACTTTGGTGTGTTTATCTTTTTCCTTCTTAATCATTATTTGAAATGACTATCCCCTAACATTATTAATTGCCTTTTTCTTCTCAAAAGAACCCTCTATCTCTCATTTCTCCCTTCCTCCTCATACATCATTCATTAACTTTTCAAATTTTGCTTTGTTCATTTTCTAATTCCACACTCTTTATACTTTTACTAAATTTCCTGGATCTCTAAGTAACTAGTTAACTTCATTGAAAATTAAAGACCCGATCAAAAACAAAAGGGCAAGCAAAATAAGTAGACACTTCACAGAAATTCTACAGATTGCCAATAAATACATGATGAAATGTTTAACACCACTGATCATAAGAGAAATGCAAATTTAGAAAAAATATTGAGATTCCATTTTACTCTAGAAATAATAACACTCATCAAAAGTCACACGTTAACAAGTGCTGGAAGTTTGCAGAGAAAAAGAAACCCTTCTGTACTGCTGGTGGAAATGTAAACTATGAAAATTTCTCAAAAGATTAAAACTAAGACACGTATAATGGCACATGCCTGTAATACTAGCACTCAGGAGGCTGAGGCAGGAGTATTGCTGTAAGTTAGAGGCCAGCCTAAGAAACATAGTGTGTTAAAGTCCATCCTGTAGAATATAATGAAACATTGTCTATAAAAGCCTAAAGCAGCGGGAGAGAAGAAATTCTGTTTGGCACAGCTATTCCTTTTGCAGGTATCTTCCTAAAAGAATTAAAGCCATCAGTTATAGTGATACTTGCATGCCCAAGTTTATAGCAACACAGTTTATAATAGCTAAAATTGAGAAGCAACTTATCTGTCCTGCAGCAGATGTATTGATAAACATATGTAGTATTTATACACAATGAAGTACTACTCTGCGATAAAGATGAATCATCTTTAGCAAAAATTGACCAAGTTTGAATCCATTATATTAAGTGAAATAAATCAGACACACATTCCTAATTACCACATAGTTCCTCTTACATGAGAAACCCGAATTACAAATAAAGTGCAAAGTAAAAACATAATAGAAAGTAGGGAAACAGAACTTTTTCAAGTGGAAAACTAATTAAAGTTGAAAGAAACGTTGGGCATGGTGGTGTGTGACTGTAATCTCATCACTTGAGAGGCTAAGAAATGAGGATCACCACGAGTGTGGGAGCAATCAGGGCCACAAAGTGAATTTAAGGCCAACCTGAAGTGCATATAGTAAAACCGTATCTCAACAAGACGAGGCAGTAGATAGAGACAGACAGACACAGAAAGACACACAGAGAGACACAGAGACACAGAGAGAAATGAGGAGAAGCAGAGATGCAAAAGAAAATATCATATCATATGTGCACATACCGAATACACACAATGATATAAGCATTATGTATTGCAAGCATTAGTAATACAAAATAAATACATAATAGAAAAACTGAGAAGGGATTTGAAATTTTCCATCACAAATAACTATTCAGGAGATAAACGTATTTATGTTTACATAAAGCTTATGCAATACATATATGTATCAAAACATCATGTAATATCCCCATTCACGTGTAAAAAAATCTAATATTATATGTCAGCTAAAGATAAATTGTTTTGAGTAAGCCTCCCTCTGCCACTAAATAGGTTGATGTTCTTGGAAAATCATTTTTCTGAGCCCTCAGTTTTCTGTGCTTTAAGATTGGCCCCGTAAGTTTCTGCTCAGATGCATTGTTTCATAAAATTTATCCCTCTCTTCCTATGCAGATATCATACGCATGCGCTGATCACTATATTTATACCTGTGCAATCCTTTTTGGCTTAGGTATGTGTTTATTCATAGGTAAGATACCCCAAAAAATCACAGGGATCCAAATAAGAAGTATCATCTTAAACCAGGCAATTTAAACCATCCTTTATTGAAATGACGCTTATATAATATTTACTGACCTCTTACTAAATGCAAAGTAGCAAATTCTAGTAATAATCAAAGAGTAAGTACAGAAACATAGAAGTATAATAAAATATGACAAGAATATGTTAGGGATTTAAAATCTGGAATCCGGATATTGTTGTGAGCAGTGCTTCATTAAAAATGAGAGTATGTAGTACCAATTTTGTGTGCTGATTTTCTTTCTGGTGTCCTTTGGATATATACATCTAGAAATATAATAGCAGCATTAAATGCTAATCTATTGTTTAATTTGCTGAGGAACTTTCATAGTATTGTCCATAATTTTTGTACTAATTTGCATTCCCATCAGTAATGTGGCAGAGTTCCTTTTTCTCTAAATCTTCACCAGCATTTGTTTTTATTGTGTTTTAGTAATAGCCAATCTAACTACTGTCACTGTCTTCATGATAGCTAAGCTATGGAATCAACTGGGGTGCCTCTAAAGTGATGAATGATTTAAGAAAATGTAGTATACATAAACAATGGAATATTACTCATTTATAGGAAAAAATAAGATCTTGTAATTTGTATCCAATAGAACAGGGGGACATATATTAAATAAAATGAGCCTGAAACAGAGCACTACAAAATATTTTTAATACTGTGGAAGCTTGAAATACTTGAATGAATTTAGAATAGTGGTGGTGAAATTTTGGAGAAAGAAGACATGAATATGTGTTCAATGTATACTGTAAGAAATATCACACTAAACACCAGTCATGTGTCCAATTAATGCATGTTAATGAAAATAAATTTAATTAAAATGTAATAAAAGAACATTTGGGAGGAAAGAGAGAAATGGAACTTTTCTGGAGTCGGATTTGTACACATATTATAAAACAGTGAAATGGGATGCTGATATGTTTTATAAATACATCTGTATCTGAAAGGTTGTAGGACTAACACAAAATGGAATCAAAGGATATAAAGCTCAGAGATAGACACTACTATTTATCTATGTGTAATATTTGATATATGGAGGCACATTACCTTATTAGGAACAATCTTAGGACAAGGTACGGGATAATAAATGTTTCCTTTTGTTATACAATGTGCTAAAATGAATTTCACATACGTAAAACATAAAGCTTACAATATTTCAAAAGTAATAAAAGAGGTAGTTTAAAGAAAAGAGCAACTACTGTAAGAGTACAGAAAAGAGTCAAAAATAAGAACTTTCTAATTGGATAAAATTTAAGATTTTTAAAAGGTTATATACTACTTTCCATTTGAATATTCCGTAGCATTTCAAATGGAATCTAAACACACACACACACACACACACACACACACACACACACACACACACAGTAAGACTAAAGCGACTATTCAGCAGGCAAGCTCAGTGAGTCAATAAATCATGTTTCCTTGAAAGCATCGATGATAAACAAACCTGAATGCACTAACCTGAATCAATGTCAAGAGAGGAGAAAAGAGAGCAAGCCTGCATTACTGCGGCACTGCAGTGAGCACGCGCTTGGAAAGGTACATGGAAGATGTATTCATTCAAAGAACAAAGAGGACCATACATTATGTTTGCTGGACCTGAGTACCCTGCTATACCTTAAGATTAATTGTATCTGTCAAACTCAAATCTGAAATTTAGGGACTAAAAATGTCAGTGTGTCTCTGGAGAAGGAATGTGGAGAAACTCCAGCACACCTTCCCTCACAGGCACTGTGAATAACAAACAAATGTTTGTCTGTCATGTTTTTTTAGCTAAGGGAAGAAAGGAAAAAGAACCTAGTACTTCAACAATGTTCACAGAAGTATAGTGCAATAGAGGGCTAACATAAGTATCTACAGAGTTCTAAGGATGCAGACTTCTAGACAAGTGGAAGAAATTGGATCTCTGTCACTTGAATTTTACAGTGATCACATTGCTCAAGAAAATCCTTGGTTCTTTTATTTTATTTTGCAGGTGAATCTGTAGAGCAAAAGCTGTACCAATGCTTGTACAATATTTTAAGAGTAGCGTACAGTACTAAAGCAATTATCCAGATAATACCCAGGCATAGAACACTTTTAAAGATAAAAAGGGTATTTTGTTTTGTTAAAGTATACTTATTCGATGCAGTACATAACTGATTCTCTGCAACGCAATTTCTGAACCCACATCTGACTTCATCTGCAGCTTTAGGAGGCAATTTCACATGAAGTCAGACTAGCTTCATGCTGGCAGCATCTAACTATAAGAGTTTGAAATGATGTCGTTCAGGTTTCTCCCCATCTCTAACAACATGTAAATTTAAAAATCCAAGTCTTTCCATGTATCAGAGATATGATATCACCAAATCCAAAAATAATTCTCCAAGGAGTGAAAGCCAATGGGTACCTTATTCTGCCTGAAACCACTGTGTAGAAAGTTCTGGAACATTTTTTATGTACTTCCCAGAAAGCCACAACACATCTGAGTCCCTTTTGTGCATACTTGTGATCTCAATTTCATACGTTATGCTTTGCGAATTGATTTTTATTTCCCTGTGTTCGTTCTGCTCCTTTACACCTGCTTCTGGAATTAACTTCGAAATAAACCATCTCCACTTTGATCTTGATCCTGGGCTCTAAGTTCATAAGAATGTAAAATAAAATAGTGTGATAGAAAAAAAAAAATCTGCGTTCATCACAATTTCTTTTCAGTGAGTACAAACAGAAGTGATACTCTTAGACCTCTTTAAAGTAATGCAAGCACCACTACAAGGTTCTGCATAAACTAGAATAAGTAGAAGTAACTCAAAGTGTTAAAAATTCAATGCACAAGAAGAATGAGTTCAAAGTTGGCGGTCCTTTGCCATTCCTGTAGCAGACATATTAGTATATTTCTCATAGCTCTAGCACTTCACACACCTTTGAAATTGTTGCTTAAACCTCACTAGAGAGTTAGTTTCTTGCACAGAGCCTGCTACCAAGTAAAGATTTAGTAAATGCTTGTGCATAAATCATAAACCCTAGTATTTGAGTGAAACATACAGAAAGCCTGGCATCCATAAAAATTTGTAGTAATTAAATGGGTTTCCTTTAGCCTATTCACAGTCTCGATTACATAGCATTTCCCTTTCTGTTTGATTTCTTCCTATCCACAAAGCCTTTTATTTAGTCTTTGTCTTAGTTACTTTTTACTTGTCGCTGAGACAACATATCTGACGGCCAAAATTTGAGAAAGAAAGGTTTGTTTCTTGCAGTTCTTGGAGGTTTCAGTCCAAAGTCACCTGGCTCTGAGGCAGCGTGGCGTGGCATGGAAGGGCAGCCATTCATGGCGGCTACAAACTGCAAGGAACCCTCAGGAGAGAGACACACCTTCTTCCCTTTGTCATGCAGTGTGCTGGCTCCACCCCTAGGCGTGTGTTGCACTCATACCACCAATCACAGAACTGGACAATGAGCCAATCACAAATGATAGATTTGGTAGAGTCCACAACTCATGAGGCTTGGGGGCCACTGACATAAACTATGGCATTTTTTTTCTCCGAAACAAAAGGAAATAAGCCATCTTAAGTTTTCTTCGATATTCTATCACTCCATTTACCTGCCAGACTTCTTTAATGGGTTGCCTACACTCATTGCCCATGCTTTTACACTTCCTACCCACTATTAAACTTCATTTTGGCCTCTGCCTGCACCACACTCTTGAGTCTCATCAATTTCACCGAAAAATCCTTGAGAGTAAAACCGATGGGTAGTGTCCAGTCCTTGTGTTAGTTGACTTTTCAGCAATACCCTTCATAGTTAATTAGTCTCCTCTTCCCAAAACAGTATTGTGCCTTCATTCCTGTGACATCCCACCCGTTGCTGTCTACTGCTTCATAGACTGTTTTGTGGGCTCATCTTCTATGTGTTCCTTGAATAATTCTCTATAATCTTCATTTTCACGTAGCACTAGTTTCATATGGTCACAGCTGCCTTTTTGCAACGATTATTTCCAAATCTGTAAACACATTTCAGATCATTTTCTCAATTTCCAAAACCTCCCTGCCTTCCTAAGGACTGGATATATAGTTTCGACTGTCACACACATACTTCAAAGTGAGTATTTTCAACACTCAATCTTCTGCATGTGCACTTCCAAAGCATTCAAGCACTTCACTGGTGTTACTTGCCTTTGCAAATGGAAGATAAATGCCTAGTAAAGAATTGTAGAAGGTTGATAAAATATTTGAGGCCTCCTATTTTTTTTACTTCCAATATCATAATGATTACTGCTTGCAATGAAATTATTTCTTAGCTATTTCCCAAAAACTATTCTTCCTTTACTATTTTGGGAGACAGGCGTTTATGTCAGGTCTTAATCTCTCATAAAGATTTATAAATTCTTATACCTAGCTATCATGAAAGCATGTCACTATAATTATTTTTGGTAAGTCTGTCTTCCCCACTACACTGAGTGCTTACAGGATAAGTATGTTCTTATGCATATTCACATTTTAAACTTGTCATAATTGTGAGTTAACTGGATCAACAAAAGAGTGACTGGGCAGCATTCATTTTTGCTCTTTATGTTCTTTCTTAGAAATCTGCAAGAAAGGGCAGTATTTCTTTAAATCCTAAGAGTTAACTAAAAGATTTGGAATTGCAATTTACATCTGAGCCTCCTGTATTTGAAGTTGATTAGCTTACCAGTATTTGTGGCCTATTTGTTAAGAACTGATTCTGGTCAGAAGAAGCCAGTCCGTGTGTGTGTGTGTGTGTGTGTGTGTGTGTGTGTGTGTGTGTGACCTGAAGGCTGTGTCTCCCTTCCCCTAATCCTGCTTTGGTGCTCTGCTTCCCCGCAGCAAACAGGTGAGCAGCCTTTTCTCTGCCATGCTCTACTGCTGTACCGTACTGCCTGGGAGACAGCCCATTAGAGGTTCAAACTGTGAGCCTGAATTGACTTCTCTTCCTGCAAACTGTGATGACTGTTATTGTGTCTCAGTGATGTGGAAAGTGACTGACACATTTCTATTCAGGAATATTATATAACTTGATAACAATAAACAAAAGAAAACTTAAAACCTTGCTTAAAACTATGAGAAGAGTACCTGAATATATATCCTCCCAAAGAATATATCCAAATGCTGAAAAGGTATATTAAAAGGTGCTCAGCATCTCCAATCAGAGAAATAACAATGAAATATCACCTGATAATATGTCTGTTAAGAAAAAATAGAAATTCCACTTTACCCAGTCATTCCCCTTTTAAAAATATACCTAAAATGTTCAAGACATCATCTTCAGTGACAAATGCATAACTATGTTTACAACAGTACAATTCACAAGAGCTAAATTTTGGAAGCCCTCAATATGTTAATTAAAAGATGAATTGATAAGGAGAATATCATATATATAAAATATGTATATCATAAATATGATATATATTCACAAACACAGTGGAGTACTACTGGGGCATACAAAATGATACTTTATGTCATTTGTTAAGACACTAAGTATATAAATAAAGTGCAGATTAAAGTCAAGCATGGTGGGATAGGCCAGTAATCCCAGCACTCACAAAGCTGAGGCAGCAGAATCACTGTAAATTCCAGGCCAGTCTGCATTACAAAGCGATTTCAAGGCCAGATTGAACTGCATACGGAAATCTTGCCTCAAGAAGATGGTTAGTAGGAAAAAAAGAGAGAAAAGGAAGATGATTATAATCCAGTGTTACTCAATGTGTTTAAAAAGTGTATTTTGATTGAATATACTTGTCTTATGTGTTTTATAGGTCTTTGTCTATTAATTACTTGATCTGCATGTAGGTTAATTAGCTTTATAAGAACTTGAATGATACATAAGTGAATTTAATACTTGCAATAAAAGAGAAGGTGGAGGGGAAGAGAGGAAATTGAGATTTGCTATATGCATTTACCAATTCCACAATGAAAGTAATCATTATGTATTGCAAACATGCACTAATAAAGTTTTCAGATATCCACTATCAAAAAGACATTATATAATAAATGTTAGTGTTTTAATGAAGGCATCCAGGACATGGAGTCCTTATACACTGCTGATAGGAATGTAAATTGGTACTGGTATTAAGGAAAATTTATGGAGATGCATCAATAAAACTAAAACTAAACACATCCTAAAAGCAACAAGGCTACTTTGATGTATGTATCCAAAGGAATTAAAATTAGTGTCTCCAACAGACATCCACACTCCCATGATTATTGGAGCATTATTTACAATAGCCCAGATAGGGAAAGAGCATGTGTCCATTAACAAATGAATAGATTAAGAACTTATACAAGGGAATACAGTTTGGCCTGTTAAAATAAATTTTATAATTCATGACAACGTGGATACACATTATGCTAACCAAAAAAGCCCAAATACTACATGATCTTAAGCGTGGAATCTAAGAAAGTTGTACTGAAAAGTTCAAAGTACAGTGGTGGCCAGTAAGGGCTAGGGCAGAGTAGAGGGAAAAAAGGAAGATGTTGATTAAACAGTGCAGACCTTCAGTGACACAGGATAAGTAAGTCTCTGCATCTGATGTATAATATGGTGACTATACTTAAGAGTGTTTTATTGTGTACTGGAAATTTGCTAAAAAATAGACTTCATATAGACCATATACAATGATGAATGTGTTAATTAGCTTCATTGTGTTAATAATTTTTTAAAATAAATTGTACTGTATCAATATATTATGGATATCAATTTTGTGCAATTTTGTTAGTATATTTTAATAAAGCTGGATGATTTATTTTATTTAATTTTAACTTTAGCTTCAAACATCCATATACAGGATTGTTCCCTAACTCTTGCAAAGGCAGCAGCTACAATTGCACGGGGGTGGGCACGATTGTCCTCAAAACCGACTGCTTGCTCACCCCAGCTGGGAGCTTCACTGTGCAGAGTCGCAGCTGTGACGATGAGGGTGTATTTGCACCTGCTCCACAGCAAGGCGACACTGTCACAGGCTTGGAAAGTCGCGTGATCTGGCAGGAACTGTTCCGCATTCCCTGCTGGAGAAGGGAGGCTTTCCCTGCTATGCTTCCTGTCACCCACAACTTTGGACTTTATGGTCCCCACCTGGTCTTCGAAAAAAATGTATTTTTAATGAAGAACAAATCAAAGTTTTAATGAACAACTCAAAGTTCTCTAAAACTTAGGAATAATCAGCGCATTTGAAATATATTTTGAGTTATAGCAACATATTCCTCTTAAAATAGTATTTCAAATAAACAAATGTATTTTATGAAACCAAGTACATTTTAACTACTTTGATATTAGGGGAACCAACCAGCTTGAAAGAAGTAAAAATACCTATTTATTTTTTTTAAAAAATAACTGGAGGATATTTTGTTTTGCTTTAACAAAACATTCTAATTTGATCAAATTAATCATTTCTGTAACTACCATATAGAGAAAGTAAACTAGAATTTTGACGCTTTTCAGGATTTTTAGTTGTTTTGATACTTCGAAGTTTTGTCTTGAATATATTAAATGCATAATGAATATATTTTAAGAAATGTCACTTGTTTTGTTGATTCTTATAATTTAATAAATTATGGATTTAACTAGCCTTTTGTGCTCACTATGATGAAAATGTTTGACAACATAATAAAACTTTGGAGAATATCAAATAACTTAAAGAAACAAATGGTTCTCAGGGCATTAGCAAAATCAACTAGAAAATGAGTCGGTTCCAGCTTATCCTTATCTATTGATTAAAATAAACCTCATTAATCTTTTTACCTGGGTATGCTTTCATATTATTTAAATTAGTTAAAGCAATAAAAACACAAAAATAACATAATTGCCAAATACTGAAGACTTTTTTTTTGGCAATTGAGACTAGATTTTTCTCTAAGAAATCTGATGATGATGCCTTATGGTGTTGGAAAAAGGAAATTTTTGAGGAAGTAATGTGGTCATTATTGAGATTTAAGAACACTTTTATTTTCAAAACAGGAGGATCCTTTATGTATAGATTTTGCATACATTAAATTCAGCTGCATTACTCAGCCATTCCTTATGTAATCTATTTTCAATGTATGCTGCATCATTTACACCAGGGAGATAAGCATCACACTCTTAGTCTTCTTGTTCATATGACTACTATAATGAATGAATAGGAATCGATCTGAATGTAAGACTCTGTTTACTTCAACAAATCTGCAGACACATCTGTCCATCAGAGTTAGAAAAAAGAGACAAAGAATATGCCCTGTAAACTTAGAGTATTTGGCTGGTTTATGATAACGTGATACAATTTGCATTGTTTTTCTGTAGTCACACGTTCATTTGCAAAGATTTAGTCCAATTCACAGTTGTACATTAATGCACATAGGAATCAGTATTGAAGGCTAAAAGAATGGAACAGTTTCTGAACTCTGTCTACAAGTCACATGACCACAGTGACTAATCTGAACTTTGAAGACTATTCACGTAACATTCATTTTAGTGATAGAATTGTATTATTCTTTTCTGACCAAGATCTCCAGATACCAAAATTAGTACTATGGTTTGTCACTATACAACTGATCTCTTTGCAAACATTATGACGTTTTCTGTAAGTTATGCATTGGAATTCCAGACTTTGTGACTAAAGACTTTAATACTGAAGCAAACAAATTTTAAGGCGGTCCAATTCCGTTAATTAGTCAATAAAATACAACATTAGAAAGATTAATATTGGAATACTAAAACTGCATTTTGTTGCTGTTTAGCTAGATTTTTTTGTGCCTAAGTATTTTGCTCAGTTAAGCATATATAGAATTTAGTCTCCAAAGGAAAGCAATCTTATGTGGACTTATGTGGAAAAAATAAGCCAGAAATAAAATGAATTGCATGCTGAGTTTTATAAATTTCCAGTAAGTCAGACAAATTAGAATGTGGTAATACCTGAGCCACGATGAGAAACCTCTCATAAAGTCTTCATGAGGATAGCAAGACCATGGAAATTAAGAAGGGTAAAAATTGCATAATGAAATACTTTAATAAATGTGCTGCACATTTTCCTGCTATTGTACCATTATAAAATCTTAACTGTATGTTGTGTCATCAAAATTCCATAATTTATGTAAAGTTCCTTATAAAAAGAATAAGTTTTAACAGTTTTACTGCAGTGTAAAGTGCACTTTTCTGACTGGTACTAAACAAATAGATATCAACATGCATGCTGGTTTGAAAATGAAAAACATAAGGTGAAAAACAGTAAACCATTTGTGGAGCAATTCTCCAATATTCACTAACTTACAAGTTATGTATCCATTAAACCTAAGAATGTCAAAGCTACAGGGAGAAAAATATATGGCACTGGCAACAATTTGCAATTGGAGCATTCGGACTCTCCCCATGCGATTGAGCTTATGTAGGGCTTGATGCAGGAAGATTATTCTCCTTTGCATTTCTGCACTTTGTCATCCAGGACCCACTAGAAAGCCCACACTAAATGCTGGCACTTTGTTCTTGGACTTCCTAGTCTGCTATCCTGTGAGAAATAAAATTATATTCTTTGTAAATTGCCCAGTCTCAAAAATTCTTTTAAACCCTACCAATAGAGGATTTAGGCAGTGACAGATACATAGTAGCTACTATTATTTTTAAGGTTATTACTAGTAAAGTGCTATAATAAATGAGTATAAAAAAGAAGTGTGAGCATTAGCTAATGAACTATTTAGAGAATCCAAATAAAGGAAGGAAATTAGGAGATGGGTAAAGGTGAGAGAGAGAGAGAGAGTGAAACGGGATAAGAATGAAATTAAGATGTACTGCGTACATGTACCAACTCCCCACAAGCATGTAAACATTATATACCACAAACAGGTTCTTAAAATGAAATAGCAATGAAATTCAAAAACATTGTTTTGATCACATAAAGTTGGCACCATACAGTACTCTAAACACAAGAGATTCGATGGGGCCAAAAATATCCCAATTTCAAAAAGCTTAGTGTTATTAATTTAAGAGAATTTTCTCTATGAATATTTCAATGGGAAACCATAAGAAAAATTGACAATTCCCTTGCATCGTGAAGAATACAATGATAAGTCAGAGCAGAGCGAGGTGGAAAATGAAGAGATGGAGCACTTAGGTTTGAGAGAAAAATGAGGTAATGTTTTCTTGGAGGTGGTACAATCTATGCTAAGACAATTAGGACTTAATTATTGATTTAGCAACTGTTTATGTGTTGTCTGTTATGTGCATGAGATTGTTGTGAGTGCTTTACAAAGGAGTCGTTATTTATTTATTTAAGTAAATTTCTAACAGCTCTAAGAAGTAGAATTAAAACACGCATGGGTTACGACACTTGCCCAATGTCTTCACACCTGGAAATGGTTCTCTAGTCACTGCTCTTAACTGGAGTATTGCTCTTCCTTCAGGATGTGTTTTAATAAACTCTGTTGGAATGACCTAGAGTACAAAGGGGTGGGACTTTTGAGGGCTGGTGAGTTCTCCCCAGAAGTCTATGAGTCTCTTGACGACATCAGAACAATGGAAGGATATTGGAAGAAATATCAGGAAACAAAATGGTGAATGATTATGAAGGTGCTGGAGTGCCAGCAGCAGTATCTGGGTATCTCTGCTAATATCTTCCTGGTGAGCACTCAGCTAACATTATATAACTGCACATTATACTGCATTATTATTATGATATATGTGTATCTTATATGTATTTGTAATATATAGATTAAATAACATGATTAGATATATTATAGATTTATAGATTACAGATAGGTTATAGATATAGATTATAGATATAGATATATAGATTACATAATGATTATGTTAATTAAGCATAGGCAATGCACATGCATTCTTGGAATACCAAAACTTAAGTTTATCCTCATATGTTTTACAGTTAATTAATCTCATGCTCATTTGTGCTTATTATCTCTTTTTTGAATAACCACACATGATATTATTGTTAAGAATGCTTCCAATCCTAAAATAAAGGGAGATTGCCAAACAGCAATTCAAATGATCAAAATTAAGCTATATATTCTAGGGGAAGTCTAATTCCAGTTTTTATTTTTCCCAGGAACAGTTTTATGTTTCTCCAGTATCCACCAGTTGGGCTAAACTAGGTTGTCAAAAAGCATGCTTTTAAATGATCAGAATTCCTTCTTTCTGGAAGCACTGAGGAAGTGTATTTAAAATACTTGCTAATTTTTAAAATAAAAGGTTTGCAAAAATTTTGCCTATACATAATTTTAAAGAGTTACTTTTTCTATGAAAAAGAAGAATAAGTACATATATATTTATGAGGTCTTCTTTCTCCCCAAACAAGTTGCTAAATTGAGACATATACACTATTTTTTGTATATCTTTCCAGAAACAAAGTATGTAGAAGAAAGTTTGAGGTGTTTTAAAATTTATTTATAGTAGTTGTTCAGTTTTTTTAACATAAAGCAGGATTCTATCATTGTATTGTTCCTCAGTTTTTTCAACTATGATGTGCAGTAAATATTTGATTTTTTTAAAATTGCAGTACAAATACATTGCTATTCATGAACCCCCCCAAACTTACTCCACTTCGTGCTGCACATGTTTATCCCTTCCTTATTGCTACTTTCTGAAGCATTTCTGTAATTCCTCTTTCTTCAGTGTCTTTTGAAGCACTGTTATACCTACTCCATTGTCCCAAATCAATTCAAAATGTTTATTTTTTGCGGTTATTTTGAATTTGGGGAAGAGATAAAAGTAATATGATGCCTGGCCTGGTGAATAAAGTAAGTGAGGACACACTGCAATGTTTTTATAATTGTACCTTTCTTTTGGATGGTACTTGACTGCAGCATTCACCTTGCAGTCACATCTCATAAAGACACACACAAAAGACGGGGTCCAGAACTGCTTCAGAAAATGGCAAGAGCCATAGAATAAGTTTGCGTAAAGTAAGAGGGAGTACTGTGACAGGAATTATTGGAAATGTGTCTTTGACTGACTGTGATAAATGTTTAATTTAAATATTCATTGTGTGGTATATTTTGAACAGCCCTAGACTATGTTACCAGTCTTGTTATACAAGTTCCGTCATTCTTTTAAATAGTTGCATAGCATTGTAATGTGTGGATGTGTTGTAAAGTACACAACTAAAAAGATGTTTAAAACTGTGTCATTGTTTTCTAATACTGATGGTGCAACAGACATATTTCTGTGTATGTTGTTGGCCATTTGTACAATTTCATGTATAGTAAATGCCTAAAACACAAATCACTAGTTCCAAATTTTAGTTTCTCATTCAAAGTACTATTCCTTAGGTTAAAATTATTTCTAAAGCATTGTAGTGGTTTCTTGTCCTTACCATTTCCAAATCTGCCCCTTAAATCATTTCTTATTGTTGTTTAATTTTATAAATTCAGAGTATACCCAAATGATCTTTGATTTGTTTGCCACGCTTAGATGATAGCTGCCTGAATAGGAAGCTGTCCATGTAGTAACATTCTCACTCTTTTCCTCTATGCCTGCAGACATTTGTCGGCTTTATTACAATTTTTACATCATAAAAGTTTGAAATAATTCTAGACACCATTTTATGTTTTCTTTCCCGTTTTGTTATAATAATAATAATGTCCAGTGTTTCATTTTAAAATAAAAATAACAATGTAGTCAGAACAAACTTCCAGCCTTTCTACATCATTGCACATTTTTTACAAAAGAGCCTCCTGACCTCCACTGCCCTGACAGAAGTTCGACATTTGTTATATTTCTTTGGAGTGGGAACATATTTTAGTTACAGTAAAGATGGGGCTTTTTCCCTTGTATTCTTGTTGTTATTTTTGGAAGCTTTTATTGAAAGAAACAGAGAGAAAATGTTATTAAACTGTCATCTTTCATCAAACATCTTCTGAAATTCTGCTTCTTAACGAACTCCTTACTCATTAAAGTGGTAAATTCATGAATTTCACAGTCCTGGATTTGTCATATGCTAGCAGTGGAACTCAATTTCTCTGAATCTCGATTTCCTTATTGTAATAAAGGATTCTCTTAAGTAAATTTTCTTCCAGTTTTTTGAGAAATCCCCATCTTACAAATATTATCTAAACTTAGTTATTAGTAGCTACCGTTTTACTCTGAAAAGAGCTCTGTATGGGATATAAACAGGATAAGCATTCCATTTATCATTAATCTTTCTCCTAATATTATGCTGATTAAATGAGATGCTAGCAAACAGTACAGCTCATATCACATCATGTATTCAATAATGCTAGTATCCCTGTAATGCCTTCATCACTCTGTTCTGATCAGTTTTATACTATTTTGTTTTGTATGAATCCTCTGTGTGTGAAGATACAGACAACTATTTAGACTAAAACAAGAGATATTATGGTAGCCACTGTGATCTCCTGTTGTCTTGCTTTGAAATCTGTGTCACAGTGTTTTCTTCTGATCTGCTTTGTTCTGTTTTGTTATGTTTAGCTTTACCCTCTTTAAAATAAAATAGTGCTAGGATCTCTGTTTCATCAATGCTCTTTTCTATCCGGATTCTATACATTAAATTAAAATATGCCTTATTTATTTGAGTGGAGGATTTTCAAGCCTGGTTGCAAAGTAATAGATTGCTCAGAAACACTGCCAGCTTGGAGGTTCCCCATCCTGGTGCTCTCAGAAACCTGACTTTCTTATTGCTTCAGAATTTAAGCCTCACAGGCTTGTAGTGTTCTCACAGAGAGAATCTATAGAAGGTCATTCTAATAATGATCTCAGTCTCTTTATGTACCTTTCCACTGAATACACTACATTGATTATGTAAACTATACTTTTCTTTCACAGTAAAAAATATAATCTAAACTTCAAAATCTGACTAAATGAGAAGTTGCTGAGAACTATCTGAGAATAACAAGTGCAATGCAAGGATATTTACCTAGCCTTATGTAAAACACTGCATCACTCCAATTTGTGAGCATACAACTGAGAAATGGTTGGTGTGGCAGAACGGTCAAGCATCAACGATTGCATTTTGATTCATTATGTTCACTTATCTATATGAACTTCCTGGATTAAATGAAAATTACTTTCTTTGATGACTTTGATAACTCTACTACACCATATTTGATATGTACAATATATTAAATGTATTGCATGCACTTTGGACTATTTTAACATAAGGAAAAGATACTACATTTATCTCTGGGCCAAGTAATGAACTTTAAATAAGGAGAATATAATGAATACTGAGGGTTTTGCATATACCTCAGTGACGGTAAGTATCTGCCTGGCAAGCGTGAAGTCATGAGTTTGATTCTAAGTACAAAAGAAAAAGAAGAATACTAAATGGGCTGATGAAGAAATACACTAATTTTTTTTTCTAATTTTCCCTTCTAGATTTTGCAAAATATGTCACTGCACTCATTTTGAAAGTATTCACATAACACCATTAGAAATAAAGAGATATATGAATGCTTATACATAAGAAAAATAAATAATCTCTATACTAGGCATATTTTATAACTGCTTTTTGGTTTCCTGAGTCTTAATATTACTTAGTAAGTCTGTATCAGCTTCTCTTATTTCATAAATTATCCATATTGAAGTAAGATTTTCACAAAGAAATTAAACAATGCAATCATGTTTCAATTTAACTCTTTTTCTTCATTATATGTAGAGAAGTGTGAGGCTGCACTAAATAAAATGCCCATATAGCAATGCACACTATTTATTTAAAATACACTTTTAAATACGAGTTTCATTATGAAAGTGTTTTACATAGAATGACTTTAATGAGCTGTCTTAGATTGCTTTGTTGTACTTCAATTGATACACTGGCTGTGGAAACCAAAATATGAAATCCATCTCTTTATTACCTATCTCTTTAGTGAGAAGTTAATTTTACCACATGGAAAGCATGTTGTGTAAAAGTACACTAGGTGTACTTTGTAGTCTTGAAAATTAATAACATTCTAATAAAAAAGGCATCCTGAAATAAGTCTTAGCTAACATGAAAATGCAGTGTTTTTATGTCTTAGAAAAGGTCTTCCTATGCAATTCGGACTGGCCTTAAACTCATTATGGAGCCCAGGATGGCCTAGACTCATACTGATCCTCTTGCCTCAATCTTCTGAGTGCCAAAATGGCAGGCATGACCTATCATGCCTAGTCCAAAAATGTAGTATTTATTAAATCATGATGGAGTTTTGGTTATTTTTAGAGTGGGATCAAATTTAACCTCATAATAATGCACATATCCAAAATTGTAATATACCATACACAACAGTAAGTCACAAAAGACCATCACAATAAAACCCCAAAATTAAAGTCCTCATTTAGCAAATAATGCACATCAAACAGGCACTATTCTAAGGGGGTACTGTTGGTATTTCCAGAAAAATATTATTATATTTTGGTTTCCCCAAGATAGATGTATTCTGCTCCGTGTAATTGTGAATTTGCTATAGTTAATTTTAGAATAAGTATGGTTGAAATTCATGATTTGAGTATCAAGTTGAGAGGGATAGAATGTTTAATTAAAATAAATTTTGTCAAATAGTGCATTTTGGGAACTCCTTGGGAGATAGTAAATCACACTTTTGAGTGTATCTAGGTGGCTCACAGAGGTGGAAACTTGGGGTCTCTATATGTCACATGGCCTCTCAGAATCTTCTGAAACCATGTTACACATAAATCTCTCCACTTTGGGGTTGTGGATGTCAGGTATTTTGTGCAATGTAGGAAAGATGACTCATACAAGATGGAAAAGGAATTCCTAATAAAATAAGGAAATTACAAATGAAAACTTCCATTCATTTCATAGCATATAATTTTAACCTCTGTTTAAAAGAAAAGTTTCTGGAAAGCTACCCGTAAGAGTTTGAGCTCAAAGATAAAGAAAAGTTGACACATTTTAAATACTGAGTGCTTAAAAATCAACAAGAAAAATTGTAATATACAGGATGTAAAAATTTAAGAGACAAAACTAAGTAACATAGGAACATTAGCCAGTAGCGCCATAAAAACATTCACTCACTCTGACAATGGAGTTCCCATTTAACCACACACACACACACACACACACACACACACACATATATATATATATATATATATATATATATATATATATGGTTAAGTATATATTAGTGCTGAAAGATGCTGAAACTGAGTACCTATGGCATATAAATTTCAAATTATTAGACATTTTCTCAGAAAAAATGTGACTATTTGTTAAGGACATGAAAAGCCAGTATACCCTTTGATGCAGCAAATAGTCATCTAGGAATATAAAGAGCAAGCAAACATTGAGACAAAATTCAAATATAAAGTATTTAGAAATATGAGAGTTCTAACCGTAAAAAGCAGTTAACCATCCAATTACTGAGCAATAGTATTAATCACTACATATCATTGTCCATTCATATGAGTCATCACGTATGCAATAAACTTTGTGCATTTTTGATTCTTACAAAAACATTTGTTGTATTTCACAATATTGACAAATAAAAGGGAAACATTACATGAATATTTTAATCAATGCAAAGATCATCCTTTTAAAAAATACTTTTTTTAAGAATATTTAAAATCTGAGAAATTCTGTATTTCTACATGACAGAGCTTCTACGTGATGAAACATGATAACCCTTCACTCCTGCAATGTACACTTTGAGTTCTTTTCTAGAGTTTGACAGGCTTCTATGGAACAATAAAATGTGTCACAGAGCATATGAAACCACTTCTTCAATTAATATTCAATATTTGTAGCACCAATCTTGCTAGGAGACATATTCCTTTTATTTGGATTTGATGAAACAAACTGGCATGCTGTAAGATTTCCCTCCAGAGAGGGCAACACCGCCAGGAAGTAAAGGGGTTCTCCAGCAGATGGCTGGTGTGAAAATTTGGCCCTTGGTCTAACAGATTGAAAGCAATCCAATGCTGCCAACCACCACTGGTGCTTGATAATAAATTCTTCCCTGATTGAGCCTCTGATAGG
Source organism: Cavia porcellus (assembly GCF_034190915.1). Lineage (NCBI taxonomy): Eukaryota > Metazoa > Chordata > Mammalia > Rodentia > Caviidae > Cavia > Cavia porcellus. Next base: position 109,275,700 of record NW_026947486.1, on the reverse strand, counting down.
ACCACACAATCCTTCAGGATCTTGACAAGTTAGCAAGACTCTGGAACAGCGTCCAGTTAGATTATTACCAAATTCTTGATCACAAAAAGTGAACAATGATAAATGCATATTGTGTTAAACTCCAAAATTTTGGTGACATGTACTATTCCATGACAAGAGCTAATTAATTTACTACCAAAATACTAAATTGAAGTACAAAATTAAAATAGTATATAGTGCTTGTAGATCATCTTTGCTGTGTAACAGCCCCCAATCTTCAGTGGCTTAGAATAAAAATGCACATTTCAAAAGTGACCGGAGCCGCGGGAGACAGGAGGCCAGACTTGAGCAGGATCAGCTCTCAAACTTTATTGCGTACAGCGAACCGGACCTAACAAGGTCCGCCACCCTCAACGTTGGTTCCTCTTCCGCCGTTGGGGGCAGGAACAACCTCTTATAAGGGGAAGCAGTATCCAATCACAGAGAAGCGCGCCTAACAAGCTGATAGGCTAGCGTCACGGGTAACTGGGCAGATATGACAATTTGGCGGGCTTGTTCAGGCCGGGAAGAACCCGGAAGCAGGAAATGGGCGCCATTCATAGGCGGCTTCCCACATCTCCCCCTTTTTTATTTATTAAAATAGGATGGTCTGTGGGTCCCTCCAAGGTGTCTATGACCTTGTTGCTGTTAGACACCTAGGAGTGGGCCTACCTTGTAGGCCGAGGCATGAGAGAATGTAGAGGTCTATACCCTGCTGTGCATCACCCTGTTTTGTGCATATCCTTGCGCCAGGACCATGCTCAAGGTGAGTGGTTCATTTTTTTCGCAGGGCCAGGCTTTTGTGAACCAAACCTGGATGCATATAGACATTCATTCCTGCCTTCCCCCCAACCTTTGGGGCGGATGGCACTGCAGTACCCTTGGTCTCGCATCTCAATGCCAATAATTTGACTCTGGGAGGGACCCCTGGCCTTATAGGCCATGTATATCTGAGTGGAGCCTGTCTTAGGTTGACCGGGAGGGCTTTTCCCGTCTTACCCGTCATTGGCTTGCCCACTCAGCTCTTATAGCTGATGTTCTGCAATGTGAAGGTGATATGCGGCGGCCTGCTGGCCTGATGGGCCACCTGCTGCCATTTGCATGGCTGCCATAGCTGTGATCTTAACCTGCTGCTGAGTTTGTATGAGGCGATCTAACAAGCATTTAATAACCACAAGCCCTACTAGGATGGCCACAGGACAGGGGTGATTAATAGGAACCCACAGAATAGAAAAAGCTCCAAACCAGACATTTTAGTTTGTAGATGGTCTCGGGCGCTGAGCGTCGGTCCCAGAAGGGTCGAGTTGACTTGTGTCCGCGGGCTTATCCTCCTGTGCTTTATCAGGAACTGGTGGGGAGTTTACTGCTCGCGTCAATCTTTCCGGGACCCACAGCGGTTCGCAGCCTGGTTCCTGTGGGAAAACACAAACCGCACCTCGGGTCCAGCTAACCACTGGATCCGGGCCCATCCATTGTCCCGTAAGGACATCTTTCCATCTAACCAGCCCTTTGTCGGCCGGGGACGGGTTATTGTGCTCCATGGCAGGGGAATGATTATTGTGATTAAGGTTTAAAAAATTTATGGTAAAGAGTGCCAATGATATTCTTCCTTTGGGCGTTAGGCCATGGCCTATCCCTCCTTTTTGCTTTTGTAAGACACCCTTGAGTGTCCGATGTACCCGTTCAATGATGCCTTGTCCTTGAGGGTTATATGGAATGCCATGTTTAAGGACAACATCCATTTGTTGACAGAATGTTACAAGAGTTTTGCTGGTGTAAGCAGGACCATTGTCTGTTTTTAATATATTGGGCTTTCCCCAAGCAGCCCAGGCTGCCAGGCAATGATTAATAGCATGGGTGGCCCTTTCTCCAGGTTCTGCCGAAGCAAACATAACCTGAGAAGCGGTGTCAACCGAAACATGTACATATTTGAGTTTTCCGAATTCTGGGATGTGTGTAACATCCATTTGCCAAATATGATTGGGGCGAAGTCCTCTTGGGTTAATGCCAATAGATTGTTGGGGTGAAGAGATCACACAAGCTGGGCAATACCGTACAATCTCTCGTGCTTGTGCTCTCGTGATGTTGAAGCGCGCCATGAGGGTGCGGGCATTAACATGGAACTGAGAATGGAATTTTTGGGCTGCTTACAGAGGGTTGGGAAAGGTGAAGACCCATATCGGGCGCGTGGCCAAGTCTGCCAAGGCATTGCCCTCCGCCAAGGGCCCAGGTAAATTAGTATGGGCTCTGATATGTGAGATGAACACTTTTGAGGTTCTATTCCATAACTGATGTTGAATACCTAGGAATATGGAGGCTACCGTTGAAGAGGGTTTAATGGGACCCGCTGTCTCCAGAACTTGGAGAGCATTTACCACATATGGAAGGAACGTCCTCCTCCTCCCCCAGAAGGGGGCGCAGGAGGTAGTCCGGGAAGTAGCTCTCCCTCTAACCAGGGCGGTGCCATAGGTTGTGGTGGCAGCCCAGGGAGCAACTCCTCTTCCGGCCACGGCGGTGCAGTGGGGCCTGGCGCCCTGAAGGGGGCGACCATGGGTCGCGAACTTGCCAAAGGGCGGAAGGGCTTAAGCTCCTCCCGTAAGGCGGAGTAGCTCAGGCAGGGTGGTGTTTGGTTCCCCTTTTTATCTTCCCGAGCCCTAAGTTCCTCTTTTAACGGTGTAGGAGGGTCATGCTTAGCAAAGACGACCTCCTCTTCTGAGCCTTCCGAATCCGAATCAGAATCGGAGCCCTTGTGTTTCTCTGGAGGCCCAAAGTCAGGTGTGACTTCGGGCTCCTCCGAGCACTCGGATCGAGCTTTGTCAAGAGCCTGTCGGGCTGAGCAAAGCCCGGGGATTTGTTCGTCCGTCAGACAAGCCCTAATCAGTTCCCACAGGGGTAAAACCATGGGATCCAAGCGTCCCTCTTCTCGGGCGCATCTAAGATCCCCTCCTAACTTCTCCCATGACGGGAGAGTTAGAGAGCCCGTGGGCCAAAACCAGGGGGCAATTTCATTAACACGATCCGGAAATCTCGAAAGGGTGACCCGGTTTATGTCAGCGAGGGGTTTGCGAGCAGCGTTGCCCACAATGGCGAAACGAAAGCGAAACAAATGCAAAGAAAAAAAAAAAAGACCGGCGTCCACCCGTGTGGCGCTCAAAATCTGTTAGGTGCGTCCACCCAACCCAGGCGATCCAGTACTCACCTGTCCCGGGAACCGCTGTATCTCACGTAGCTGATCAGGGTGAAGAGAAGAGGTGCTTGCGGCCTTCCGTTGTTATTGGGCCAGGTCCTCCGTCGTACCGCAGGCGACAGCAATCGTACCTCCCGGCCGAAGAGGCATGTCGCTGAGTCTTTTACCTTTTTCCCCGTACGGGCCACCAGATGACTGGAGCCGCGGGAGACAGGAGGCCAGACTCGAGCAGGATCAGCTCTCAAACTTTATTGCGTACAGCGAACCGGACCTAACAAGGTCCGCCACCCTCAACGTTGGTTCCTCTTCCGCCGTTGGGGGCAGGAACAACCTCTTATAAGGGGAAGCAGTATCCAATCACAGAGAAGCGCGTCTAACAAGCTGATAGGCTAGTGTCACGGGTAACTGGGCAGACATGACAATTTGGCGGGCTTGTTCAGGCCGGGAAGAACCCGGAAGCAGGAAATGGGCGCCATTCATAGGCGGCTTCCCACACAAAAGTTGCAGTATTCCCAGCTACTGTGAATCTAGTTTGTCTTCTGTTTTTTTTAAAAGAAAATAAATGCCATCAGTTTTGCTCATACCTAAATCATTCCATGACTTTACCACACATATTGTCCTTCAGTGATTTTAGATTAGTTTTATCTGAGAAAACAACACAGTTCTGAGAATAAAAAACTGCATATATAACTACTCCTTCTTTTCTTGGAGAACTGTCATTATGATAAAAATGTTCTATAAATTATCCCATCATTTCTTACAAAGAGAAAATCTTCACACACTATCTGAATACATTTAAAAAATTTAACATGTGCAGAATGACATACTAATAATGTGATATTAGAAGGCAATGTAAAAAATCACACATAGACAAAAGATTACTATTCAGATTCTACTCAAGAAAAAAATCACATGAAATACATTCTTAGTTTTTTTTTTTTATAAAGTAAGAAATAAAGGTTAAATTTGCCAGTTTTTTTACACATAAGATTGAGACTGCACATATAATCAACTGCCAAAATTTGAGCCAAGCATAGTGGCACATGCCTATAATTTCAGCAGTTGGGAGGCTGAGGCAGGAAGATTGCTGTAAATTGGAGGTCAGCCTGGGCTACATAAACAAGTTCAAGGCCAGCCTGAATTGCAAAGTGAGACCTTAACTCAAAAAGAAATCTTAGTGACATATTAGCATTCATATACAATGATAAAATCACTTTAGTTTATATTAATCTAAAAATACATTGATATTAATGCATGCTGTAGTCAGGGGTTATTACACAGAGAACATTCAGGTCAGGACATGGAGTTTATAATATTTTTATAATGGTCATTGGAAGTTAACACAGGAGAATGCAGGAAATCCATCCGCAACACCAACGACATAGATTATTTAGTCAAGAGTCTACACCCCATGGCAATGTCCCACAGGAGTCCAGATAAAAACCCAGAGCTCAGGACAGTGCCTCCACGAGTCCAACTGGAAGTCCAGGGCCCACAAGGGCTCACGCCAGTCTCTTTTATGGATTCATGCCGGGAAGACCCAAGGGTCAGCGGTGGAAGCCAGAAAGTCTATGCCAGCAGGATGAAGGAGCTGTGCTAGTGGGATGAGGGTTCTACACTGGAGCCGAGAAGTCACACTCACAACAAAGAGCGGGGCTGTCCTGAAAGGAACCACAGCTGTCCTCAGCGACATGGAGGCCCCGAGCTCCTCCGACGACAAGCACAGTCGGGAACATGCCAGGAAGCAGCGTGAGGAGTTCACCCTGGAGACCAGGCAGCACATGTCTTCCCCTCCGGAGCCAGGAAGCAATGCTCAATGTGAAGGCCAAAGCTTCTCCAGGAGAACCAACAGCTCAGACAGTAACGCGTAGGAGAACCAACAATGCCTCCATAACGCCTCAATCCCTCTCCAACAGCTCTCCTCTCCACCTATTTATCCTGGCAGCCCTCCTCAGGTGGAGCATCTTCTCTCAATGCATGCTGATGTAATCCAGCTGGCATTAAGTTGACCACTAGTTATCGAACCATAACAATGCATCAATATAGTTGACTCATAAATGCTAAACAAAATGGGAATAATGATTTTGTAAAAGATTCATCTTGACAGTGTTAACTTCACAGCAGCCTGACACTGATTGACTCACATTTCAAACACAGTAGACTCACGCTAGTGCTATTCTTGAGGTATACAGTTAAAAAGTCAAGTTTATTCAGAGACATACAACAAGTCTCCAAAGCACAAGTGATCCTATTATGCAGTAGCAACAATAAACTTAAATGTGGATAACAAATAAGAGCTCTGCTGAGCCGTTTATAAATACATCAGATTAGTTAAAATTATATTGAAAGTCAATTTTGAGATTTTCTAAAAATGTTACTGTCAATTTTCATACAGTGTTTGTTGTAGTTCAACATTTCTGTTTAAATGTGTACAATGAATTGTTATTCAAATGTCCCAGCTTCTCCTTAATATTTTATTGCTAAGCCAGTTAACTGGCCATCTTCTTCAACTTTTATTATTTCTTGGAATTTCTGAGCAAATTCCTTTGCAGCGATTTTGCGGACGGTACCTGTTTTAGCGAGAGTTGATACCGATTTAAAATTACCCACTCCACTACGGCTAAATGATGGGGGAGGAAATGTAGGAAATCCCACAAGCATTAGTGAGCTGAATAAAGATAATCCTCCACGAAAAGAAGAAATTTACTTCCTAAGGGTGAAAGTCCAGTTAGGTAGAATTAATTGGCATGTTTATGGCTTTTAATTCTTCAAGGATATCTTTGGGTCCTGATAAAGACCGCAAATGGTTATGGAAGAAATCAAGTGAAAAATGGTCTCTTCCACCAAAAAATTCACTTAAGATACCATTTGGGATCCCGAATGTGAGGTCAAGCTCAAAGCCACTGTCATAATCATTTCTATCTCCTTCACTAGTACTTAATCCGCCTTTGCCTTATTTATCATTGATTTCTCATTTTTTATGGTCTGATAATACCTCATCTGCCTCAACTACTAGAATTTTACCTGTTTCTTCTCTGTTCTCAGAATTTTTTGCTGAATGCCACATCTGTACCAATTTCCCAGGTGCCATTTTAATATCCTGAGATGAGGAATTTCTCTGCACATCTAGAACTTTATGGCAAACCAGCATGGTGTAACAGACTATTGAAATGAGTCCAAGGACTTGGCTTCTTGTGTTTCTCCCTTCTCCAACAGCAAAACGCTTATTTCGTGATTTTACTCAGTCTCATACATTTTTTGATTCTGCAACCCAGTTCCTGTGTTAGACATTCCACTTCTTGTGCCAAAGAGGAAGAGAATAAACCGTGAGCTAAATCTGAACCACACGACTACACTGAAAGCCTCTGCTCCCATGTGGTTTACATTGCATCCATCTGTCATGGTTGTAGTATTGAAGGCCTATATTCTGGATGGAAGATTACTTTCAGATCACAGAAGCTTCTCATACTTTCCTGTCAGGGGCCATTCCACAGTCTCTCTCCCAACATCACATGGTGAAAAACTGGATTTCTCACTTCTAATCGCCCTCGTTTTTCTCATATTTTAAATCTGTCTTCCACTTATGCACAGAGCCAGAGAAACTTACTGCTTTCACAGGGCTCATGTGGTCGAGCCCAGCCCACCTAGATAATACACATATATTAACGTCATTTTACTTGGGACTTTAATTACACATGAAAAATACCATCACAGCAGTGTCCCGATTAATGTTTGATTGCATAATAAGTGGATGGAATCTTGGGAAGAAAAGACACCTTTAGAATTTTTCCCACTACATTTACATATTACTTTCATAATGAAAAACTATATACATTTTAAAAGCTCAAAAACTATACTGATGAATTAACACTGAATAAAACAGGACAGAAAAAGGTAACATTCACCTGAATCAAACCATCATTCATCCACTTTTTAGGCTGCTTTAGTAGTCACCTTATTTAACATACAGGCATGACTGAAGCTAAATTGTTTGACTATTCCAAGGCCTAATATGATAATGCTTATAATTTTCCTAAGCAAAACGCTTACTGTATGATTCTCCAAAAGTGGATGCTCAGTGGACTTCAGTGTAAATTTTGCATCAAATAAATTCCTGATATTGAACAAAGTGTAAACAAAGTCAACAGGACATACAGATGAATATACAATAGATAGATGACAGAGAAATGCATACAGAAAGTGCATAGGTAATATATTTTGGTGACTTGATGCCTACCTGTACATCAAGCTATCATAATTTAAAATCCTGTAGAAGTGCACAGCTCCATCTGTGCCCCATCAGTGCTGTTCTTTCTGTTGGCAGGGAGGTTGGATACAAAATGTGTATGAGATGTTTCTTTACCCAGGATATGAGTTTTTCTTCACAGTATCTCATAGCATGTGCCAAACAGGCGATGAGTCAGCAAGTCTGAAACCAAACCAATCTTTTCATAAACGATTACAAATAGCTGTCATTCTATTTCCAAGACTACGGATTTAATTTTTAAATGAGTTTTCCTTGGAATACAATTAACAATTGATGAATTTAAATTTATAGTATCACATAAGGAAGAGCCTTTAGAGTTACTAAAATTCAGTGGGCCAATTTCTAAAGTGTGGATTGAGGTAGAGTGAGCCCAAGGGATCTGCTCCATATCCCACATCTCCTGTTGAGTTATTTGTAGAGCAGTGGAGTAGACAGAAACTGTCTAACCCTAAGCAAGGCAATAATTATATCATTATTTCCCTTGGTAACAAGATACTTGTCTACTTAGGCCATGATTTCCTCTAAGTAATTCACTGCCAGCTGGGTTGGGCATATGGCCAAATTTAGGAATTAGATTACTAGTCAGCACAGACATTGTTCTGTACCCCTTCCTGCCCACCTGAATCTCAGAAAGAGGCAAGATATACTCACACCAAAATATTATGATTACGTTAGATCTTCAGTGTCAGTTTTATAGCTGTAGTTATGCCTTAACAGAGAGACAAAGAAATGGACTTTATTAATGGGGTCTCACCAGATATACATTTGCTCAGTTGGGAAGGATAATTATTTATTTGAAGTAGAGAAAGTTTTATACTAGTAGAAGCGTTGGGCTGGGAACTGTAGGGAAATATCTTCCCAAGCTCACTGAGAAAGCATGCTGACATTTGGCAGGTTACAAGCATCCTTAAATTGTATAAACCAAGGTTTTGCCAGAGGAAAAATCTCTGGCAAGATCTTCTGGATGCATGCAAGTTATCTCATGGGAAATGTTCTACAGCTACTTATTTTGGATGAAGACCCAGCCATCAAATAGAGGAGAATCTTGCAGAGAGAGAAGTGCATCATGGCAGATAGAAGTGCTCTAAAGAGACTGCACCACGCTTGGATCATGGCAACTTTCCTCAAATATAGAGAATGACGGAAGTGACAAAGAATGTATAGTTGTTATTTCCTCATGTAGAACTTTTTGGAGTGAACTTCTACTTGTTAAGCATCCCTTCTTTTCAGGGTCCAAATGAAAGCCTGTATCCTCTACATTTTGTATCTTCTTCAAAGAGATTACTTGTTGGGTTAGGAAAAAGAGCCAGTAATGTTCAGAAAGTTTGAAATAGGCACAGAGTACTTTCCTCCTAGCATGGTGATTGTAGTGGCCTTCAAGGGACCATGATTTCACCCAAGGTAAATGATGGTAGCACAGTGACCAAGTTAGAAAAAATGTGTATGAACTGAAAATGTTCTGCTTCCTTTTAGTATATAGGAAACCACAAAAGAATCTTGCTAGCATCCTAATGGTAGAAAAAGCAGATAATCTACAAAACCATAACTATGGTATAATTGCTCAGATTGTAATATTAGCAAAGCAATCAAGTGAAATATGCCTCCCAAACTTGCAAACATTTTTGAGGGGAGAGTAAACACACTCACTTTTGTTTAGAAGATGAGCCAATACAAAGCATGTATAAACTTTCTGAAGATGGGAAGGGAATCTGGAAATGGAGAAAGATGGGAGGAACAGGGAAAAAAAGAGAAATCAAAAGGATCAAGATGCAGTATGAATTTGTACTAGCTCCCAGTGACGAAGGCATTTATTACATGTAACAAATATATACATATTATTTTTTTAAAAGTGAGTGAAAAGAAAATAACTGAAATTTTTATATAAATTAAATAAAGATCTACTATAGACTAATGATTAATTTAACATGCCTGGAAAATCAGACCAAGAGGATACACGCGGTCACTCAGCAACTCTTTTCCCAGCCTCTATCAATTGTTTACAAAAGACACTGAAGACTCTGAGACCTAAGATAGTGCCATTTGGGGAATTTCAAGCATGTGGGTGGTGATTTGTTGTCACAGAGAGACAGGAAGAAAAATTACCTAGGTCCTTGGACATCTTTCTCATTCCAAAAACAAATCATCTGCCACAGGAGGAAGGAGGGAACTCTCTGCTGCACCTGGAACAAGAGAATAGTCACGTTGCTTTGGGTAAGTTGCAAATATAAATCCTATCTGCATTTGAGCAAGAGTAGGGAATTCTCTGAGGCCCGGGAGATCAGCTACAGTGGAGGAAACTCTCGGGGTACAAACCTCTCTTCTAATAGAGTTTGGAGATATGAGACATGATTGACTTCTAATCAGAGAAGCAGAAATATTATGAGGCCCTCACCCCAAAGCTCGTGAGCACAGTGTCTAAGACTAAGGCTAGAACTGAAGAGCCAAGATCCACTGGGACAACAGTAAGCCTATTACTGAACGACGGTAAACAGTGATCTGCCATTGAGGTAATGCATGAGTATGGACAGAGGCCACTCTGTTGCACATGTGTACAGGGAATGTAGATAGCAGAGAATAGAAGAGGAACACTGAGAAAAGAATTGCAGCCCCAATTCAAGGCCCATACAATGTGTGAAGCAGAGACCTATCTGAGAAGGAAGGTGTTGGTCCCTATGGGCATATGTGGAAAATGACAGTAGCTATAGCAACAACCAAGCTGAAGTCTAACTCAGTTACTGCTTCAATTGACCCACCTTGTGATGCTAACAGCATCACAAGAGAGGTCAGTGTCATGCACATTTCTTGACCTACATTGAATTATCTCATTAAAGAACTGTAAGTTAAAATTATAACTACATAACACTACAAAACAACTAGAATGGCTACACATAAAATGATTGGCAATGGGATGTGCAGTTGAGGCTGTGAAATGGGAGGATTCTCAGAGATCCCTGATGTGAATGTAGAATTATTCAATCGTATTGGAATGCAGTTTCTCATAATGTTATAAAAGTCAATGTAGTCACATGACATGAAAGTGCATTAATTTCTCATTCTAAGTAAAGAAAATGAAAATTAAGTTCACTCTAAAACCTCTACAAGCTAAGCATGGTGACGCAGGCCATAATTCAACATTTTAGGAGGCTGAGACAAAAGGATCTCAAGTTCTATCTCAGCTTCAGTTGCTTAGTGAGTTACAGAAACTTTGTCTTAAAACTAGAATCTGCAAACTGTCTAGGGGTATAGCTCAGTGCGAAGGTGCTGGGTCAATGCCAGGTACCACAAAAAGAAAAGAAATTTTAAAAATACTACTACAGGTGACATATGCATTATAATACTATAATTCATGGAGGAAAGGAGAAAATTATGCTGAGAGATACAAGGGAATTTGAGGAAGTGCTGAAAATATTTTCTACCATGATTTTGGTTGTTATAGGACATTTGTCAAAAACTCATCAAACCGTATATACTAAAATAGGAGAATTTTACTGTGGATAAACTTTACCTCAATCAAATTGACATTAAAAGAAGACAAAAGAATGAGAATCAAGAGCAAAAATAGGGAAACCAAAGTGTGAAAATTTTATGAGATAAACTTTAGTGTGATTTATAGCTAGCCACTGGCTAGAGCTTCCAGCTTGCTGGAGTAACAGCTTTTACTGTGTTTCAGAGATTCACTACAGTTTTTATGTGATGCCATTGACTCTGGGTAGAACCATTTTAAGAGCAGGTAATGGAGCTAACAAAATGGTCAGAGGAAGCCACAGTTACCAGTGAAGTGCAGGCTAAATATTCGTAATCTCACCCTTTCCTAAATTCCTGTCAAACTGGAATTAATTTAAATGTATAGCCGCCAGGTACTACTCAATAATCTTTCAGTATCAGACACTTTTCATTATTTTAACTAAGAGAATTTTATTAATGCTTGATGCAATCTAATATGTATGCATTTGTATGAATTTTCCCATGAATAAATTCATAAATATGAAAAATAGTCATATCCTCTCTTCTGATTTGTATTTAAACCATAACAATTTATCTCAGGCATCACTTGGGCAGATTGTTTATGTATTGAATATCCCAAGCTTTGCTTGGGCAAGTGTCATTTCAACCAGCTGATTCTTGCATTGCGAATAAATTTGGCACAGTTTTAATTTTTAAGTTTCTTGTTATATTAGAAAAATTAATGTAAATAATATGCAATCTTTGCTCAACTTTTACATAAATAATCGGACTGCTAAGTGGTTAATAACATAGGCAAAGTTTCACTGCTCTGATAACTGTATTATGAAGTGTTTCTTAATCTCCTCAGTGAAATAGTAAACATTTTGAAAATATTTACTTGTGGTAGCATATTATATACCAGATGATCAACGCAAATCATTGTACAACAATGATTTGAAGAATATTTTACCTTAATAAATGAGGAACTGAATCAAAAAATATTACATAACTTTGTCTATGGTCATACTAAAACCATTTGTATTTAGTGTTTTTGTTTGTGTTCTTTCTAACTCGACACTGAGAGCTTATTTGGGGCTAAGGGATAAAAACTCTCCAAGAATATCATATTACTTCTTCAGATAAAAATACCTTGTTAATAACCTAGAGCAGACTTTTTCACAGAAGAGGCACTTAATGCCGACAGATGGTTAGCAATTTGGCCAAGGTTACAGGGTCACCTGCTGAAACCGCTCAGGCGGAACCTAGAGCTCATAATTCCCAATCTAGCATGCTTACATCTTTTGGCATTTGGAAATCAATGGTCACTCAACAAGATGCTGATCAGACCAAGTATATAAGTTTGATTTCCATATAACTATTGAGCTGCTCACTTCAGGAAAAATATTGAAGTACCTATAAATATCAGGGAAATCAGATAAGGCTAACAACCAGATAAATACCAAATGTCAAAATAAAGTCTGTATTTGAATGCACCGTGTATAAGTCAGTGAAGATACCTTCCTCATGGCCCTACAGCCACTCACCTAAAACTTCTACTATGCCTTAGCAATAAGTACTCAAAGAGCCCTCAGGTAGACTACTAGATCACTTAAATGGTTGCTTTTGTTTTAGCAGGTTAAATAATGAGTCCTCCCAAGAACTGCTTATGACAAGTTAGATATCTAAAACTTAGGAGCTTTTCTTTATGGAATCAGTGTCATTAGTTTTGAGGCAAGCATAGCGACCTCATTGAAATCAATAATAAATTAGCTTTTACTGATCTTTTGCCAGGAGCCACATACCATTTTGTGTATGTTTGTTTATCTGTCATTGTGATTGTATGACACTAGCTCCATTAGTACTGTACTACTATAATTGAAAAAACAGAAGCTTAAAGAATCTAAGTAGCTTTCTCAAAGTTCCATGTGAAGAAGAGATAGCTGGGCACATTCGTATTTCATATTCCTAACCATCACATCAGATCTGAAAGCTTCTGCTACCACTGTAACTCATCTGAAGGTATATTAAATTGAATTTCAAAATGAGTGATGCTCATTTAAATATATTCTAAAAGATTTTTCCTCTCTAGACAGCTTTCCAGTAGATGTAGATAACAGATAGCTGCCTATAGTACCAGCCTCCATAAGTAAACTGAATAAGCTTAAATATTGCAGGGTTTCTCTCACAAGAGATAGAAGGAAGTGCCAAGAAGAAAGAAGGGATGAAGAATTAATGTGTGCAATGCACATATACCAATTTCCCAAAAGGAATGTAATCAGTATGCACTGCAAACATGTACTAACAAAAACTAAAAGTAAAAAACATTTATATGAATTTATGATTTGTGGAAACCCAATTTCAGTGAGATAATAAACTTATTCCTATATAATTCTGATTATGATTTAGATATTATGATTTAGATCCTGGGTGTCTCCTCAAATACTTATGTGTTCAGAGGTGGGGAATTTGAGAAGTGATCAAATCATGGATGTGCTCATACTCTTCAGTGGACATTTCCACTGATACATGTAGTAGCTCAATGTGTTATTAGGAGGTGGGGACTATTAGAAAGAGGTAGGTCAATAGGGACATGACCAAGAAGGGTAGCTCTCTCTCCCTGGTTCTACTTTTGTCTTTAATTCCTGGTCACCATGACATGGGTAGCTTTTGTGCACCAGGTCCTCCCAAACTACTGTTTGAAGTATAATTGTGAGCCAAACCTCTTCTCCTTAAAATTGTGGAAGTCACATATTTTGACCCAGTGACAAGAAATAATGAAGACAGATTTTGATACTGGAGAAGTAGGGTAATTTCTGTGAACATACCCGACCAAGTGGTTGAGAAGACTTTGGAACTGATTCATAGGAACCACTTATAAAGATTGAGCCTTTCTAAATACCTTCTAAAAAAAGCCACAGAATGCTGTAAGCCACACTTGATGGAAGATTCTGGTTAGAGCTCAAAGATAAGAATGATGATTGAAATGCAGACAGTAAAGACCAGGCTCAGGAGGTTTCAATTATGGAAAATAATTCAATCAGCAGTTAGACTCTAGGCTGTGTTTTATGTTATGCCTGAAAATTTATCTACATTCTTACAATGTGGTAAGACTTTGTGGGAGACTGAGATTAAGGTCATAGGACTAAATAATATGGCAAAGGAAATTTTGAGGCAACCCAACTTTCAGGATGCAGCATAAGTGTTTCTGGTTGCTTTCACTTGCACGTCCACACACATACACACACACGCACACACACACACACACACACACACACACACACACACACAATCACTATATGTAGCTTGGAGTTACACCAAAAAAGTAAGCTCTTTCAAAGTTGAAGCCAAGGAGCTTGGAGCCATGTGTGATGGTTCACGCCTGTAATCCCAACATTTGGGAGCCTGAGGCAGGAGGATCATTGTGAGTTCGAAACCAGCCTGGGCTACAAAGTGAGCTCAAGGCCAGCATGAACTACATAGTGACACTGTCTCAAAAAGACCAAAAATTGGAGTCCAGGAGAACATGGGTGCTAAAAAGATTAAAATGAAATCATGTACTTTGCAACAAGACTGTATAAAAGATGCTTTGAAGGCTTCTTGGAAATGAGCAAGACTCTACATTTTGGGGCTGGGGATTTAGCTCAGTGGCATAAGGGCCTGCCTTGCAAGCAGGCAGTCGTGAGATCGATCCCCGGTACCAATAAAAAGGAAAAAGACACACACAAAAAAAAGACTCTACATTTTACTGGCCTAAGGGTCTAAAAGGGAAAAGGAAAATTCATTTGAATGGCTTCACTTAAAGAAGAGAGTTCTGGGGCACCCAGTTTTCACAGTGCTCAGTCATCTAGGCACTCAATGGCTTCTGCAGCAATGACACAAGAGTCATGGCTACTGCACAAGTTGGAAACACGTCTTGCCATCATCCACATAGTGCTACTTTAAGAGCATGCAGAATGCATGAATGATGAGGTCAGAGAGGCTTCTACTCAGATTTCTGCCTTGGAGGCATGGACTGTGACTGTGAGCCAAAATAAACTCCTATTACATTTAGAAAAGCAAAGCAAAGAAAAGAAAAGAAACATGTTTCAGCTTCCAGAGCCAGAACATACAAGCTCTTATTTTAGGATTATGATTTGATTTCTGACTCTGTCACTTGCAAATTGCAATCTTGGACAAGTAGCTTAATCATCCAAGACTCAGTTATTTCAGCAACATAATTTTATTAACTTTGCAACATTGGGGTGTGTATCATATGGTGTTCTAATATAATACACTCTCAAAAGAAATTATTGAAGTGATTCAACAAACAGCCTAACTACAAAGTATAAGCATAGGAAAAACCAATATAGTGAAGATGGCTATTGTTCCAAAACTGTTCCACAGATTCCATGCATCCCAATCCAAATACAAATAGCATATCTCACAGAATTGGACAAAACAATCCTAAAATTCATCTTGAATTAAAAGACACCTAGAATAGCAAACACAATCCTGGGCAACAAAGACAAGACAGGGGCATCACAATCCCTGATTTGAAATTATACTATAAAGCTAATGTGATAAAAACAGTGTGGTACTGGCAAAAAAAAATCTGAATACCAATGGAATAGATTAGAAGATACAGAAATAGCTGCTGACACAGTAAGCTACATTATCTTTGACAAAGGTGCCAAACACATTCATTAGAAGAGAGATAGTCCCTTTAACAAATGGTGTTTTAAAAACTGGCTTTCCACATGCTGAAGAATAAAACTGGACCCACATCTTTCACCCTGTACCAAGCTAAAATATGAGTGAATTAAAGATCTTAATATTAAAATAGAAACATTATGGGCTGGGGATTTAGCTCAGTGGCATAAGCGCCTGCCTTGCAAGCAGGCAGTTGTAAGTTCGATCCCCAGTACTGATAAAAAGGAAAAAGACCAAAAAGAAAAAAAAAATTGAAACATTAAATCTGCTGAAAGGTAGAGTAGGTGAAACTCTTGAAGACATTGGTGTAGGCAAAGACTATGAATATACCCAGATTGCACAAGAATTATCACAAAGAATCAACAAATGCTATCTCATCCTACTTGAAAAAAAAAAAAAAAAAAAACTTTTGTTTTTCAACAAAAGAAACCACCAACAGGGTGAAGTAACAACCCACTCTGTGGGACAAAATGCTTGCCAGCTGTTACACAGATAAAAATGGTCATCTGAGATGAACACACATTTCTCAGACAACGAATTACAATTAGCAAATACATACATGAAAAAAGTGTTTAGCAGTACTAGCCATTTGAGAGATGTAAATTAAAACAACACTGAGATTTCACCTCACCCCAGATAGAATAGCTAGTAATAAGAAATCAACCAATAACAACTGCTGGAGGGGCTGTGGAGAAAAAGGAACCCTTCTCCATTGTTGGTGGGAATGCAGATTGGAGCAACCACTGTGGAAATCAGTGTTGGGATTCCTCAAAAAAATAGGACTGGAAGTTCCATTCAACACAGCTATTCCCCTTCTAGGCATCTTCCCAAAAGGACTAAAAATATCATACCACAGTGATATATATTCTCCCATGTTCCATGCAGCACAGTTTATAATAGCCAGATCTTGGTAACAACCTAAATGTCCATAGACTGAGGAAGGGATTAAAAAAATAAGATGTGTTAGTTCTATATTATATTATTATTCAACCAAAAATAACATATAATATAACCATATTATATGTTATTTCTATATTTTATTCAACCATAAAGAATCATAAACTGAACATTTTATTGGTAAATGGATGTGTCTTGAAAACATACTTACTAGTGAAGTAAATGTCACACATGCGTAATCATCAACATAGTTTCATTATTATAAGGAAAAAGGATATATATTTTTCCCCATACAGAATGACTTCAACCAAGCAACAACTCAGGCCACACCGGCCTTCACTTTAATTAACCCACTGTGAGCCATTTTCAATTGACTTTTGGATGTTTTAAGAAATTTTTCATGTACAATCAGGTTTGGATTTTTTTGCATGTGGATAGCCAGTTGTTGTAATATTTTTATTGAGGGTACAATCTTTTATCCACTTAATTACCATTGCATCTTTGCCAGAAATTAAGTATCTTCTATGTAGTATCTATTTTGGGACTTTATATTGGTTCTTTGTTGGTTTGTCTGCCTTAATACCAATGCCATTTTTTTTTTTTTATGACTGGTGTAACTTTGTGGTAAGTCGTGGGACTGGGGAGAGTTTGAGTTCTAACTTTGCCCTTTTATCAAAGTTACTTAGACAAAAAAAGAGTATGAGCATAGCTCAGAAAAACCAGTAACAATTTCTAGCTGACTCCCGTGGTAGATGGGTGTAATTCTACCATTCTGGGAAGTTGACAGAAGGATAGCCAGTTCAAGACCCACCTAGGCAACTTAGCAATTTAGTGAGATCATGTTTCAAAGTAAGAACAACAACAACAACAACAACAACAACAACAACAACAACAACAAAAAGCTGATGATGTAGCTCAGTGCCAAGACACTGGGTTCAATTCCCAGTACAAAAATGAAAAATTCCTGGATGTGATCAGGAGGCCATATCACTCCTAAACCTAAAAGATCAAAGGGGAGAAACTGTTGGAAACCAAATAATATATCCATTTCTGTGGGTGAAATGAGATACGAAGCTTCTGCTTGTGTATATCACCAGATTTTCATGATCATAGGGAGATACTCAGGAACATAAATTGTCTGCCATGCCCCAATCTTCTGCCTCTTATGCATCGAATGAAGTACAGACTGGAGAGCAAGAGAAACACAGTGTTTCAGCCCATACAAGTCAGCCTCCTCAGGTACCAGGTAAAGAAAACTAAAGAGATCTACAGGACTCACTGATGACATGTGGAGATGAGCAATCCAGAGAAAATGCCTGAAAGGCCACGGGGGGTTGAATAATTACCTTTTGCCCATAGTTTTCACCTATTGTTTTCACCTACTCTGCATTGTTTCCTGTCTTTTGCAACCAGCACTTCCACTTTGGTAAACACATTCAACCCCAGGATAGTAGCAGGCCAGTTTGAAAATGTATCAGTGCTTGCAAACTTCATTTTTAGAAAGACACCCTACAGTATACTGTTCCACAGCATGGCCTCTGCAGTGAGACTGCTTTCGCTCTGCAGAAAAGTTCTCCAGCTTATCAGCTGTGATTCTGTGCTTATTTTCAGCACCTTAGTTCTCATTTGAGCCTTAGTTCACATTTCTATGTAATCCTAATAATGGCTTCATAGAGTGTGTTGGAAGATTAAATTACTCAAAATATGTAAGTACTTACCATGGTGACTGGATAAAGAGAAATGAGTGTGAGTGTCTGGCTTCCTTAATATTTTTCCAGGTGGCTTTGTTAATGTTGGAAATCAGACCATCCACCCACTACCTCATTTCTCATTGGGTAGGCATGTGACTCAGGTTAGAACAATCTGATGTCTTTCTCCAGAGAATTGGAATTCTGCACTGAATGATTCAAGGTTAAGTGAAACTGTTTGGTAAGGTCACTCTGATGCCAAGGCCCTGAAATAACTTACAATTAGTTTTCACTACACAATTCTTGGGACTTCCCTATACTTACAGCCTGGCCAATTATTCCTTTTGTTTCAACAAATTATTATTTTGAAAGATTGACAGGTTTGGGGCTGGGTGTTTATTAGCTCAGTGGCACGAACACTTGCCTGGCAAGCACAAGATCATGAGTTCGATCCCCAGTATAAAAAAATTAACAGGTTTATTCTGATAATGTTATAAGATACAATTCACACAGCCACAGAGACATATGCATTAAAGTTTTATGTAGTCATAGAGTTTTGCAACCCTGACTATAATTTTTTCCAAACCACGTAGTTTTTACTGTCATTTAATACAGTATATTTAATGTTGGTGAAATCTTATTTTTAATTCATTTCTTCTCTTATTTTTTTATTCCTATTGGTGCCTATTTGTAGTTGACAATTATTGCATTCATCATGGGGAACTGGTACATGTAGATAAAACTAGAACACATGCCCCACTCTGAAGAAATTCCTGCTCTTCTTATTCAACCAAACTCTCCTTTCCAGTACTTGATGGCCAACAATGTGTATTCTATACTGATAGTTTTTTTTACAAAGTTAGAAAGGAAAATCAATGTGAAAAATAATATATTTGCAGTTGATATTGAGAATTGAATGTCTAATGCAAAATAATGAGTAACACAAACTAATTGCAAGTTGATCAGTGGCATAAAACAGCTAAAACCGTAAAATATTTTGAAGAAATATGGGCATGGGATTTGTCTTTAATTTTAGGAGTTTCCCACTAACCTTTCTATAATATTCTTCAGAAGCTTGTCTAAAATTGTGTTTGGTTTTGTTGTTATTGTTTGCTTGTTTGCAAACACAAAATTGCCAGTCCTCCCCTCCGTTCCTCTTTATAGAAGATCATGTCTCAGACAGTGTTAATGGATTGTCTTCCTCTTCAAAACCACTCCTACTCTTAAACACAGCCACACAAAAATGAATGCATGACATGAGTGAACTGGAATATGTTGTCTTAGTTTAAAATGTATTGAGTCTAAGAATACCTTTATGGAGATCTTGACCTACTAAAGACAACCTAAAAGATTCTTGGGTAAAATAATTTCCAAGGATGTTCATCAAATTCTCAGTTCATAATGTGACTATTATGCTGGTTCCTAAGCTTTGAAGAACATTTTCCTACCTTTGTAGGGAAAGGATTAGACTTCCTAAATTGTTACGGTCGGGTTATGATTCTTATTGACATGCAATGCTGGACTTAAGTACAAGCACATGGTTGAACTAGTTCTACAGTTATTATTTATTTAGTTGCCTCTCACAGTATTTTAGCCTGTGTTTTTGGAGAACTGAAATTAAAATAAGAAAAAGTTAATGTTAGCAAGTTGTTGAGTTTTGCACTGTGACCCTCAAACATGATATAAAGAATAAGACAAAGTTGTTACAAATTATAAAATACAAGGAGAAAGGGAATTAAAAGAATTTACCATAGGCAATACTGGTGACTTGCCATTTATTAATAGCCTATTTAAGAATTTCAGTTTTACCTTTGTGAAAAAAATTTAATTTGACAAAAAGAAAATGCACATCTTTAACAATATAGTAGCATATGTATTTCTGTGAGACCCTTTGGTGGAAGGAGGAGGAAAGATTGAAGGAAGACACTGACTTGGGACTCTTAAGCATTGGTGTGACATTCTTACTCCTGGGAAGCCAGTGTTGAACATATGTATTTGTAGATCTAAAAGAGTCTGATCTAATGATGACTGTACTCGCTGGCCTAATAGTGAATGGTAAAGTTCTCTAACTTTTCACATTGACACAGCTGTTGGCTAAGCTGAATAAAAGAAAGTGCAAATTATCAGACTCATAAAATGATTGGAAGAATCTGCTCAAGTTTGCTGAGAAAGGGTATTACAATTGCAGAAATCAAGTAATTTTTAAAAACCATAAAAACAATGCCTTTCACTATAGGGAAGGAAGATACACAGTTTCAGACAGTTGCAGGCATTAGGTTTCCTCTGAGAAAGCCAAGTCAACATCATGGTTCAGAAAACATCTTTTTAACAGTGTAGAATAATGAGTACAGATTTCGAATACAGATTTTTTTTTCAAGTAAAGAAGCACAGATGAAAAGGACAGCAATGAGTTCACCATATCCATTGGAAGCAGTGAACAAGCTTGTTGTTCTTAAATGTAATAATAAGATAGAGAAATATGTCAGGTAATGCATCAGCATGTATGGGAATAAGAAGTGTGTGCAAACACAAGAAATACACTCACCTTTCCCTCTCCCGCATTTCCATCTCATATAGCTTGCTGCTCTTACACTGAATCATTTTACTTTACTTAATCCTGAAACGCCTGTTTTCATTACTCAGCCCCAGATTATGAAGAGGATGCATCCATGACAGTTAGCTTCTATGCAAAGTTACCATGTATACACAGTTAATGCCCATGCACATAATTACAGCTCAGGAATTTCGACCCAGCACCAGAACAAGACCTCTTCTTGGTTCTGAGTGTCTTTACATGATTAACACAAAGTTATACCAAATTCACCATGTCCCACAAATGAAATCCATAATCCTCTTCTCCTAATCGACACCTCTAGTAACTCTATTTCTGTGAAAGGCACCACCATCATTTCTTTTTGTGCAAATCACAAATCTAAGGATACACCTTGGCATTCCTCCCTTATCCATGCACCACAGTTAATTTCTTAGGGACACAAACAGAATTTGAATGAATATAGTGACTTCCATCATAGTAGTACTTCATGATACTATAGAGTAAAAAGGACCTTAAGGGCTATTAGCAACAGGTTAATTGATATATAAAAGAAACAGCTTACTGTCTTTATGTACAGTCAGTAGTATTTATTCATATTGCAGTCCCAGAGGGAAGGGTAAGGCAGTGTGTATTAAAGTAAATGTATGAAACTGAAAGCCATTTAATTTTAATATGCTAAAATTTCATAATTATCTCTCACTTGCAAATTTAATTGTTTACTATGATGTTATGGAATACTGAGTGAGACTTTCCCTATTTGCTGGGAATGACAACCTGGAATTCAGAGCAGAACACTAATAGTCCATGAGAACTCTGTAGTATTAAAATATCAGCTAACAATTGTGGCCAGATACCATGCAGAGGGATCGCTAAATTATCAAGTGTTTGTGTGTGTTCTTAGATACCACCACTCGTCATCCCCAAATTCTTCTAGCGCCTAGCTTCTCAGAAGGCAGAGTAAAGGAATCAGAGTCAAAAACAATTCCTGCACAAGAGATTGGCCTGTGGTCAGGCATCATCCAACCAGAATGTGCTCTGGCCTTGGTGCTGAATAAAGATCCTAGGAGCCTCTTACTATAGTGGATTTGGTTCATGTGTTTGTTGAATAGTGGAGAACAAGAAATTAAAGGACTGAGTTGGCTGCTACCGAGGAGCATTGGTTTATAAAGAGGTAGGAGAGGGAGGTATCAGGTTTTGTGACTGTTTGCCAATAAATGAAGATGTATTTCAATATGTCATCAGTATTTCTCAATGTAAGGACAAACATACGGGGATATCACTATTCTCAAGAATTTGCCCATGTACTGCAAAAATTTAATATATCCGATCCTCACACACAAAATGCTCTCTCCGTCACTCTGGCAATCAATAATGCTTTCATACTCTTTGAAATGATCCCTGGTGGTAAAACAGAAGCACACATTTGGAGATGCACTTCCTCATCCTCTGAACTAGAGAACTATGTAAATTAAAAAATGCACTGAGCTCCCACAAAACTAAAACATGAACCCCAAGAGAGCCAGCCATCGGAAGCCGTCCTTACAGATGATCTTGAGGGCCAGACGGTTAGCAGAGCAGCAGCAATAGCCACCTGCAGCAGCAACAAATCAGACCACAATCTAGGTTGAGAGGAGAGAGAGGTTTTTCTCATGTGTCTAGTTGCCTCATCTCCTGCCTACCTAATCACACTTGTCTTGGTTACTTTTTTTGCATTGCTGGAACAAATTACGCAAAATGAGTGAAGGAGAAATTTATCTAACTCACAGTTGTGGAGGATTCAGTCTATAACTAGCTGACTTCAGGGCAGGGTGGCATTGCACTGGGGCAATACTTCAAGGCAGCGCCAAAGCAAAAAGGGGAAGAGCAAGTGTCTTCTACTCCCTGGTATTGTATGCAGGCCATTGCCCCCTTTCAGGGTGGGTTTGGCACTCCCAAAGTCTCCTTGCCTTCCCCTTGCACAGGTTCAGGATATTTACAAAGCAATAAAGCTGGTTCCTGCTGAGTGTCTTAGTTAAACTTCTAAGCTGCTCAAGTTGACACAATGTATCCACCACAGTAACACTAGAAGAAATAAGTCTCCTAAAATGGGAGAAGGAGTAGTTATGTAAGATACTGCCCTGCCATTTCTCAAAAACCATTGTCCCAGTATCCGTGCAGAAGAAAAAGGAAGGCAAGGAAAACACAAGTCAAATAGAGACTGAGATTGATACTGAAAATTACATGGAGTTTTAATAACAAAATGTGATCAGAAAGTTGTGGAATCTGCCCAAGTCTTCATCAAAGGGCAAGACAAGGACAGTCAATGAGAGTGATAAAAGACAGTGACTAAAGAAAAAATAAAGCACATTTCATGCTCATTCTCAATGAGTCCAGATAACATACAAAACTAGCTGCAATGCAATTTATCACTTTATGTATTTCCTTCATTTGGTTCTTCTCCTTCAGATTTGAATACAAAGTTATTAGGCTGAAGCTTGATTGAAGCAAAACTGTATATCTTTGGAGAGACAACTATTTTTCTTTTATCTCAATTATATTAATTTTATGAGACCCATGCATCAGCATGTTTGATGTTCTATTTACTTTTCATTTTATTAGTGAATGAGGACAAAGTAAAATGGATATGATACTCTGTAATAACTGTCAGCTAAATGTTCAGTAAACCCTGATATTCATTAATAATTGCGATATTGCTCTAGCTGCACTCGTGTCTGGCTGGAAACATCAGTGTGTAACAGCTCACAGTACTAGTATTCATTTTTCAGTTTTTTGGAGCAATACAATATTGACATACGATACACAGCTCAGGGGTCTAAGTGTAAAATATGCTGAAGTGTGAATTACACAAAAGTTGAGCTACCTAATGTGAATGCCATGTACTTTTATTTATGAGCTACCTGAGTAGGATGAAATGTGAGGCAAAGGGCGGCCACTGTCCTTCCGTATAAGCAATACTCAGGAAATTAGCTAAAATCTTGAAAACATTTATTTTGAAATAATTTAAATTATGACTTCAATCTCTCTTATGCAATCTGTACCCTTCAAAGAGATGTCTTTAAATTTCAAACTGTAAAGGTTTAAATTTTTAAAAATTTGCTAAATTAAAGCTATTAAAGTTCTGCTTACAATAATAGACCCTCTCTAACAATGCACATGCAGGCAATTTTCAGTATAGCTGTAATTCATGGATGATCCCAGGTAAACTAGACTCTTATTTACCCTGATGGCAGCACTGATATTTCTCCTGCCTTCTATACTCTTCTTACAATTCAAGGGCGATGCTCTGCAGTTCAGAGATTAGGAGTGCATACCTACTTTTTATTCAAACCTTTGTAATGAGATTACCTCAGTAAAAGAATAAATTGGACTCTTATTTATCATTATATACAAATTTCACTTAAATGGATCAAAGGCCTAAAAGTCAAAAAAAATTCTTCAAGGAAAACATAGGTGTAATCATTTATGATCTTGGACAAGGTATTTGGTTTCTTAGATATACAAGCTAAAGCATGAGTGACCAAAGAGTAATTACACACATGTAATATCTAAGCTGAAAGACTTTCAAGTTAAAAGACACAGCCAAGAAAGTAAAATCATAATATACACAATGGGTAAATTTTATCATTATTTATCTTATAAGAGACTAGTATCTATAGTACATAAAAATGTATGACTCAATAATTAAAAGACAAAGGATAAAAGACATGAATAGATATGCCTTCAAAGGAAATGCAGAAATAAGCATGTGACAATATGCCCAACAACATTTATATCAGGGAAATCAAAATCAAACCACAGCATGTCATATCCACTAGGATAGGTACAATCAAAAAGATAAGAATTATTAAGTGTTGGTGACAGTCTGGAGCAATGGGACAACTGTGTCGTAATGGAATTTTAACATTTTGCAGCTACTTTGGATAACAGTCTCCAAGAAAAAAGCAGAGAAATAAAGAAAGTAGAGGTAGTGACATAATAATAATGAAATTAAGAGAAAAGTAACTTAGAAAGGTTTGTAAAAGATTGATGAATGAAGAGTTTGTTTATGGAAAATGAACAATAAAATTGTTTAACCAGATTTATGATGAGGCTGATTAAAGGAATCACTCATTATGCTGATCAGTAATGAGAATGGAACAAATCGTGTAGATACTGAACAAAAGTTCTTTTTTTGTCTTTGTTTGTTTTTAGTTTTTGAAATAGAGACTCAGTATGCAGTTCAGGCTGGCCTTGAACTCAGTAAGAGCCCAGACTGATATCCAACTCATAGTGATCCTCTTGCCTCAGTGGTCTAAGTCCTAGGATTACAGATGTGCACCTCCACATATGGGTGAAAAATATTTTTATTAGATTAAAGCCATTATCTTTTTTGAAAAGTAGACACAATGAAAAAAACTTTAAAAACAATAGGACTCAGAAAAATATCCTAAATATTATGGAAATATTTAAAGATGTTTAATCAATATAAACAATCCAGAGTTTCCACAAAATCTATCAGTAAACAAAAAAGCAAAACATTAGAAGCTGGACATAGTGGTGTATTCCTATAATCCCAGCATTCATGAGGCAGAGGCAGAAAGATTGCCATGAGTTCTGAACTACATACCTAGCCTGAACTACCAAGCAAGACTGTCTCAAAACACACACACAAATATAAAATGAGAAAGAACCCATCCCAATAATTTTAATGTGCATATACAAAATTTTAATAGAGAGATAAAAGAAAAAAATATGAGTTTCACTCATAACACAATATAAAAACATAATCAAAATATTAGCCAACAATAAAGCAATGTAAACAAAGATAATAAAATTGAAAAGCTAAAGAAAAGATCACGTATTTACCACAGAAATTCAAAGACTTTATATTATTAGAGAATGAAATATAAATCAGTCTATTGAAAGATCAGCTGTAAATCCTATGCTCATTCCAGTACATGAAGGAAAATTTCTTGACAAAGTTCACAATTTTGAACATAATAATTCATTCGGTTAATTAGGAATTTTTAAAAATTCCTTTAGTTTGGCAAAGGAATATGCAAACAACCAAGGTAAACATGCACTTACTTTGACAAAGATGCCCTGTTTCCCTATGAGAATGGAATTAAGGCACAGATACCCTGGATTAGAGCCTACATTCAGTGCTTTCCTGCCTGATTTAGTCAGCACAGAAAGAATGCAAAAGGAACCAAGGGATGAGGGTTGTGAGAAAAATAAATGTATTTTACTTCTGTGTTTAGAAAATCCTAATAAATTGGTATATAAATGATTAGAAATAATGATGATGCAAATTTGGAGGATAATCAGTATTTAAAAATGAATTCTTTCCATTCTGCTCTTTCCTTTTTTCTTTTTTTTTTTCCATTTCTCCCATGCACATAGTAGAATACTACATAAACTACAGCCACATACCAAATGTATTGGATCATTTCACCAAACAAATGGAGGGTGAAAAAGTATAACACAAAATATTCCATTTAAGCAAAAAATAAAAATGCTAACTATATGTAGATATGTAAGCATCAAGGTTAGATCACAAGGAAAAATCATAAATGCATGCTTTATTACTTGTGAGTTTTTCTAAATATTCTATATTGTACAATAAAATTATGACAAGTCACAAAACAACTGATGTGTGAAACATGGTAGCAGTGAAAGATAGGTACATTTCTGTGTTGCTTAAATGAAACAAAGCATGCATCATGTATGGAAATTGTAAATAGCAATATATATTTTTTGCTTTTAAAATGAAAAAGAGTAAATAAGATGGTACAGAACTTCAAAGCTAAATAATAGATGTTTTAAACCAGATAATATATTGTATATTGTTATCTTCAAAGTAGTTGTTCAGATTACAAGATATAGGCATAAAAATAATCAAAAGTGAAAGCACAAATAGTTATTTTTGATGAGCTAACAGATTAGTAGTACAGTTATCTATCATACATATATATATATATATATATGTATGTATATATGTGTGTGTAATATTTTCCCTTCTTTCTTTTCTCCTTTGTGCTATTCCAGTTGATTTTTTTTCTTTTGAGCAGTTTATTTTCCTTTCACTTTCACGACATCTATTGTACATTTTTTTACTTTCAGGTTCTTTATACTATGGAGACAATACTATATTTACACTCATGAGTCTGATTTATTTCACTTATGAGAATTGTCTCAAATTGCATCTATTTACTTATAAAAGCCTCGAGTTTGTCCTTCTTTACGGCTGAGTAGTGCTACACTGTATAAAAATACCATTCCTCAGTTGATATTAATTTGCACTGTTTCCAAGATTTGTCTGTTACAAATTGTGCTGCTACAAACATGGATGCACATATATCACTATGGCATGATGTTTTCCATTCTTCTGGGAAGATACTCAAAAAGGAAACAATAGGATTGAATGGGACCTCTGATTGCAGTTTTTGGAGAAATCTTCATACTGATTTCTATAGTGGTTTTATCAACAATATATATTTTTAAAGTTTTAAAACTACTTAAAGTCATTTGTGCAACTTTTAAAAGAAAAAGACAGATATTTCAGAATGAAAGATTTTTAAAAAGCAGGAGCAAAACAAACAAAGCTCAGAAGGCTGCAGGCCTGCAGGTAGTTGGATATAGCTGGAGCGAAGGGTATGTGTGTGGCAATCAATCTTGGATCCCTGGAATCCGATGTCTGAAAGTCTAGGGTTATACCATTTAACTGTGACCTGACATGTTGCACACTGAATCATATGGCTGTATTCTTTTTACTTTGACCCTGGTGCAGAGACTATGACTTAAACCACATTAAGGCTGGTAAGAAATTCCACAATTATTAGGAATTCTGACTATATGTAGTCAAATAATTAATGAGTCAAAGAGGAAAGGTCTGCCCTTTAACCAAAAGCTATATATTCACGTCACCTTCAAGGCAATTTGCTAAGGCAAACCATAACCCGTGCATTTATACGTGGTTAATGAGTAGTGAAAAGTCTTTTGGAATGTTCAGAGACCTTTTTCTATTGCACACAATTAGGGTAAAAATGCACATTAGCCTTGAGTGAAATTATTCTTTTTTTTTTCTCATCACATCAAGCATGAAATCCAAAGGTCTCTTTGTCATAATAACATTTAAATTGCTTAATGCAAAAATGTATAAACTTGCATTTTTTCCTTCTGAGAACTTGCCGTGGCTCTTGGGAAATCCCAGAAATCATTAATGCAAAGAATGGAATATACCACTTCAGAATTCACTGTAGAAGGCTAGTAGAGAAATTTTAAGTTCAAAAGAGATAATATAAAAGATAATAAATGCTTAATTTGGCAATTAAACTTTAAAACATACAGGGTTCCCAGTCTTTAAGGAAATGAAAAAACTTTCTAATGCATCTTAGGGTTAAGTTAGCTTGCATATTGGTATGGATATGGGTACTGTACCTAAAGATATCTTCTGAGCAATCTATGGATGCACACAGATAGGGAGCCTTGTTGCAGAAGACGAATTAGAAGAGCTGTACTAGAGAATCTGTGGAACTCTCCATTTGAAAAACCTAGTCTGAATGTTAAGAGAGGTGAGGCAAAAAAAATGGCCTTCAGGTATTTTTTACTTCTACTGTAATTTCTCTAACTGTTAAATGAGGAAGCCAATTCTCACTTTACAGGCCAATCGGAATATCAAAGCCTGTGTAGGTAATCTCAGATTGTGTCTGGCATGTTGTGAACACACATTCAATTTAGATTATTGTCATTAATGTTTCTATAGATATTTTGTGCATAACATATTACTGTTTGACCCACTCCTCCCCATTAGGGACTAAAGGTTTTCATTTTCATCTAGCTGTTTATATCACGCAGACAGCCAAAAAGAGTTGAACATTTGAATTTATTTCTGCTTCTGTTTATCGCTTATTTAATTTGGGAACTCAAAAAATATAGATCAGGAGTATTAAATTAAAAGTATCACTAGGCAATTGATAAAACCCTAGTCAAGGCCCAGAGATTGCTTAATAAACTATCAAATGATTACTCATAATATCAACACATTTTAAAGATAGTTCTAAGAGAGAGAAAGTATTCATTCTACAGATTTGTAAAGTACTCCAAGATTCCAAGAAAATTGATGCTGTTCTAGGAAGTATCACATCTGAATCCCCTACATGATTTAAGGGATAGAAGTAGAAAGGAAAAAAGATAAAAATAAGTGGCCATTTAATGATGGGAAATGAGAAGAGTAGGTACAGTGCCCTGAAAGTCACATTGATTTCAAAGATCAGCTAAGTAGTTCAGTTATAGTGCACACATTATATTGGATTCTATGAAAAAAGTTCAGTGAAATGAAGGATTAATATGAAAAAAAAACATTCATAGGGAAACTGTAAGTTGAAAATCAATATAAACTACGGTATTTTACTCCATTTATTTAAAAAACAAATACACTGTGTGTATATGTGTAAATAAGTGTGCAAAGGAGGAAACAGAGTTGGTTGGATGCCAATCCAGAAGATTCAAAGAGTGTGTCAACTGTTACTTTTGCTTGTGAATTGTTTGACCTCTTAAAAAGAATAAGCACATTTTATTTTTTTCAATTTAAATTAGAACTGCTCCACATATCCAGGTCCTATAATATGTAACATCTCAAAAATTCTAAAAGTACAGGTAATATACCCTATTTCATTCAGCTTAAAGACTGTATTACTTGGATGATGAAATAGGTATCCCAGAAAATCAGAATTAAAACCAGACAGTCAAAAGTAATTTCCATTAAAGTTGCATGAGGCAGATAGGAAATAAAATTTGGGTGACCATGAAAGCAGCAGACATAAACAAGCGGTTAAACTGATGGAGTATGACTTACTACAGGTCATATCATTAGCTTGGAGTGCATCTACAAAACTAGCTTTTATCTCCGGAAATTAATAATGCTGAAGGCTTAACTGAACTGCACATGACATCAAAATACATCACTTTTTCTCTTTGATTCATTAATCCATTTGCTTATTAATCCCCAAAAATATACTGAGTACTTCCAGTGTTCCAGACACCATATTGTGTGTGGAAGACACAAAGGAGAAACACCTCCTTCCCTTTGTTGCACTTAAAAACCTCAGAATCTGTTCTAGACACCATCACTAGGTCCAGGCAGTGACTAAGGGTCTCGCTGACTCTGCCTGAACCAGTGTTGGTCTTTTTTATCCTCTTATGGATGTTAGAGACTTCCCTTATATATGCCACAAATTCAACTCTTTTTGGGTAGAAGAACATTAATGTGTGGAGGATTCGTGTAAAATAGTTTTCAGCACTCAGGTGTCTGAGCTCCAACAAAGGAGTCGGCAAACTTTCTTCTATAATGTCCAGATAGTAAGAAATTTATCTCTTATGAATTAAGACATAAATTCTGTAGCTCTATAATACTCAAAATGGATCAACTCGCCCATCTTTGTTCTAGTAGAAATATCTGGGGGTAGAAGAGGACAGAAAAGCTATTTCTCCTGTCTTTTAAGGCCAGATAGTTCATTAAAAGTTGATTATATCATTGGGAACAAAACAGACTCACTTCTTGTCTCCACAGTTTATAGATTAGGTATTTTCCTGTTGCAGGAAACAGGTACTTGTAGCCAGCAGTGACTCCAAACCCTGGAGTGTAAATATTTATCCCATTTCTCCTCACTGTCACAGAAACAGTTGTTCTTTCAATGTATCTGTTACTTTTTTCCCCATTATAATGATGTGAACATTTTATTTTTGTATCTCCACTAGGTAAAAACCTCTGGTGAACCAAGGAGCTTGTTTTATTTACCTTCATATTCTTAGTGCCGAGCTCTCTCTGCTTCTTGTACATGTCAAGGACTCAATAATTGCTTGTCAATGTGAATGGAATTGAACTACTTTATGTTGTGTTATTTGAGTACCGTTTTAGGTGGCCACTTTTACTTGTACCAGGTTTAACTATGTTGTAAGAAAGACTAAATTCAAAGCCTTCAATTTTCATTTGTGAGCGTCAAGTATTATGTCTCTGCAAAGAAAAATAAGGTATATATAAACAAGGCAGCATTATTCGGGCATAAGAAGAAAATCATGTCATTTGCAGGAAAATAGCTTGAACTGAAAAAAAATTCGTTGTGATAAATGGAATAAGCTAAAGTCAGACAAATACTGCATAGGCTGTTTTCTCTCACATGAGGAATTCAGAAAAATAAATTTTGATTTTTACAAAGATGTAAGGAATGCAGAAGGCAGATATTATAAAAGAAAAAGCTAGAGGAAAGTAAAGGAAGGGGAGGAAGGAAGAAAGGGTAACAGGGAGAGAAGTGATCAATTATGTTATATGCATGTGTGATTATGCCAAAAGGAAACCTACTATTCTATATTACAGGCATTTTTTAAAAGGAACAAAGCCATATCTATGGATGCAAAGTATACTGGATAATTCTGGAAACTGCCTGAATGAGAATCACAAGAATTAATAAATGTAGATAATGACACAAAAATCCCCAGCAGAACAGTACCAACTGATTTATCAGCTTTACAAAATGCAAATAGTAAATATAAATTCAAGAAAAATAAATTTTGGTTGGTAAAGAGTTAAATAAATGCATCATTTAATAAAACTGAGATGCATTTTTATAGCAAAGAAGCAAAATAAATAATAAATGTCATTGCTGGAGAGACTGTAGAAGAGGTATTAGCATAATCCCTTCAGTGGATAATTTGATAGCATATCAAGATCTATATAACAATCACACTTTTTGATCCAAAATTCCATATATGAATATTCACTCTAGGTGACAAATCAAGTCAACAAAGTACAAACTTATTTTATTAACATAACCACATCACCTTATTTATTATGTGTAAAAGAAACTGTAAAAGATACAAATAATTAGTCAAAGAATTTAGTACACTACAAGACTTATGATGCAACATAATATGAAGCAGACACAATAAATAAGGATGATGTAAAACTTGGCATTTAATTTCAAATTTATGTTTTTTCAGGCCCAGTAAGATACATAATTGGATTAAACAAATCCTCTACATTATTGAGGAATAATGTCTAAACTTAGAAACATCATAATTTGTAAGCCATTATAAGAAATAATTGGTTTCTTAAAAATGTTAAAAAGCCTATAACATCTAATAAGAAATTAAATATCACCTTTTGTAAATTTTTCTGTCTTTTCCCAGGGGTGCTTGACTCCAGTTTCATGAATTTCTTTGTCTTATTCGCACATTGAACATTTAGCAGACCTATTGTTGCCATAAATTCAAATTTTCACCAAATTCCACATAGCTGTTCTGTTCAAAATGTTTATGGTTGCACTCTATTAATGTTTTTAATTCCATCGGCAAGTCCAGAATTTGATTTTATTTGAATCTCTTCTCTACTTAGAGAATATTCACTTTCAAAAAACTTCTTGAGAATTACTGTATAAGTAAGACATTAAGAAAGAAAAAAGAAACAAATAAAAGCACAAATTTAAGGGGAACCAGGCAGCCAGCCACCTGGATTCACTCACTGGTTAAATGGTTTGCTTTGTTTCACTGGTGTCAGAATGTGCATGCTTCAAATGCATGACTGCATTAAAACCCCTTTACTAAGGGTGATGGACTAAGCCTCTGTCATTCCTAAAGTATGCCAAGCACCCTTCTTCAGGGATCTTTTCCTTAAACATACTGCTCCCTCTGCTGGGCTATTCTCACCCCCGCCCATCACACCAAACTACTACCTATCTTTTAAATCAAAGTTCAAGTATGACTTATTTGACATTTTCGGACACCTCCCATAATGGCTAATCATGGTATCATCCCCATGACATTGAACATGAAATATCTACACAGGCAAGTCCTGATCAATGCTTGCTGCATGATATATAATGCTGCTAAAAGAGCAAGACCAGGGATGTATTTTCACTATCAATTGCAGTTAAATGAACTTCATCTTGTAAGAGAACCACATGCAGTGTGCACGATGGGTATTAAAAGAATAAATATATGAATATCTAGAAGAAGTTTTCACACATGGTGCATAAACACACACAAATATTACACAAGCTAGGCATGATGGCACATTCCTATAAACTCAGCAATGTGAGAAGCAGAGGCAGGAGAGCTACATGTTCAAGGTCAGCCTGGGCAACTTTGCAATTTAGCAAGACTCTGAAAATTAAAAAGAAAATATAGTTAAAAGGACAGGGGTTGTAGTTCTATGCAAAGACCCTGGCTGGATTCTACCCACACTACAAAAACAAGAAAGTTAAAAAGTCCTTTCTATTACTGCGGAGAAAATGGCCACTAGCCCAGCTAAAAATATGAAACCTTGGACATTATGTAGTTATCCACGAGACTGGTAAAGCAAAGATTAAGAGCTCTCTGAAATCAGTAATTAAGGCAACACAAATAAGATGCAAATATTCCCATGCAAATCAGGCCTCATGGGGTAGAATCACAGATTTTAAAAAATGAGAACTGTTGTGTTCTCCAGGTTGGAGCTTTCTGCAGCCCCTGCAGTGTTGATTCTAGTTAATTATGTAGATTAAGGTACAGGAGATTCTCATTCTGGAGTTGAGTCACAGCCTTTCCCAATGAAACTTCTTGTTACTCTCAGGAGACCTTGCTATGGTTTGGATATGGCTTGAGGGGCACCAAAAGTTTCATGTGTTGGCATGGTTCCTGTTGTGGTAGTATCTGCAATGGTGTCAATCTTTAAAAATTAAAGCCTGCTGTATTATCCGTGGGTCACCCAAGAGTGAGCTTTAAAAGATTAAAGTAGTTCCTTCAGAACCCAGGTTACTTCCTACAAAGGGAGAGCTTGTCCCTAACCAGTCTCTCTCCCTTTCCTTATCAAAATCTCATAACTTGTTTCCACCCATGCCACCCAACATGAGGTAACACTATTTTTTTTCTGTCTTTTCCCTTTTCCTTTTTACTGGTACCAAGAATCAAACTCATGACTGCCTGCTTGCAAGGCAGGAGCTTATGCCACTGAGCTAAATCCCCAGCCCCAAGGTAACACTATTGAGACACCCTTGCAAGAACTGAAGTGATGCAGATAACATTTCCTTGAGCCTCCGAAATCACAAACTTACATATCTTCTTTATAATTAGTCTTCTTTATGTATTTCTTTGTATGATTAAAAAAGTAATATATTCCTCAAGGTAGGGTAAGCTTCAAAACTCTATTGCTCCAGACTTCCAGAAGAACATGGTAGATAGCAGCAACTATGGAGGCTCTCTGAGATACCCTGCTTAAAATACAGGAATGGTGCTGTATGAGGAGTCCTAAGCAAGGGGAAATACACCCTGCTGACTCAGGAATGAACTAAGCTAAGATAAACCAACTGGAAATCTAATCCTGATGCTATAACAGGAACAGATAAAATCTCAGCACAGAAGCTAGAACCCGTGCCACTGGAAGCTGCCATTAGAATTTCCTTCTGCCGCTGCTGCATCCAGATCTGCAGGGCAGGGAGAGAGATGCGCGAGAGCTCTGAGAGCGGAAATCTATGAATGGAGTTGAGAGCGGGACTAGCAGGGAGCCCTACTACATTGACTTGCTGTGAGTGAGGAGAACGAAGACCCTTTCATAGAGTAGTAGGTACCAGCAAAGGACATACTGGAACCGGGAAGACTTGCCAGAACAAGGCGCTGCAGTGACATCAGTTGCATATTCCCCTCTCAAGCGGGATTGGTGGGTACTGCCTGGCCTGCGTGACGCCGCTGACTAAGACTGAGTAGGCTAGCCCAGACCAGGTCCCAGTGCCAGGAGGTGCACCTTAGCAGTGAAGCCTTTGGTAGGTTGACCTGGAAGGGCGGCCCAGCAGAGGCTGCCCAGGTCTGTGTCTCCCTAGTACACTGCAGTGGGCGGGAACACCTACCTGGCACAACTCAAACAAACTGTAACCTAAAAAGAGAAAAAAATTGGGCCTCCTACATTTGCTTGTATGGAAAGAACAAAAAGTATGGGAAGAGGAAGCAACAAGAAAGGGTCCTAAGTCCACAATCCTGAGAACACTAAACCAGGAAAGGAAACACAAAGGAAAACAGAAAACATGCAATATCAGACACAGCACCAATAGACATAAAGCAATATCTCCAGAGCCTCATAGACGAGTTTAAAAATGAAGTATTTAATGAAATAAAGCAAGATACAAGTAGAATAGTTAGAGGAATGCTAAGCACAGCCCAAGAAAAAACAAATGGTGGAATGGAAGAACAGAAAAAAAAAGGAGAGAATTGTTTGATGGAGAAAATAGAGAAAACATAGACTACCTGAAGCAGGTTCAAAGAGATTACCAGGAAATTAAAAACTCTATCAAAAACTGGCATAACAGCTTGAAAGAAACTAAGGATAGATTATCTGAATTGGAGGGCAGATTTGTAATATGGGAGCATGAAATCAAAAAACTTCTTAAAATAACAAGAAAACAAACAGCAATAATACAAAGGCTAGAAGATGATAAGATGATATATAACTTAAGAATAAAGAACATAAAAGAAGAAGTAGGGACACAAACAAATGGACTACAAAAGCTATTCCCACAAATAATCCAAGAGAATGTCCCTAATTTAGCAAAAGGTAAAGACACTAAGATGTATGAGGCATACAGGACCCCAGCCACCTACAACCCAAACAGAATAACACCCAGGCATATACTAATCAAAATTCCAGAAATCCAATATAAGAACAGAATATTAAAGGCCATCAGAGACAAGAAACAGATCAGTTACAAGGGAACACCCATCAGAATTACAGCAGACTTCTTTGCACAAACCATCAAATCACGAAGAACGTGGGGGGAAATAATTCAAGCTTTGAAAGATAACAACCTCCAGCCAAGATTGAAATATCCTGCACAACTGTCTCTAGAAATTGATGGAAAAACAAGGTGCTTCCAGGATAAAGAGGAACTAGGGGAATTTGCAACCACCAATTCAACTCTACAGAGAATACTGCAGGATATACTAAAAAAGGAAAATACCAAGACTTCAGAAACAGTGGCAGAGAGGCCACAATGAATGGAGCAGAAAGCGAAATGAAGAAGACAAACTGACAAGAAACGACAGAAAAATTGCTCAACAGAAATGAGGCAGAGAAGACTGGATGGTATGAACAGCTATTTTGGAGAAAACAAAACATCATAATAGCTAGTGCTGATTTAGTATCATCTTGCTTTGAAGTCCCATCAAGCTTTTATTCTTCTGTCTCCATCAGTCTTAACAGGATGTATCTTACTGTATTTTATTCTATGTGATAATATAAGCAAAATCTTTTATAGACAAGGAGATTATACAGAAACCACTGTTCATTTTCTGATAGTTGGTTCTAAATACCCTGTAATACTGTCATTCCCTTGAATGGTTTTACATTGTCTTGATATGTTTGGTGCTACATTATGCAAAGTTATACTCAAAGATTTCAAAGAAAGAGACACTAAGGTAACTACTTTTATGTCAGGATATCTCATGGTGAAACACTATTTTGCATCAATGGTAATGCTTTGACCTGTGCTGTTTTGTTGTTATGTCCTCCTTTATCTCAGTCTCCTTTTTTAACTTGATTGGAAACCCTGTATAGCCCTCACCATCTTGCTTTGACTGATTTTCCTCTATTCTGCTTTGCTTGATAGTACCAAGTTCGAAGGTATAGGCAACAACTGTAATGACAGTAAGATTCATTATGACACCCATTCTGGTTGACTATTATCTTCTTTTAAAGTCCTGTAATGTCTCCAGTGTTTTGGTTTTATTCTTTAATGTTTTATTCAATTTTATTATAACTGATGATATAGGCAGTTCTTTTTAAGATAGCAAGAGGCAGTATGGTAACCATTGTTGATCACCTAATATTTTGTTTTTACATTATCTATTATGTCCATCCTTTTGATTTGACTGACTCTGTTCCGTTATGTCCCATTTGGTTTTACTCTCTTCAAAAAAAAGTAATAAGAACCGTGGGAGTAATAAAACCCAAAATGTGTAATTGTCATTGTACAAAAGAAAGTGCTCTAAAGAATATAACTGCATATATATTTAAGTGTATAAGATAGATAACCATATTACTGAGTTTTGTTGGATCATTGAACAAAACTGTTTGCAGTCTCACTGCTTGAAAGTCCACTTTATATGCTTTAATTTTGTAACTTGAACATCTATTTCTAAGATAACAATATGTAATCTATTAACTAGTGATTTCCTATTGTTTATTTTTTCTGAAATTCTGTATAACTTGTACCCTTTTTCTGTTTTTTTTTTCTTTTTCTCCTTAAAGAAAAAAAAACTCCATTGCTCCTAGATAACTTGTTGCAGAAGATCCACTGGTTGTATGCAAAAATCTGATATCAAAGAACAAAAACACAAGGTTACTCTTGGTCACAAGCACACATATACACAATTAAAGGTAATAAAAGTCTATCCAGGATAAGCTTATTTCTATCTGGCTGTGTTGTATAGCTCACCTGGCCCACAAGTGCTTTGGAAACCTATTATGCTATTCTCTTTCCAGAGACTTCTCAGATTCCACTGCATTAAGTTCTGCACACATTGATTGACATGTCTATTTTATGTCAGGCAGAAACATTGTTTTTCTTTGAAAATTCTATCCAATAGAGACATGTCAAATGTTAAATGAGATAAATGAAAGACAGCATCTCACCAGGTAGAATGACTTCTAATCTGAGATTCATTTATCTTAGAAATATTTTACCAGTGTCATCAATGACAAGTTTGCCCTCATAAGTACGGAAATCTCTTCTATAAAAGCATTGTCCATCTAGGGGAACAAAGTTTTTGTTTCAGTGCCCTATTGTAGAGTTGACAAAGACCAATAATGCACAAATAACTTTACCAAACACTGCATAAGAGCAAATGAAAACTTAGCTCTAGGAAATAAGTTTAGAAAATACTAATAGCATTAGGTTCTTAAAGCTCTAACAATTTCATTCTGTATCATCAGGTATACATACACAGAATTTTTCTATAAAAGCATAATCTTGGTTTTTGTGAGTCCTCCCTGACAAAGTGTTTCATCTAAGTTTCAGAGCAGCACCGGAATCTAATGAAGACACGCCTAGACAGAAGACATAACTCATCCTTGATAGCGTTTGTGCAGTTATAGATACTTTGTGATTGATAATTTTAGATGTCCCTTTCATTGGATTAAAAGATATCTAAATCGCTGGTAATGCTTTGTTGATGGGTTTTTGTGGAGGTATTTCCAAGGGAGACTGACATGTGAGTTGATAGACTAGAAGAGGAGGACGTGCCCACACCCAATCCGAATGGGCACCATCCCATTGTTGGGAAGCAAAAATACAAAAAAAAAAAAAAAAATAGCAAGACAAAGTGACTTTACTCTCTCATTTATGGAATTTTCCTCCTTCTGTCCTGAGATTTTAGTGCAGACTGCTCAATCTTGGGACATCAGGATTACATCAGAGGTTCCTCTCTATTCTTCAAATCTTGAAACATCATCCTTAGACTGAGGATAGAATTAGCTTCCTTATTTCTGAAGGAGGCTTTCAAATTGGAATGTGACAAACTACCACCTGCTCAGAATCTCTACTTTTCAGATAGCCTTTCCTGTAACTTCTCTGCCGCCATAATCTTGAGATAATTTCTATCTACCTATCTTATTTCATCTATCTATCATTCTACCTACTACCAATCTCTTTCTTAAATAGTATTGAAAAACTCTATAAGCTGATATCCACATGGAGAGTAATTGAATTAGATCCTAACTCACACTATACAAAGATTAACACAAAATGAATGAGAAATTTAAATACAAGATCTTAAAATATGAAATCCCTAGAAGATAGCTTTGGTACAAAGCTCCATGACATTGACCTAAACTACAAACAATGATATTATGGATGAAAATCCAAAAACAAAAACAGAATTTAAATGAGATCAACTCATAGTTAATAATATATCAATAAAAATCTCACTTCTGTACAGCAAAGAAAACAAGAGAGTGAAAAGACAGCCTACAGATTAGGAAAAATTATATCTGCAAATTGCTTACATGGTAAGGAATTAACATTCAAATTTAGTAACAAGGAAATAAGTAGTCAAAAAGAGGCTAAACACAGGAATAGTCATTTACTAAAGAAAACATACAAATTCTAGTTGTTATATGAAAAATATTGAAGGTCTAGGATATAGCTAAGTGGCACAAGTGCTGGCTTGGCAAGCACAAGGGCCTGAGTTTGACTCCTGGTACCATAAAAGAATAAAAAATTTTCCAATTTCACCAATCAGCAGGGAATAAATACAAAAAAACACAATGAGACGGCACATCACACTTCTTCAGTGGATATTACCGAACACACAGCAGATAAAAAGTCCTGGTAAGAATATGGAATAAAAGGGAACTCTTGCCTTAAGACATAAACAGATATAATCATTATTGAAACCAGTATATAGATCCTGAAAAATTAAACATATGTCTACTATATAATCCAACATTCCAACAATAGGGCATGTATACAGTGATCGAAATGGAATCACTGTGTTAGAGTTGTTTGTATTCCTTTCTTCATTGTGGCACCCTTCACAATATCCAAAATATGGAAACAATTTAACTGACCAACTATATGAGTTTATAAAGAAACCGTGGTATAGAGCATGGGAGACTGGCCCTTAAAAAGATAGCAATGCTGTCATTTACCACAATGTGGATGAACATGGGTAGACATTATGTAAAAGAAAAGAGCAATGCAGAAAAAGACAGATATCACAGGGTTTTATTTATATATGGAATCTGGAAAGTCAAACTTAAAGAAACAGACTGGAATGATGCTTATCAAGGGTTGGGGTGTTGATAGGGGCTAGGAAGATATTGATCAAAGGATAAAAGATTTCAGTGAGACAAGATGAATAAGCTCAAGCAATCATTTGTACCACATGGTGACTACAGTTAGTAACATTATATTTCATTCTTGAAAATTGTTGATGAACATTGCTGCAAGAAAGAGACCCCACCCATCACCTCATTACCACTGCAAGACCCCAGGGAAGCCACATTAGAGGAGAGAGGAGGAGGAGGGAAATCTCTTCCCTAACTACTGCCACAACTGAGGTGAACAGCTTGGGAAGGTCCAGAGATCAGAAGAAATACCAGTTACACAGTAGGATTCCAAGAAAGATGCACAAGATGAACAGGTGAGATTGTGGGGAGAAAAAATGCACAGTAACATCTGTCTGCCAGCCTTGCTTCTATTTCTTTTCCAATTATCTTTGTTTTATATGCTACCCTCTCTAAATTTCTCCAAAGCAGGGCAAAACTACTCTACCAAGGGGAAACACTTTACATACAATCTCCTATGTGACCAGTCCTTTTAAATAACTATAGACTATGTTCCTATAGTCTAAAGTACAAAATCAATAGTTACTGCAGTTTGTCAGTTTGTAAATTGTGCTTGATGCTATTGTTAGTGCTAATTTTACTACTGTAGCTAAGATGTCGTGTCTGTCATAATCAGTTCAATACTGTAACAATACAGGGAACATCTGTGTGATAACCTGATCACAGACCTATACCA
Organism: Cavia porcellus; assembly: GCF_034190915.1. NCBI lineage: Eukaryota > Metazoa > Chordata > Mammalia > Rodentia > Caviidae > Cavia > Cavia porcellus. The sequence continues at coordinate 109,235,433 of NW_026947486.1, read as the reverse complement.
AAGGACTAGGGACTGAGCCAAACACATAATAGCATCCCACTCTTAATTAATTGAGATGGGAGTATCTTATAACAGACATAAAACAAGAATCTCCCCCACACAGAAGACTTCCCTGAAGAACAGATTTTTCCTAGAGGGGCATTTGTACTATTGATATAGCTACCTATTATACAAAAATCACAAGAATCTTAAAGAAAACAAAATAAATTTTTGGAAATAGAAAATGAAAAGATGAAAAAGCAAAATGCAATCTCAGTCATCCAGCCCACCCTGAACAAGACCAAGAGACACAGACATAAGTAAGTGAAAGATACACACATGAAATTTCTAAAATGACAACTTAAGTAATGAAACAAATCTATGAGACTGTAAAGGAAATCAGGTAAAAAATAATCTCTCAGGTAAAAAAAGAAATTTCAACATTTATAAAGGAATTTCTCAGCAAATCAAGAGTAGAGATAGACTTAAAAAATAGATGATGATAGGAATGAGATGGAAACAGTAAATAATCAATATAGGAAAAAAACAGAATTCATGAAACTGATTCAAACAGATATTCAATTAAAAATTCCATTGAAATCTTGCAAAACCGCTTGAATGAAACTGAATACAGACTTTCATACCTAGAAGACAGGATCATGACTAGTGTATGAAAGGAAAGATCTAATAATAACAAAAGTTAAATAAATAATAACTCAACAGCTGCAAGACAATGCAAGAAAAGTAATATATTAATAACTGGTGCCAATGAAAAAGCAGGAGTCAAAATAATTGGCACAAATAAACTGCAGAAATAATAGTACAAATTTCCCAAGCATGGGAAAAAGAATCTGACATACAGATAATTGAGGTATATAAAAATCCAGTTAGCCATAACCAAAATGTACACCAAGACATAAAATAAATGAAACTTCAGAAATTTAGCACAAGAATGGAACATTAAAAATGTTAAAGGAAAGTAATAGATCCACTAGAAAGGAAAGGCAATCAGAATCATGACAATTTCTCAACAAAAGCCCTCAAAAAGAGCTTGGAATGCAGTCTATCAAGTCCTAAAAGAAAACAACTTGCAACCCAGATATATGTAACCTGCAAAACTATCTTCCAAAATTAAAGAAGAAATAAAATACTTCCATGACAAAAAATAACTACAGAAACTCATTATCACCAAACAAACACTACAAAGGGTCTGGAAAGATATTCTAGACAGAGAAAAAAATGACCTCAATTGCAGTAATAATAACAGAAAGAAACCACCAAGCCAGGAAAGCAATTAAACAGCGGGTGAACGTAGGGAACTGACAGTGTCAAAATAAATTAAAAAAGACAAAAAAGAAAGAGAAAATAAAGAAAGAAAGAAAGAAAGAAAGAAATTAACATAAGCAACTGATATCTATCAGTTATTACTATCAATGTAAATGACCTCAATCTACCAATCAAATGAACCGGAATAGCAGGACAGATCAAAAAACAAGATCCAAAAAGATACTGTATAAAAAATACATTTAACTTAAAGGGAAATTCATAGACTAAAAATCCAAAGATGAAAAACAATACTCTGTACAACAGGAATACAGAAAAAATCAGGCATACCTATTCTGTTTGGAGAATTTCAAATAAAGTATGATCAAAAGAGATAAAGAAGGTCACTACACATTTGTTAGGGGACAAATTCAACAGGCAGAGATACTGATCATAATATAGATGCATCAACTATGGGAGCATAAGACTATACAATAGAAATATTAATAGACACGAAAAATCAAATAAGCAATAACACAATTTTAAAGAGGGAATTTCATACCCCGTTGACACAAAGAGACAGATCAACTAGACAAAACTCAGCAAACAAATAATAGAACTGAAGCAAACCTGTGAAAACATAGAATTAATAAAATATGTAGGCAGTGTTCCACCCAACAACAGAATATACATTCTTGTCAGCTTACATGGGATGTCCTCTAAAATAGATCATATACTAGCCTACAGAACACGCTTAAGTAAATGCAAGAGATGAAATTACCCCATATATTGTCTGACCACACTGCAACCTAATTGGAAATAAATAGCAAAAAGCCCTGCAAAAACTCCATAAACTCGTGGAAATTAAATAAGACCCTCGTAAACAACTAATAGGTCACAGAAAACATTAAAGAAGGTATCAAACAGTATCTATGATCATAGGAAAATATGAATACAGCATACTGGAACCTGTGGGACACAATGAAAGCAGTCCTAAGAAGGGTATTTTATAGCAGTCAATTCTCACAGCAGGAAAACAGAATGAGCACAAATAATGTCATGCTGCACCTCAAGCTTCTAAAAAAGAGCAAGAAAAACCCAAAGCCAATACAAAGGGGAAAGTATAAAAATCATAACAGAAATTAACACAATTGAGACCAAGAAAACAACACAAAGAATTAATGAATCAAAGACTTGCTTCTTTGAAGAAAAACAAGATTGATAACCCCCTAGGTAATCTTATCAAAAAAGGAAAGAAAACTCAAATTAATGAAATCATGAAAATGGTGGACTCACTAAAGATCCTGTGGCGATTCAGAAGATCATCAATACATACTTTGAAAATCTTTACTCACCTAGGATAAAAACACAGAAGAAATGAACTTATTCCTAGAAACATATGAATTACCAAAGCTGAATCAGGAAGTTATAAAATTTTGAATAACCCAATATCACTTAATGAAATTAAAAATGTAATTAAGAACTTACCAATCAAGAAAATTCCAGTTCTGATAGATTCACAGCTGAATTCTACAAAAAAATTTAGAGAAGATTTAACACCAATACTCCTCAAACTATTTAATGAATTTGAGAGGGAAGCAATTCTCCCTAACTTATTCCTGGAGGCAAGTATTACTCTGATACCCAATCCAGATAAAGACCCAAGCAAAAAAAAGAGACCTACAGACCAATCTCCCTAATGAACATAGTTGCAAAAATCCTCGATAAGATAATAGCAAATGAAATGCACCAATTCATCAAAAAGATTATACAACATGACAAGGTGAGATTCATCCCAGGAATATAGGTTTGGTTCAACATATGCAAATCAATAAATGTAACTCACCATATCAATAGAACCAAAAATAAGAATCACGTGATGGCAGTCGTGAGTTCAATCCCCGGTACCGATAAAAAGGAAAAAGACCAAAAAAAAAAAAAAAAAAAAAAAAAAAAAAAAAAAACACCTCTTTTCAAACATACACATTTCATCTTTCTTGTCATTTTCTAGGGTAGTTCTGTTTTCTACCTTCATGTGTATCTTCAGGAATCCTGACTCTAGCTGTCATGAGTCCTGGTTGCCCCAGTGTCCTCACATGATTCATAATATTTACCTTTCATGATCTTTTTTGACTTTGAAAAAGAGCCAAAAGATGGATGATGCCATATAAGGTGAATAAGATAGATGACTACATAGCATGTTGTTATGAGTCTACCTTTCTATCGGATGCTATTCATTGCATTTTTTTTTTTGTTCACAACTCATAAAGACTTTTCTGAAAGAGGGCTTCCAAAATTGCTCCAGAAAATGGCAGGAACAATAGTATAAATGTGCCTGAAGCAAGGTGGAGTATTTTTAAGGTGATTAATGGTAATATGTCTTAACTGTATTTTTAAAAATTTTAAACACACTATATTTTATCACTCCTGATATTGATTCTTAGTACAAAAAAAACCCCACAAAGACACAAATCAATATATAGACAAGGTTAATGCAAATGTTAACTAGATCAACTGTACCATTCTATAATAACCATATTAGTGCATTTCTAACAAAACGCTCGATACCATGAACATACACAATTTTTAACAAAGCTACATGCTTTGGAGTTTAACAGAATACATATTTAAAAACAGGAACACCCATGCCCTAAATATAAGAGTTTTGGCAACCCATGCTAATAAAACTCTCTTTTCTCTGCTTTTTGCCCTGTCATGTGACTTTCTTGACTGGTAAACACAAAAGAGCTAAATTATTTTAATTTGTGGTTGGAAGAGGAAAGACAAGTGAGTTACAGAAAGGAAATGGTTAATGCAACGTTATCACTTTTCAAAAGACTTCTTCAGCCTTAATGGACTATTACAACTTCATAAACGCCTGCTCAGACTTTCTTTTTGTGGTGCTAAGTCATAGGAAAATTTAAATATTCTAAGGAAATTCTCTCATTTAGGCAATTGTGCTCTGAATGTATTAATGTAAGACTTCTTTTGGAAAATGAATAATTATCTTCTAATTTCCCTTAATACTTTAGAGGTTTCTTTAAGTGAAGCCAATCTTTCCCTTTATTGGTTTGATACGTGGGTGGTTTGATATGTGAGTGGATTTATCATTGATAACTCTTGTTAGAAGTTAGAGTAGAATTGAAAGAATAGATTTTTGTTTTAATTCCAGAAGACTAGCCAATTAATGAAATTAATGCTTTAAGTCAAGAAAGGATAAATTTAAATAATTCTGTTCAACTGTTTGAAATCAATTATAAATTTTATTTATAAGCTCTCTGCTAGAATAAATGCCTACCCTGAAGGTTCTAATCTTAAATGACATATACATAAATGTCAAATCTATTAGCATGTAGCCTTCCATTAATTGAATTCATGAAAATATCCACCATTATTATTTTTGTTAGATATATTAAATTAGACATAATCTATCACTTTAGGATACATCTTCACATTTTCGTTGTGTTTTAGCAGCAAAGCACATGCCATCTTGTGGCTGAAAGAAATATGCAACAATAGATTTTGAAAATACTTTGTGGAAAATCAAAGATTCCAAGATACTACTTTGAATCCATTTCTAAATGAATGGCAGGCACATGATTTGGGGCAGCAGCACCACAGTACGCAATCCTTCATGGTAACACTGGGCGGTCAGTGGAACCAGCACAAAATGAAGATATTTAATGACAATAGTCCAATTTACTTATTTTTAATTTTTTCCTGGAATCCTTTTGTGTTTTGAAACATTTTAGTGCTAATATGTCACTTGCATTTTATTAAGCATGGGTCAAATTATTTACATGCCAAATTGCTTCTTCTGGTGCACCTCTAGGAAACTGGAGAACACGTTCTTTTCCTTTAATGAGCAAAGAGCAGAAGTGATTAGGTTGCAGGTGAGGCATGTACTTTGTGTAGAATTTTTACTGACTAGTTCCTGTGTGTCAGATGCCACAGTGGTGGAAGGCAAAGTGGTAGGAAAATCTAGGACAAACATCTTTAGGCTAACAGTCAGAAGATCTGCTTTACAGTTTTTAGTCAACTTGTTCTTTGACCTTTGCTAAGTGTCACACCATAGAATGTACACATAGGTTACATACCCCGGGCCTCCTTTTTAAAGAGACAGAAGGATTGTTCTTTGGTTTGGTTTTTCCCATCAGTTTATACTTAAACATCAACATATGAAATTTGTCCTCTTACCCCTTTTATGTGTACAACCGTGTTTATTCATACTGTTTTACAGCAAGTCTGTAAAACTTCCTTTTTTGAACATTGCAATACTGAGATTCAGTATGCATTGAATAGCTCTCCCTTTTCCCCTCCACCAAAGCCCAGGTAAGCAATATTGCATTATTTATTTGCAAGATTTTGCCTCTCAACTATCCCAAATATGTGGAAACATGTCCTTCTGTGAATGACTCACTTTCCTGTAGCAAATATATTTATAGTTCATCTATATTTTAGCATGTAACATGAATTCCTTCTTTGTACTTGTTATATATATATATATATATATATATATATATATATACCTTTTTTTATTTCAGTAGTAGGAATCAAACTCAGGACTTTGTGCTTACCAGGCAGGTGCTGTGCCACTGAGCTACACTCCTGGCCAACTTCCTACTTTTTAAAGATGAAATAACATTTCAGCGTAGGCATACAATGTTTTGTCTATCCAAATGGTTTTACATTTTTAACTTTTACTAGTACGTGTTGGCAGTATATAATGCTCATGTTTGTTCTAGGAAATCAATGCATATACAAAACAAGCATCAGTTCTTTTTTGTTACTTTCCTGTACTCCGTTTTATTTTTCCAACATCAGATTCATTTATTTATCCTATATGTCTTTATTAAGTTGTCATATACATTGATTAAGAACCAGACAGGTCAAGAAGCATATGAAGGACATAAGACAATTGTACTACATCAAGTACACTTCTAGACATATTGTCTATTTCCCCCCTACCTTTTGCTTATTGTGACTATTACTGTAAGGAAAATAAGGGCACAAACGTCTCTTCACAATGCATCTTTTCTTTAGTTCTTTTAGATTTGTGTCAGCTGGGTGATATTGTAATTCTAGTATTAGGTTTCTTTTTAGGGGGCAGATTTTGCAGTGTTTTCCATATTGACTACACCATTTTTTATTTCTACCAATAATGCACAAGGGTTCGACTTTATCCTTATGTTGGTCAATACTCATTTTGTGTGATTTGTTGGTGCTGTTAGGACTTTTTCTTATCATCCTATGGGTGTGGAATGACATCTCATTGTCATTTTACTTGTGTTTATATTATGATTCGTGACATAAAGAAAACTTTACTATGTTTGTTGTCCACTTCTGTTATCTATGGGGAAATGTCAGTTCAGATTCCTTGTCTATTTTTAATTGTCTTCCTTTTCTGAGTTGTAAGAGTTCTCTTATATTCTTTACATTAGTCCCTTACTAGATGCATGGTTTACAATTATTTTTCCCATTTTGTAAGTGGATTTTTCATTATTTTGATTTTTTTCCTATAAAGTGTAACACTTAAATTTATCATAGCCTATTAGGGTATTTCTGCTTTCTATGCCTATTTTTTTTGAATTTCCAAAAATATTCTTAAATCCAATATTCTTAAATTCTTTTCCAAGATAGTTTTGACAATATATAGTTCTTTGAAATTTCAGACAAAATTTAGAATTGTTTTCTGTTTCTGCAAGAGGCTAGAGACGATTTTGACATTAAAAATCTAGGTTTTGATATGTAGCACTAATTGCTTTCTTGACATTCTAATGTATTCTAGCAAAAGAATCACTACATTATGCATTGATTCAAAGTCTCTTATACTTGTTATCTATGCGATTACATTTGTTAAACTTAATTCTCCACCTTTCATTTCCAAAATATAACCACCACTCATCATTCATACCATGTTGGACTAACTAACCAACATTTACCTACTCATCCATTTTAGTCATGGAATTGCCCTGCAGTGGCTTACACACTAGAATCACTGCCCCATTTCATTCTGTTTTTGCCTTTCAATATCGCTAGTCAGCAGTTTCTTCATCCTTGAGCTGATCTTGTGCATTATCTTCCATCACCCTAACCAATCATTAACTTTTCACTAACTAAAAAACAACCAACCTGTTGACTCTTCTTTCACAGAGATTATGCCCCCTCATATTGACCTTGCTCCCAGGAAAAACAGACACTCACTCACTGAAGATTTCACAGTGTAGCTCCATGAAAAAATGTGATTTAGAGAGTCACTAGACTACATCTTGACATGCATGCCAGGTGAGCTAAGAAAACCTGGATGCCTACTTTGGGAATCAATTAAATCTGTGCCACATTTATGTGTAGTGGGAAGCAAAAGCCTTATGAATTACCCTTCTACTGTGTTTATTAGTAAATGACCAGATGTTACTTAACAGCATTCGTATGAAAAATATAATACATTGTCTTGCAATTGTGTTCAAGAGATTTAGAAATTTCAACTTCCTATGGTTTATGAGTGGCTTGTGTGGAACTTTTTGGAAGCCTCATAAAAGTTAATGTTTCCTAACGTGCTAGATAAAAAGCAAAGCACTTTTGATGTATCTGCCCCACGTCAGGTAGTGTCAAGTCTTAGATATTACACATTAATTCATGTGGCTATGTTCAGCTTAATAAGTCTCATGTGCAACAGGAGGTGTATAAATATGAAAAGAAAATAAAACCCCCAAACCTTAGATTTTTTAACTCTTTTGATCTGCCTAAACTTTTCCTAGTTATCCTAGACTCATTAAATTCATTGTAGGTAACTTGTCAGAGAGTTAAATATTGTAACTGCTCACTCACATAAAGTGTGTAGGCCCTCTATCCTCATCACAATGTAAGAGAAAAGCAATGAATTTCAACTCATTTGTAATTATCATTGCTATGACAAGAATATTTTATAATCTCTCCAGATATTATCATTGGTAGCACTTTTATTCTTTAATACTAAGCATCAGTTAAGAAATCATATTAGATATTCTGGCAATCAGTTTTAATACTAATTTGCTAATAAGCTAATTATCAAAGTAAGAAATATTACTACTATGCTGTATTATGATTTAGCTAAAATTGCATATACAAGATACATAATGTGGAATTTCTAAAAATTCCATTTAGAAAATTTAGCAGTGTATTTAAATATTTCTCATTCACAGGCAACCAGCTGTGATGCAGGAAGCTGTATTTAGTTAGTCAAAATTGAAGGTGCCAGCAGATTTCAAAAGGAACATGTGAAAGGGAACTTTTTATAAACTTTGTTTTCCTTCTTAGCGTAGATTATCACAACACACCGAAATTGAGGTGTTAGAGCTATTTTAACCATCCCACGTACATCGAAAAGTTACGAAGCACACACTTTTCTAAGTGCACAACTATTTGATAACATTTATGCAAAGCAGCCATACAGTATCCAGCTGTGACAGCCATTACTGGCATGAGTTGTCATGTCATTTGTGTGCACCTTGAACGTAGCTTTATCTGACATTTGACATAGTTATTCAAAGCTAATGTGTTTTTAAATATGATTATATAAATATGTGTATATATATAGAATATATCAGACTATATCTATCTATCTATCTATCTATCTATCTATATATATAAACACACACATATGGCACATATATAATACGCATGTGTATGTATAGATGTGTGTCTTCAGAATTCAGTCTGCGTTACATGAAATATGGTAGGTTTTTAAGGAATTTATAGCAAAATTAATATATTTAAACTACAAAAAGTTCAAGTTTCATAGCACTAAGATATCCATAAACTTCTTTTCTTCTTACTAAAGTGCAGGGCACACAGTATTTTTAAGCCAGTGAAATTATATTGCACGATAGTAACAGTGGACAGATGTTGTTACACATTCATTCAAACTCATTGAATGTACAACACCAAAACTGAACCCTGCTCTAAGCTATAGCCTTGGGTGGTGATGATGTTCTAACACACATTCATCAACTATAAAAGATGGACTACTTTGGTGGGAGATGTTGATAATGGCAGAAGCTATGCCCATATGAGAAATCTCTGGAGATTCTATACTTAGTTCTGTGAAGCTAAAATATTCTTTCAAAAAGAGTTCGGGGCAAAAAAGTAGAAAAAAAGCATAATGACAAGTCACGACACGGGGAAAATTCTTATTTACTCATAGTGATTATAGCATGATGAAGCAGACTTCTGGTCACCAACAGATACTAAATTGAAAGAAGCATAGCCACAGTTCTCCTTTTAAAGTGATGTATTCAGCATCTAAAATTATTAGTATTCTAACTTTGTGTTGTGTTATATGAAGTGAATTACATCTTGGAACCTAGCAGCCTTTGTCAGACAACTAAAAAAAAAGTAGAAATGTAAAAACAATGGTAACAAAGTCAAGGCATTTACAGAACTAAAGGAACATAGAGAAAATGCTATCCAACAGCCTTTCAGCAAATGACATGATTAGGTAGACTGTAAAGTGTGTCCAGAAGTTTTCTGACCAAATAAGTGTGGAGGAGACAAATATTTAACACTTCTCTAAGCAACTTGTGAAAATTGGAGACACTGAAGAATTGGGGGATATGCAGAGACAACAGAAATGACATAACAAAGGACATCAGGGCAAAATGCAAGTAGTAAAGAGTAGAGTGGAATTTATTGTAAATAACAAAAAAATAATATTCTATTACTACAACACATGATTGCAGTACATAATGGTCATATTGATTGTTTGGATTTGGTAAATGTGCCTGGCGTATCCTAATTCATTGTCTGTCCCCTGTACCTCCCATTGCTCTTTGTTTCTGCCAATGCTTGGCCCCTTTTTCATTTGCAAAAGCTCTATTTCCATTGTTTTCTTTCATTTGTATATTTCGTCCCAGTTCCCTCACCCTCAATCTCTTTTTCCCTTTCCCACTTGAAGAAGATCTTCCCATTTCCTATTATCTATCTTTCACTCTGCTCTTTATTTATATTTTGGGTTTTTCATACAAAAGAAACCAAGCCATAAAGAACAAAAGTGATGTATCCATACGTAAATGCCCTTGAGGTCATAATAGTAAATAAATCATACACACTAGCTTGAAAAAGAATATTTTGTGCTTTATGACAGAACTGATTACTATTAAAAAAAAAACCTTTTTTACTGAATCAAGTTGTAATTTTAAAATGCCAAAATAAAAACCTGAATATAATATACAAATGAATATATAATAGAAAAATCATAATGCTAGCTTTGTGATACTACTTACATTACTTATAATATATATCAATATTCTCACTATTCTTTAATTGAATGATGCGTAAGTATCAGAAGTTCTGTAGAAAACCTCTGATTTAACTGGCTTTCTGGGGTACCTTAATTTGGTGTAGGTCAAGAGAAACTACTTACTGACTGGCCAAGGAAACAAAAGAAAAACTTCCGAAGATCACCTGCCACTGGAAAGCAAATTCAAGTGGAGAAAAAGTCATTGATCATAGGTGTGAGCAAGCTAGGAGTGAAAGCGTTCCCATAGGCTTGCGCTGCGGTGGGTATAGGCATGACTGTCCCACAAAGCAACATGGGACAGCGCCATCAGGTGATACAAGTCGCTTGATGAGACTGTCATGCATGTACTGCCAGTGGCTTAGAGCTGCCTAACAGCCGCACATGCGAACTGCAGCCCCATCTTGATTGTTAAACTAGCGCTAACTAGTTTCCATTATTTTGTTAAATTTCTTTTACTTGCCTTTATATATGCATCTTGTGACAGGCTTTTTAAAGAAAACAAAACAAAACAAAACAAAAACAAAACAAAACAAAACAAAACAAAACAACAACAAAAAAAAAAAACCAGGGCTGGGGATTTAGCTCAGCGACATAAGCACCTGCCTTGCAAGCAGGCGGTCATGAGTTTGATCCCTGGTACCGATTAAAAAAATATTTATCATCTTCATCAAATATGAGGCTCAAACTTGAAGGCTTTGTGATCAATGACACCTAAGGACCAAGCATCATCTTATGTCTAGCAACTCTGTAGAATTTTGTTTCATTCCATTTAACTGATATTGCACTGGGTTTGTACTGGGATCTGTACACTATATACTACTGGGTGGGGATGGAGAAGGAAAACACAAAGATGGATAAGACAAGAAGTGTACAGTCTGAAGGAAGAAGCACGGTAAGCATGATTGGCTCATAAAGTGGAAGCACGTAAGTGTTCTGGGGAAGCACAACTTGTCCAAAAGACCAGCTAAAGGCTGGGTTGAGGACATGGGATTTTTGATCCATTTAGAATTATTAATCCCAGTACTTTCATTGGCACAATGAGACCAGGTGACACTTCCAGGCAAAGGTACAAGAGATGCGCCCCACAGAGGAGCAGCAAAAGAAACTTACGATCTAGCTATTTTTAAAAATCAAGGCATTTCATTGAGATGTGTTTATTCAAAGCCTGAACCTCCTCCGCAGCATTCCCCAACAGTAATTTTTCAACTAACTAGATCTTGACTGAACCAAGTACTTTCTAACCTGCTGTAGGGACTCATTCCACTTTTTTGAGCAATTCTAGTTGAGAGTTTAACTTTAATGTAAGGTTAAGTATTACTTCCTCTATCATACATTTACTGGCACAATCCTATCTTCTGCGAATGTATAGATTAATCTCTTTTCTACAAAATAGTCTTCTGAATGAATGAGCAATTTCAACCTTCCATGTCTGAGTCACGTTCATTATAAACATTGAATTGTAATTTTAAAAGTGTATTTGCACTTGTAAAATCATATGCACTATTGACTGACACAAAACACCTGAAGAGTGCCTAATACAATGCAAGTTCAGAGACTATTAAATAATAACTGTTAACAAAAATATATACAAAGATGTTTAAATTATAGAACAAATGGTGAGAGCATAATAATTTACATGAATATAGAATCAGTCTTTAAGAATGACTAGTGATTTTTTTTTTTTTTTTTTTAGAAAACCACTCAGGGAAGAAGCCACAAAAAAGAAGAGGGTAATATTTCTTGGAAATGGAGAGTTTTCAAAAAAAATTAAGTAACTGAAGGTAGATAAGAAGCCAGGTGCATTAGAAAATAGATCATAAAACTACATTTTAGGTGGGAGAGATACATATACTTAGATTATGAAAGTGATCTTGGAAGAGACTATAATCTCTGCAAATCCAAGATATGTAGCTGAACTTCACAAATAGAATAATTTAGGCTGGGGATATAGCTCAATTGGCACAGCATCTGCCTGGCAAGAGCGAGGTCCTGAGTTCAATTCCTGGTACCAAAAACAAAAATAGAATAACACTATAAACCTGATTGTACTTATAACCAGAATATTAACAGTTAAGCTGATCATCCAATACTGTATAAGTTGTAGGCTTTCTGAAATAGTACCAATATTAAATTATATCTCTTAATATCATATTGGAAAGGCAATATTGCATTTAGGAAACAAATACATTCTTTTATTCCAGCAGTACAGTGAAGAATTATAGGCAAAGGGAAATGACTAAGAATTTTGAAAGATGCCTGAACTCTATATAACATACATCCCATGATTTCCTTGAATTTTCTTTTGCATGAGGACAGGTATTGTTTGGTTTTGCTGCTGGAGCCCTAGTGCTTAGCACACTTCCTGAATAACAGCAGTGTTCAAAACTGACTTGCTGAATGAATAAAATGAAAGCATTTCTGTTCCCCTCAATACTTTTCAACATAGTGATTGTGACACAAACACTTTAATTAAGAAAGTTATTTGTGAGGAGAAAGGAAAGAATAACAATTGATTCTTATCTCCAGTCTGATAGCAAGCAGGATCTTCAGGGGGAAGCCCACATTAAAGACAAGGATCAGAGAGTATTTCTAGGCCAAAGGCACTGAAATTGTGCAGAGCCTGCCCAATTTACACATTGCTGGATTTTCAAATCTACCCATTGTACTGTAATCAAGGAGATTAACCCTGAATTTCTCATTATTTCAAATGAAATATGCATTACATTTAATCTTGGAAATAATCACAATTACTTCACGTTTTAACCTTAAACAATGTAACCAAAATTAACCCATTCACTTCTTCACATATTCCACCAGCTTTATAGCACAATATATGCTACTGTTAGTAGCCCTTCCCACAGTGTACTTTGCAAGTAGAACAGGAAGACAGATAAGGGAGGGTTGCAATTATTAGTAAGTTCTAATATCATGACACAATATGACTCTAAACATCCATCTACAGTTTTGTCATCTCAGAAGACTGATCCGGAATACCAATGATAGGGCCAGGGAGTCAGTTCAAGAGCACAAGTGCCTGCTTAGCAAGTGCTAGGTCCTGGGTTTGATGCTCGGCACAAAAACAAAATGAAATTAAACAACAATACCAACAACTGAAAACCAAAGATACTTTTTGTTGCTGTTATACAAGTATGAAGAGTTAAGTTTGGAACTGCCTTTTTAGTACTCCTCTGCTATGTTTCAGTTGTTTTATGACATTGAGGAAAGAAGAATGGAAAACAATCTCAAAACAAGAGCAAACTAGGACCAAGGATTCTGAGCCTTGAGAAGGTCACTGTTTCAGAGAAAGGACACCTATCAGCTGAGCCCTGGACTAGAGCAAGGGAAACATGGGATGTGTAAGGAATAAGGTGCTGTAAGAATTGTTTACAGTCTCTGACAGGAAAAGAACTGTAACAGCTATATATTTTTCTTCCCTTGATTACCTTGATGTGTGTTTATGTACACACATAACCTAATGACTATCATAGATATGTACGGACATGCGCGGTGATAGGCTTACATTCACACACACACACACACACACACACACACGCACGCGCGCACACACACACACACACACTTTTCTCACATTCACTTCCTTATCATTATTTTATATCAGGATTATTGCTGACATTTATCTTTACGATGGAGTCTTTAGGCCATATATTAGACGGAGTTAGTATCAACTAGACAAGGGCATCATGACTGCCAGGACTATGTGTTGGGGGAAAGAGAAACCAGAAGTGATAGAAAGCATATTTTTCATGGAAGCTAAATATGTGTAGAAGAACGAACATGGTTACTAAGTAGCAAACGCTGGCTATCACACTGTAGTCCTTCAGCTCCAAATAATCACTTGTACACAAGGCTTCATGCTGCTGGCCTTAGGACTTTGCACAGCTCACATCTTTGTTAATTTGCTACCTGTCAGGTTTTGCCAGTGGGGCACCACAAGGAGGCTGTGAGATTCCAAGACAAGCAGGGGATCTGATCCTTCCTGAGTACTTGCTGATCCTCAGCAGTAACCTAACCACTGCCCTTTACCAGGGCACAAGCAGTCCATTCCAGTCTCAGATTTTTTTCCCAAAGCCAGTTTTCTGTTCATCCATGATGGCTATATCATAGTTACTTTCTTACAGAGTCATAGAAAAAAAATGACTGCATGTGAGAACCAGAAGATCTAGGTTCTTTTCAAATTCTTGTTGTTTATGAGTTGTTTTGAATTCTTACCTTATTGACTACTGTCAGCTTAATTGAGCTGGTTTAAGTCTCATTTGTATATTAAAAACAGGATTATTATGATGTTCTTTTATAATCTACCAATGAATTGTGAATATTGTGACAATATCTGTGCAGCTTCTTAAATAGAGAAAAATATAATTTTGAGCTAAGCTTCACAATATGGCCAAAGAAATAATTTTCCACATTAAGCCTTCTGAAAAATACACAGGCATCAATCCAGATGAATGACTAATAAATTGAAAATTAGTCAAATAATAGTACAGCAGCAACAGCATGGAAATATGGTTATTTTCTTCTCAGATAAACTAATGAAAAAATTAAACTTCAAGTAGATGGACTAGAAACAGGGAGTTCAGTGCAAGATGCCAAATGTCAAATGTGTGAGTGTGGCTAGTTTTTTCTGGCTTTCCTTCTCTGCCGTTTTGTTTTTGGAAGGGGGTGTGCAACAAGGCATGAGATGACAGTTTGGTTTATGCAGGAAAACAAGCAAACTGGGAAGAGTGAGGCAAATTCTGTGCAACCAAATTTGAAATGGGATGTTTGTTCAAAGTCAAATGCAACATTCCCTCAAGAATTGTTTATTAGTAGTGGGCTGAGGAAAGACACAAATTAAATACCATGGAGGAAAAAAGAATCAGAGCAAACCAAAAGAAAAAAGAAGTGTAAAGTCTCTTGCCATCCATAAACAACAATTAGAAGGCATCACTGTCATGCTGAGGTAAGAGTCCCGAGGCTGAATGGCTTGGAGAAGGAAATAATACAGTCTGTTTTGACCTACTAAATCACACACAAAAAATTAAGAGAATGTATTTTCAGCTTTGGTAAAATAATGTTAGGAAGACTCCTCGTTTTCTTGGAGTATTCTGAAATGGGTTATTTAAATATTGTGGCATATTTGTGTAAATGAGTTTAAAAATAAATAATAATGTAGATCCACAGCTACCTGTACTTAGAATACTGTTGTTAACTATTCTTGTATTCTGGGAGTAAGATAAGGTTTTCTGATAGTCATTTCTCTATAATTAGACATTCACCTGTTTGACTGTCTGATGGTCTGTCTGTCTATCTGTCTGAATTTCATTGTGTTCGCAGCTTTACTTTGGAAGCCAAGACCCTAGCATCTGTATTCTTTGCACAGTCCTAAAAGCAACTTATTTCTCTTCTTCTTTCTTATGTCACCTTTCCTAAGGTTTTCATAATTTGGACATCAAATTTGGTATCTTCTCTTTTTGTCTCTTTTGCTTGTGTAGGTTATTTCAATTTCTGGCCCTCCAAATGATTTAATTTCTTATTTTATAGAACATTTCCTGTTAATGCCCTTTCCAAATATGCCTGGCACACGGTAAATTTGACTCTGTATTCTGGAGGGATATCAAAGTTTTGGACTGTGTCATCTCCAGAAGGACATACAAGTCGGTGACCTTACCATCTGATGGAAGGCAATGTTCTATTTTCTTAATTTCCTTGAACTAATGCCATAGAAGACTACCATTATTGCCCTAAACTAAACTATTTCACAACATCTTAAAAAAGTGAGAAATTTGGTAAAGATGAGCATTCTGTCATTCAAGGGCATTTTCATTTAGTACATTAAAGAATATCATTTGTTGTAACCAATCTCATCAGATTATCACAAAAATAAGAAATATTGCAGGTCAGAAGCAGTTCCTTTCACCTTGGAATCCAAAGTCTGATCGTTATAGGCCTTCATCAAAGATTTAATGAACAGAGTTTTATTGTTAAGCAGATTATTTGCAGCCAGGATACCTTAACTAACTTCCTATGTTCTTGAAATGCGTGGAGTCCAATAAAAAAACAATTTTTTTTATTCCTAGGATTGAACAGAAAAGATTAGCTTGTCTTCAGTATATATTATGGCCTCTTTTACTCTGTGTTTATCAAATTAAACATTGTAATGAGAATAGGTAGTGTCAGTGGTTCTGTTTGTTTTTCTTTTCTTTTCTTAAAAAAATTATTGGTACATTTTTTGCAGTAAATAGAAATGAAACAGTCAGTGCACTGATGGTACCGGTTTGTTTTAATTTTAGAGAGTCCATGTGTACATGATATATGATGCGATGTTTCCACAAGAATTCTGAGGGTGAAACTTGTTTTCTTTCCAGAAGAGCTCTGAGTGCAAATGTGTTTAATACAGAAGTTGCAAAAGCTTGCTTAACAAAAACTGAATTATCTGAAGAAGGTTGTAATTCGAATGAGGACAAAAACCTACTTAAGAGTTGTGTGTAATTTATAAAATGTATGCACGACTATGCTAAAATGTCATTTCTTTCTGCTTTATTCATTCATCCTTTCTAGTCTATTCTTGCCACTAGTCTTAATAAATGATAAAAGCAGAATCTCTAATGAATTGGAGTTACCTTGTATAATAACATTTCATAATGAGCTGAAAGACTCATGTGTACTTACTTTTGAGCTGAAATACACTTAACTACTAGGTCTGATGAGCCCTATTCTACCACAAAATGAATGATTGAAAGTGTATCCTTATAGAATTTTCACGGTGCTTACCACATTTGACTTCTGAAAGATACCACTCCTTTTACAAATTTCTTTTACAAAAGTCTGGCCAAATTTTTGCAAACACTTTATAACCAAAGAGAAATTCTAGTCAATATATTCCATGTGTCTTTCAAACATTAGTGGTGACTTAGAGATGTACAACCTAGCACATTGTCCTTTACGTTTGCAAAATTTAATCAGTAAACCATTAAGCATCAGTCTGACCATCCCCAAAATTTTAGATTGGAGAATGACATTTCCTTTAGTTAAATTCAGAATTTCTCTTGCTGTAAGTAGAGGTATAAGTGGAAAATCAAACACAGAAAGGCATGGCCCTCACACCAGGATACCTTGCCATATTTTAAGGCAGATTCTCAAAAGGGAAATCTGAATAAATAGCAACAAGACTCTTTTTTCAAGGCTCAAGAAAGTCACATCTCTGGAAACGCAGGCAGAGAAATAAAATGAGTCATCATTATATGATCCATTTGCAATTTTTCTCTTTGTCTTGAGTACTTGAATCCTATAGTTTTGCCACTGCTAATATTCTTTCAACCATAAAGCTAATAAAAATAAAATTTTATAAAATAGCTTAAACTACAAGTGGAAGTAAAATGCCCAACAATTTTAATTTTGTGGGGAAAAACTGTCTAGAGATCACTTCTTGAACAGTTTTTACTTTGAAATATTTTCATGACAGCATGGTACTAAGAGCAACCAAATGATATAAGTTAGAGATCAACATTTCCAACAATGAGCATTCTAAGAACGTCAGCTAACTGTGAATATAGTAGATGCTATATCTTTCTGAATAGTTTTTCAATGGCTGAGATAGAACTCTTTGCATATAATTTATCACACTAATATGATTTTAGGTATAATTGCATCACATCTTGTCAGGTTTCACTTTCTTTTCTCTAAAAACAGCACATGCTTCTCCTGTGACACAATGATCTTAGACTGAAAAATGCTGCTTTTTCAAATCAGTAAAAATCTAATATTATACCTTTCTACAGATAAAATAATGAAACTACAGGCCCCAAATTGCTTGAACAATTTATGCCTTCACAAAGTCATAAATTTGTGTGTCCTGTGGTTGCTTTTTACACCCTTTGGCTTTCTCTTTTCCAATAAATATTCACTGACAAGATTCAGAAGAAATTATTTTATATATTCTCTCCAGGGCCACTATGAGGAATTCTGTCAATGCCCACTTCCTTTTGGCCTCTGGGGTATGGAAGATGAGATTTTAGATCAGTGTCTGGCAAATGTGATATTCAAGATAATAGTGATGGTAAGATAATTACAAGGCTCAGGTCTTTAGTAGTTACTGTGGTGGAAATTAATTCTTTTTACAAAACACTCATACTAGACTAAATGAGACCAGAAAGTTAGATAAAGGGTATCAGAGGGAGTAAGAACTAATGAATTTGCTTTAAAACAATAGCACTCGCTTTTGAAGTAAATTAAAATATGCAAAGTAAGCCAGTTAATTAATCCGATAATGTACCCTTCACACTGTTTACTTTTGGTATATGTGGATTTTTTTCAGTTATGAATAAAAGGAAATAACAGTTTTCTAGAAAAACACAGTACGAGGAGTTTGGCGAAACAGTGTATTAATTAATCCTTATAAAATTCGGAGAGATTGAGTTTGTCATTCCTATTTTACAGCTGAGGCATGAAAGTTGAGAGAAGTTAACTCCCCTAAGTCTTAGAGCTATTAATTGTGGAGCAATAACTGTATTTTGAATCTATTTGCGAGGAAATTTTGCACTCTTTCAGTCCTGATAGATCTAAATCCACATTTCTACGGCCTTTGTAAAACAGCACAGATCTCAAAATTCTGTAACTTTCTTGGATACTGACTGGAGAGTCCACTCTCAGTGAGGTCTCCAATGCTGAGTTTATTCAAGCATCAAGTGTGTGTCAGGTACAAGGATTACAGAGTTAAATACGAGTGACTAAAACAGGAAAAAAAAATTAAGGTCCCTGTAAGCACTAGAACTCAGATTAAAAATAATATTGTGGGCATAAAAGGTAGCAGAAATTCTCTGAGATGGTAATCTTTCCTAGAGAGTGATCCCTTGGCATGGAACCTCAGGACAGTTTTCTCATGGCGAGCTTATGTGGGTAGCTATTACTCAATTTGTGTCAGAGTAGGAAATTAGAGGCTCCAATTTTGAACAGAAAAAGAAGGTAGTCCATCACAGATACATGACACTAACTTACACAGATATTCTGTTTTCCTCTGACTCACTCTTTGAGGCTTTGAGAGGGATGCATTTTATTTTTGTTATAGTAATTGGGATACAGCCGCACCATAACTCATGTCTTCATATTAGGCCTTTTCAACTTTGCTTTATGGCCCTGATTTTGACCCAGGTTTTGAGTTTTCCCAAAGAACTTTCAAAAATAAAAACAAAAGGGCTGGTAACAGAATTCATTTTGAAAGCAAGGTGTAGGTTTATATTTCTAAGGAAAAATAATACTGTCATATAAACATTGGGTAACAAGACAGAATGATTTTGCAAAAAATATTAAAAATATTTTGCTAGCTGAGGATAGCACTCTTATTTCTCCTGATGGAGCTGAGGATGGTAAAAAAAAAAGGCTCTCATCAACTTTCTGTCTCTCTCTGACGAAGCATTGCTTTGTGATATAGAGCTTGTACAACCCCAGGGAGTAATGCTCACAGTAGATTCTTTAGCTATTAACTTCCTATTTTTATGTCATGAACTTTATTATCTTTGAGCTGATTGAGGGCAGTTCAGTTTGTTGCACGGCCCTAATCTTTGACAGTGAGTGAGAAAGATGAGAGTTCTCTATAAGTTAAAAAATAAAAAGACAGGAAATATTTGAGAGTTACTACTATGCTAGCATCTGTAGCTGACCAAAATAATATTTTAGACAATGTAGGTACTACTAGTGAAACATGAACAAGTCCTTAGAGTAAATTAAAATTACAAAGATCCTCCAATGCTCGTCTTCTTATTATTCTAAGCATAACTTATGAATGAAATGTGTAGTGAATAATCAAGCAAAGACTGCAGCGTGTTAATAACTGACACCTTTGTTTCTGAACAGGACAATTTGCTAGTTGTACTGTAAAGAAGTCTGGAGGGAGAGGAAGTTGAAAATAGGTGTTATATTCTAATCAAACGATGAGTTGAACTCACATTTCCTAATTCACGTGGTACCCTATTGAATACCATTCTTTTCTTTTAACTGGAGAATAAGTCTGAGGATAAATACTACTCTTTTTCATGGCTCTGTCTGGCAGGAGCAAAAGCAAACAGAATCGGAATCAACTCAGGTACAAGAGTTAAAAATCCAGGATGGAAGAAATAAGTTCACTATAGGCAAAGGGAAAAAGTCAATTTAAGACACCTTGCCATGCATCACTGATGTGAACAGTTTTTTACACGTTTTATTGGTTTGTTCTTATGCTAAGCATTGAGACTTTAATACTTGCAAATATTTATTCCCCATGTATTTTCCTTTGGAAAAATCTACTGTGCTTTTAAATCTATTGTGCTTTTAAAGCAAAATGTGCTGCAATTCCTCTGGAAAAGTAATTGTGGAATAGTAAAAAGCCCTCATGGACCCAGGATCAAATCTTTACACAGGCAAATTACTTAGCCAATTTGGATATAATTTTTAAGTACAAAAAAATTCTCCCTTGTCCGTAGAACTAAGTGAAATAATATTCGTAGGCAACATGCCTATGAAGAAGCACTCAACAGGTAGTAGCTACAATTGTGTGGGTTGGAATGAGACTTGAAAGCTTTATTTCAGCTCATAAACTTCGTAAAATTTGTAAAAATAAACAGTGCACATTTCTCAAAGCTTAAAGATTAAAAAACTGTTTAATGTCATGAAACTAAGGATTTTAAAACTTATTTAATCATGAATATGACTCCACTAAAATGTACTAAAAACCTAAGAACTGCTTTTATCTTCTACTTAGAGAAATGCCACATTCAAAATTGTCATAATATCAATTGATAAATGAATCTTCTGTATTAAATTCAGTGATCTGTAACACTTGCATACCAAAATTGAGGACAAATTGCATCAAGATAAGGTAGAATAAAGGAGGGCTATTGTGAAAGTAAAAGACAACAGAATAAGGTCAAAATTTGTTGGTATAATAGCCATTTTAGCTTGGCAGTGTTTTTGTGACCAAAATGGCCTTTTGAATTAAGGATATTCAGTATCTTGCTCAAAATCTTCTTGTAAGTGTTTATTTATCCTGAAGGAAGGAGATAACAGTGTATGAGAGGAACCCTATGTTCCATGAGTATGTTTGCAAAGCCAAGATTAAGTTCAGTAGAACATTTGGAGAAACATGATGAAGTTATTACGGCACTCAAACTGTCTGCATCCATATATTTTAAGAAGAACTATCAGCTTTGTTTTTCTTTCAATCACCAAAAATAGTACAATTTTAACAGTTTTATTTACAGATTTATTTCCATGTTTGTACTAGAAATTCCTCTTAGTTTGCTATTGTTCTATGTGGATGTCACACAGAGATGCAGCAAGTTGAAAAGAGACCTCAGATATCAATGATTGAGCTCTTGCATTATTTAGAAAGGGAAAAATAAAAACATAAAAATTGAAGACTTTGACTTCTGTTTTGTGTGCCCAGTTAATCTTTTTAAAGCAGCAAAATATTTTGTTTCAAAGCACACATTTTAGCAAGTTGAGTATTAATCACTGAAAAATTCTTAGCACTTTTATTAATTGCAATGTATTAGTGCCCTGGCTGTACTTGCTTTCAAACATATCTCCCCAGACCCTTACAGAAGAGAGCATTCCACACTTATTGCTACTGAATATAGCTGAGTCTCAGAACAGTTTCTAAAGTTGAATAAAGAGAGGCATTTAATCATCTGATATTTACTGTTCAAACCTGGCCTTTTCAGCTAGTACAGTACTTAGAATATACATTATATTTTCAGGTAAAACAATTTTGCTCATTCTATTGAATCTTGTTAACATTTATAGTAAAGGACAATTTACCTATCCTAATAAAAAATATTGTAGCATCCTGAGTCCTTTGCATTTACAATAAATGCCAACTTGTTTGGGTTTGCACTTTCAAATTGCATTATGCAATATAATGCAAATGTGAGCTCTTAATTAGCAGGATCTGTTGTGCTTAAATGTAGAGGGATTTTCCAATGTAGTGCAGCTGTTACCTATGGAGAAAACACATTTCACCTTCCTAAGAGGAGCTGCACACGTACATATGTTGTCATGGATAGATCCTTTAGTGTTTCCTTAAGCAATGCTATTTTGCAATGGATTTCACATTGACTATAGCAAATTTTATCATTGATGCCCACTGAGTTTCTGCCTCCAGGTTGTTTTTTCAAGAGAAGATGAAATTTTTCAAAGGAATAGGGGGTGGGGGTAGAGGAAGGGTTCTTTAGAAAGGATGCATGCTATTTATCAAGGTCATAAAGAAATATGTTTCTATATGAATATCTATTTAAATATCCATTTAAATAGTATTTATTTGCACATCTTTGTACACATGCTGTGGTGCCCAATCAACATTTTCAAGAATATAACCTGAGGGCAGCCTCATGAAAAGACAAAAACTAAAAAAAAAATGAAAAAAATTTGAATAGATATCACAAATAATATAGAACGTGGCACGTTACAGACAAATAGAAAAATAAATCCTTTTCCCCTCGGATTTTTTGCCTAGAGTTGGGGCCTTTAAAAACAACCAATTATGGTAAATGTTTAACAGTAGGAGTTCAGGCAGACAGCCAAATTCTGGTTTCACAGCTCTTGCGAGTTTTAATTGAAAAGAGTTTTCATTTTGAAGCAAAAGGATTTCTGGATAGCACCTTTACCATAGTGTGTCTAGAGCTACCTGGAATCCAGTAAGTGAGAATGGGGCCGGGAAGTATTTCCTGAAATATGGCAAAGGATGAGCCAGCAGGAGTCTAAAGGCAATACTGAAACCATTTTCCTAAACCCAGCTTCTTCCTACAGACACAAAGTAAAGAAAGAGTTATTTTTCTTAGCCAATCACCTACAAAAACAGCAAGTCTGGGGGGAAGGGAGAGAGGGAAAGGAACGTTTAGTTTTCTCTTGTTTGGGAAAGGCACGTATTTGAAAGGCATGCACGATAGCAAAACTCCTCTGCCACTCCCCAAGTTTATTAACCAAATTACCAATCTGTGGGAAATTGGTTTGAACATTAGCCCTTCCTCGGGACCTCCCCACTCTCTGTGGAAACCCTCAAAATGGGTACAAGGGACCAGGAAAATCCATCCTCTAGGCTGCGGCCTCGGAATATTTGAGAGGCTGCCGCTAATACCTCTGATACAGATCCTGAGGGGCTACAGAAGTGACTTTTCTGAGTCCTTTTCCTCCCTTGCGGGTCTCCCACCAGCACAGCCCCAAAGCTTCCAGTCTCCTCTCTCCGACCCCCATTCCGGAAAGTCTCACATCCACCACCACCCCCCCAATCAAAGTCCCCTCCCGGTCACCACCAAAGCCTGGAGAAGTGGAACGCACACAATACCTCCCTTTTAGGGCTTGAGCTAGGAACTGGGCATGCTCAGTAGCCAAAGCAGATTTTCTCTCTCTCTCTCTCTCTCTCTCTCTCTCTCTCTCTCTCTCTCTCTCTCTCTCTCTCTCTCTTGGTCGCAAGTGCGGCATCTCTTGCAGCCCCACGCCTCTTTCCTCTACCCCAATCCCTGATCCCCACTACCAGGTCCTTAATCACTCTGCTTAACCAGTTTTATGCCGAGGGCTCTCGTAGTTCAAAAATGGGGAAAATTAACCCGTCTCTTACAAACCCCGCCAAATAGTCTCACTTTGGGCTCAAGCCTTACACTTTTGCCTTAAACCCCCAGCCCCTTTCGAGCAGACAGGAAGCGGGAGTGCAAACACTACTGGATCCCGGGAAATGGGTCCCAGGAAGGCTGCACCAGGATCGCCCGCTAGCAAGAAGTATTCCGGGAGCGCTCCGTTCTGCGGTGTGACAATTAGCTAAAGGTACCGTACCTCTCACACACCCCAAGTGCGAGTGTTGCATCTGAATGTCCTTGTTGACTCACCCCCCTCCGTCCAGGAATTACTCAATTCCGCGTAGAGTCGACGACCCTGTGTCTCTCAGTCCCCCTCCCTCCAGGTCCTCCACTGTTTCTTTGGCTTTTCCTGGGTTCTTGGTTGCTCTCAGCGAAACGCCCCGGGTGCGTGCGTTATGTGTGTGTGTGTGTCTGTGTGATCCTTCCTTTTTAGGGGGCTGGGGGAAGAGAAAGGACTCAAGTGCGCATCTGTGGTGGGGTGATGGAGGCCAGTGAACCCGCAATGGGGAAGTGGGGTCTCCGCTGCAGGATAGGGGTCGCTCCTCTTCAGGGGGTGGTTTAGGCAGAAACTGGAGTGGGGGGGGAGGTTCCGATGCCAGGAGGAAAGCACCTTATTTTTCTGGGTGTGTGGGTAGAAGCAGAATCAAGTGGGGGTGTGTGGATGGGGGACTGGGGGTTCAGGAATGTGGGGGGGGTCGGAGCGGTTGGGTGTCGGGCTGGAGGACCGCCTGTGTACGGGAGGCGGGGGCGGGGGCGGGGGCGGGGATTCAGCGCGCATATGTAAAGGTGCAGCCCTTGTGCGAGTGTCCGGGTGCGCGCGCGGTGTCTGGGCGGGAGCGCGCGCGCGCGCCGCTGCCCTTCTGCTAGCTAGCTAGGGTTGCTCTGTGGGTTTGACGGGCGAGCGGACGCTGAGAAGCTCCATTCCGGACCACGTAGAGACCATCCGAAAAACTGCGACGCGGGTCGCGGCGGGACCGGCCCTGCAAGAAACACTGGGCTTCAGAGGTGGGTGAATTTCCAGCGGGGGCCGCGCGAGCTGCACCGACACCCGCGCTGCCTCTTCCCAGCTGGGCTCAGCACCGCCTGTGCGCGCGCGCGCGCGCGGAGGGAAGCAGGTAGCTTATTATTTTTAGTTTGAGTCGTGTCGGTTAAGGGGCCGAGTGAGTGGACAAAGTGGACGTATTGGCTAACAACCACACACACACACACACACACACACACACACACACACACACACTCACACCTCCCACTTGCCTGCCCACAACGCGTTCGCCTGTGCCTGAGGACCCAAAGAATCCTGAGTGTCCTCAGCATCCCTGTCCCCTGGGCGGCGTGGGCGACTGGGAAAGTGTCCTGGACTGGCTGCCTGGGCTCTTGGGGCCCCTGCTCTGCGCTGGGCTTTGTTTTCTGCGCTCTACTCACAGTCGTTCTGTGTGGACGTGGATGTGGGGCTCCCGCAGGCTGGGCAGAGATTGCTGGCACTTGGCGAGACGGGGAATACAAGAGGAGGAGCCCGCGGGTAACTCTGCAAGCCTTGCAAAGCCGGAAAAAAAAAAAAAATAAAACCGCTAGCAAGGCGACTTTGCACGGTGCCTGCGTTTCCAGCTGATTTCTGGCTTGGTGAGCAGGAATGTGTAGCTGGCCAGGGTTGGGGGTGCGGGCAAGGGGAGCTACAGGGTCACTTTGCCTGTAGCAGATGGCTCAGTTGCACCCCAGTGTCAATCCCCTCAAGGCCTGAGCTACCTAGCGATCTCTCCCACGAATAGCCGGGGCTAAAAAGGGCGACAGAAACTCCAGCGGCTCCACATTGTGGGACGCGAGAGAGGAGAAATGTGTGCGCAGCGGGGCTTAAGGCCCCCGCGACATCTCGCGCAGCACCCCGCTCCACAGCCCTGTCCGCTAGGCTGCTGCTTTGCCCGGGGACCCGAATGGGGGCTGCGCGCCGGCTCCGGGCCCCGGGATGCGGCAAAACGTTGCGGAACGCGCCAGCGCCTGCAGCCCCTCCAACTGCGTCTCCGCTGGCTCGAGGGAGCGCACAAGGAGCGACAGTGTCCGGGTGTCTCCGCTGACCGTATTCTCCCCATCCCCAGCCCGAAGAGGGCTGCCCCAGGTTTCCCCTATCAGCACCTGCGGAGCCACTTGGACCCACGGATGCCCAGGTTGGGGACTGCGCCCCGCTGGCGGCTGTCTCCTCCGAAGCGTAGAGCCCCAAGCGCGGCACTGTAGGGGCTGCCGGATCTGTGGCAGGGCTAGGTTTGTGCAGTTCCGGCCGGCCGTGGGAGCTAAGCATCTTGCTGGCACCGAGAGGAAAGACTGGGAGACGCACCATGCTTGGCAGCCTGAGACATGGCTCTTGGTACTCAACTTTTACTTTTTATGATATTTTTTGGCCTTTTTTTGGCCTTTTTCTCCCATGATTTTCAGTGCATTTTTTAATAGAGACCTACGTGAATGTGTGATTTCTTTGGTTTACATTCAATACCGTTTTTACCCTCTTTCTGGCTGCCTTGTCTGAGGTTTTTCTCTCACATTCTCCACTTCTCTATGCCTTTTGCCCTTTCAGAGCCTCTTTCCCTCTCTCCTTGGCGGACCAACTCTTCCCCTTCCTTGCCCGCTGCTCCTCCAGCTGCTGTGGACTTCCTCTGTTCACAAGAGCTGCATTTGGAACTTCCTAGCTAGCTTGTCCTTGCCCTTCCGTTTCCTCTTGGCTACTTGAAGTAGAAATTACTAGGAGGAGGACAGTTCCTTCTGCATTGGAAGATCTGTTGATGCATTTTTTTTTTTTTTTTTTTTGGTACTGAGTTTCAGTTATTCGAGTTTTTTTTTTTTTTTTTTTTTTCCTTTTGTTTGCTTTTAGCTTGGTTGCTTTTTGGTTTGCTCCTTTTGGAGTGAGCGTGGTGGTTGGTAGTTAGTAACAAGAAATGACTCAACTGAACCAAAATAACTTGAAAAATCACATCAACATAAGGCAAAGGAGATCAAGGAAAATTTTGATTTTACAATTAAAGTTGGTTTGATGATGTCATATTTAAGAATTATGACTTTTTGCAATGCAAATCATTCAGCCTTGGTGAATAGGGGAAATGCATGTCTATATGGCAGCCAAATAGTATGTCAGCAGGACTGGCCATCTTCTGAACTCAGCTAATTAAGATGCAAATCTTCCTGGTCCTGGCTAATGGACTGTATACCTTGAGACATGTTCCGTTTTGCCACTAGCTGATTCCTGGTGAGCAAAATAAACAAAGGAGTTTCTGTGACACTTCTTTCTTTGCAGCTTTCTCTCATTGTGTGTTCCTGAGCATTTTATTTATTTAATTAATATCTGGTGATAACGGTATTGAGATTGCAGCCAGCTTCCCATTCACAATGGGAAAGATTCTCATGCCTCACATTGTATCACTACAATGCATGCTGTTTGAGTTCCTTTTGGTCTTTTGCAGGAAGCAAAAGCAAAGCGCTGTGTATGTATATTTATTTGTGTATATATGCAGTATATAAGGAATGGGTTGCAATGGGTTAATTTGCTAAGCATTAAAGTCCACAAGAAGTCACTTTTTTGTTTCAGTCGGCTAGCAATATTGGGCAGGATGTTGGGAAGTGAAGATTTGTGTATGAAAATGTGTTTCTCTTGAATGTATCTGGTTCTGCAGAGAAAGCTACTCAAAGATTATGGTGTATAAAGTCCTCCTTCTCAGCAGTGGCAGTCTGTGGTCCATGTGAAGGAGATAAGGATTTCAGCCAAAGGTGTACTGTACCTGGATTCAAAGTGGCTAATAAAGAACCCAGAGAGGACTGGAAAGGCAAGAGGGATGGTTCTATAGGCGAAAAGGCTGCCTGAAGATCAGCTAAGCAATGCAGTTCCTCTCCTGCCTTTAGGGACCCAAAGGCAAAAGGTGCTCCCAGCCCCCATTTGGGAGTTGACTGGTAGGAAACTAGATACATACTGTTAATTCACTGGAAAATAAAACCAGCTATCTACTATTTAGTTGTTTTTCTAACCCTTCTCCCAGGGTCATAAGTGCTTTTGAAGGCAGCAGTGTGTATGAGTGAAATGATAAATGGCTATATGCTTACCAATGGGCTGCTGGAGCTCATTCAGGGCACCTTCAACAAAGATATGCTTAACTGTTCTCTATGCCGCCACCCAGTCTTGCGGTTGCCAACCTCCACTGAAGCCTGGCTCTTATAAGGTCTTTTCCCAGCCTATTTTATGTAGCTCAACCGTGGAAAATGGATGCCCACTAATTGTACTGCCTTTGTGGTGAAAATGACATGGCATACCTGGTGATCTCCAGACTGGCATTTGAGTGGCAAATAGAAAGCTTTAAGGCCTGAGTTCAAGGGCAGAGTTTGGTGATCCAAGTTAAAAAAGAATTCACATTATTCAGGTTTACATCTGATTAATATTTTTTTTGCTATTGTTTGTTACATATTTTGCATATGTAGATTTTGTATAAACTGCAGGTTTGGAAATAAAATGAGTGACATTTCTGTGGTTAGTGTTTGAGTGCAAACATTTGGAGTTTTGGGTGCTTGAAAAATACAAGGCTGGTAATTGTAGCCATGTGTTCACTCTGATATGATTTAAACACTAGTAATTTTTCAAGCCATCACCATTGAAAAAATGTTTTCTTTTTATTTTTTAGATAATTTCTCTTTGTTCAGAAGCATAAAGTTGTTTGCTGATTGCAAGAAGATGTTTCTTTGGCTCTTTCTGATTTTGTCAGCCCTGATTTCTTCAACAAATGCAGATTCTGACATCTCAGTGGAAATTTGCAATGTGTGCTCCTGCGTGTCAGTGGAGAATGTACTGTATGTCAACTGTGAGAAAGTTTCAGTGTACAGGCCAAATCAACTGAAGCCACCTTGGTCCAATTTTTATCACCTTAATTTCCAAAACAATTTTTTAAATATCCTGTATCCAAATACTTTCTTGAATTTTTCACACGCAGTATCCCTGCATCTGGGAAATAATAAACTGCAGAATATTGAGGGAGGAGCCTTTCTGGGGCTCAGTGCATTAAAGCAGTTGCACTTGAACAACAATGAATTAAAGATTCTCCGAGCTGACACTTTTCTTGGCATAGAGAACTTGGAGTATCTCCAGGCTGACTACAATTTAATCAAGTATATTGAACGAGGAGCCTTCAATAAGCTCCACAAACTGAAAGTTCTCATTCTTAATGACAATCTGATTTCATTCCTTCCCGATAATATTTTCCGATTCGCATCTTTGACCCATCTGGATATACGAGGGAACAGAATCCAGAAGCTCCCCTACATTGGAGTTCTGGAGCATATTGGCAGGGTCATCGAACTGCAGCTGGAAGATAACCCTTGGAACTGTAGCTGTGATTTGTTGCCTTTAAAAGCTTGGCTGGAGAATATGCCATATAACATTTACATAGGCGAAGCTATCTGTGAAACTCCCAGTGACTTATATGGAAGGCTTTTAAAAGAAACCAACAAACAAGAATTATGCCCCATGGGCACAGGCAGTGATTTTGACGTCCGCATTTTGCCTCCTTCTCAGCTGGAAAATGGCTACACGACTCCCAATGGTCACACTACTCAAACATCTTTGCACAGATTAGTGACCAAACCACCCAAAACAACAAATCCTTCTAAGATCTCCGGAATCGTGGCTGGCAAAGCCCTCTCCAACCGCAATCTCAGTCAGATTGTGTCTTATCAAACCAGGGTGCCGCCTCTCACGCCCTGCCCAGCATCTTGCTTTTGCAAAACACATCCTTCAGATTTGGGGCTGAGTGTGAACTGCCAAGAGAAAAACATACAGTCCATGTCTGAACTGATACCGAAACCTTTAAATGCCAAGAAATTGCACGTCAATGGCAATAGCATCAAAGATGTGGATATCTCAGACTTTGCAGAGTTTGAAGGACTGGATTTGCTGCATTTAGGCAGCAATCAGATTACAGTGATCAAGGGAGACGTATTCCACAATCTCACTAATTTGCGCAGGCTGTATCTCAATGGCAATCAGATCGAGAGACTCTATCCTGAAATCTTTTCAGGCCTGCAGAACCTGCAGTATCTGTATTTGGAATACAATTTGATTAAGGAAATCTTAGCAGGTACCTTTGACTCCATGCCCAATTTGCAGTTATTGTACTTAAATAATAATCTCCTAAAAAGCCTGCCTGTTTACATTTTTGCCGGAGCACCCCTCGCCAGACTGAACCTGAGGAACAATAAATTCATGTACCTGCCTGTCAGTGGAGTCCTCGATCAGCTGCAGTCGCTCACACAGATTGACTTGGAGGGCAACCCTTGGGATTGCACTTGTGACTTGGTGGCATTAAAGCTGTGGCTAGAGAAGTTAAATGACGGGATCATTGTGAAAGAACTGAAATGTGAGACACCTGTTCAGTTTGCCAACATTGAACTGAAGTCTCTCAAAAATGAAATCTTGTGTCCCAAACTTTTAAACAAGCCATCTGCACCATTCACAAGCCCTGCACCCGCCATTACATTCACCACCCCATTGGGACCCATTCGAAGTCCTCCCGGTGGCCCAGTGCCTCTATCTATTTTAATCTTAAGTATCTTAGTGGTCCTCATTTTAACCGTCTTTGTTGCTTTTTGCCTTCTTGTTTTTGTGCTGCGACGCAACAAGAAACCCATGGTAAAGCATGAAGGCCTGGGGAATCCGGAATGTGGTTCTGTGCAGCTGCAGCTACGGAAACACGACCACAAAACCAATAAAAAAGATGGCCTGAGCGCAGAAGCTTTTATTCCCCAAACCATAGAACAGATGAGCAAGAGCCACACCTGTGGCTTGAAAGAGTCAGACACCACTTTCATGTTTTCAGATCCCCCGGGACAGAAAGTCATTCTGAGAAATGCTGCTGACAAGGACAAAGATTTGCTGCACGTGGATACCAGGAAGAGACTGAGCACAATTGATGAGCTAGATGAATTATTCCCTAGCAGGGATTCCAATGTGTTCATTCAGAATTTTCTTGAAAACAAAAAGGAGTATAATAGCATAGGTGTCAGTGGCTTTGAGATCCGCTATCCGGAAAAACAGCAAGATAAAAAAAACAAGAAGTCACTGATAGGTGGCAACCACAGTAAAATTGTCGTGGAGCAAAGGAAGAGTGAGTATTTTGAACTGAAGGCAAAACTTCAGAGTTCCCCTGACTACCTACAGGTCCTTGAGGAGCAAACAGCTTTGAACAAGATATAGGTCATGCAATCTAACTTCATAAAGAGGACATTTATTTAATGATGAAAGTGCCTTTTGTTGACTTCTCATTTCCAAATACTATGTTATCAATAGGCATAGAGGCAGGTGTTTTCAAGGGTGTCTCATTAACTGTAGCTGCAAAGATGTGTCAAGTGGAAGAGAATTTCCTTACTAGATTTTACTACAAAAAACCTATACTGTGGAGTCCTGTGGGGATACTGCAAACTCTGTTGCCAAAGGGATGCTTTATATGAATACTACGCTGAATTTAACCTCAAGAGGCAAATTCGTTTTGTACCCCAATGCAAAACCTTCGTCTCTTTGTGATTTGTAAAGCAAACTCAAGAAAACTGGTACCAGTGTTGGTACTTCAGCTGGGTCCTTCATCTTGCACGTAGATTAAGCTGGTGGAACTGGAATAATCCTTTTGATTTGTGGCATTGTAACAACTCTGTGTAAAGATTATCTGAAAAGTGTAAAAAAAAAAAAAAAGCATGCAAAGAGAGAACATTCGATAGTATTTGTAAATCAGTAACCTCTATGGCCTGCATCTTGAAACTGCTGGATTTATAATGTT
This sequence comes from Cavia porcellus, assembly GCF_034190915.1. Taxonomy (NCBI): domain Eukaryota; kingdom Metazoa; phylum Chordata; class Mammalia; order Rodentia; family Caviidae; genus Cavia; species Cavia porcellus. Next base: position 109,203,523 of record NW_026947486.1, on the reverse strand, counting down.
AAATTGTACAAATATTGTTTAAAATATACCATGCATTACATAACTATAAAATAAATCTGAACAGTTTAAGCATTACCTGTCTATACAGAAAAATCTAAAAGAGAAAACAATCAATGTGAGTTACATAGCATTTGTGGTGATCTGAAGAAATATGTTTATCAGAATTAAACATGGCTCAAATTAAAGTGACACTAGAGTTTGTTCTCAGTTATGTGAAATACCCACAATCCTTAAAGGTTGTCCAAACTTAGCAAAGTGCTTACCGTGTGAGCGCACCCAAAGCTATTTTTGTAACATAATTCATATTTATGAAGTACTTTGTATACTAAATAGGGAAATATGTACTCCTTAATATGTATTTAATATGCCTGACTTGTTTTCCTGATCACAGCGAATTTATCAGTAAGTATAAATTTAGATAGAAAAATATACTAAAATGAAACTGAAGCTAATGTGTACAGAAATATTTTGGACTTTGTGATCAGGTATAAATTAAAAACAGAAAAAGCAAAAAAAAAAAAAAAAAACAAAAAAGGAAAATACAAAAAAATCAGTTCTGTGCTATTCTTGTGAATTTAGCATATTATCTTCAGATTTGTTGCCAATTGTGCATTTTAAAATAGGTTCCTTAGTTTTACAGTATTGTGTCTGGGGCAGTCGTTATTTGCTGTCAGTTGTCTTGCTTTTCAGGATTCTACGAGCTTAATTCAAATAGTTTTCACTACAAATATTAAAAAAGTAATGACTAAGGTAAATAGTATCTTATATGCATCAGTATCCTGTTCTTTCATCATTCTGCCTACTATCAGACAATCTAGTAGAACTGTAAACATCATGGTAATCTTGGCTCTCAAAGTCACACTGTAAAATGCTTGCATTGGTCTCAGACGAGCTCACAGTCTGCAACTACAAATGGTATGCCCCTACATTTGCTTGTGCTGTTAAATTCTAAGTCAAAACTGGTCAAAAGAATGAATTATCTGATAATCGGTGATATTTAAAGATTTTTTTAGGAGCTCTCAATTAGCAAATTGATATCCAGTAATGTATTGCCTTCTTGGCCAGCTTGTGTTGTGTTTTGTGTGTGTGTGTGTGTGTGTGTGTGTGTGTGTGTGACATCCATCTCTTATGGATTACTATATTAATCAATCAAATAACTGAGAAGGTAAACATACATATTCTTTGTGAATTTCAAGTGGCAGATGTTTTTGTGAAGCTTCAAAATGATAAAAATTGTAACAGCAATTAGTTTATTAAGCACTAATTTCAGGGCTGTGTGTTTGTTTCAAGATTTTTTTTAAAAAAAACATGGCATTCTTGGAAGAGTGTATGTGTGTGTTTCTGTGTGTTTCGATACGTATTCATACGTATAGATAATTTGGAGATTTTCAAAGTAGGAAAAAATCTCCATATGTATGTGCTGGTGCTCTTAAAACTTTAATGTGTAATTTTAATTTTCATGACAATGTCTGTGAATACTTTATATGAATATAAAAAATCCAAACAAATAATTGCTTTCTGATCTCAAAAGAAAAGACAAGATGTGTGCTCAACAGCTTGTATTCATCTGCAATTTCATAAGGACTTTTAATATGCCATTACCATGCATGCATGCATCCATGGATTAAAGGGCTCCTAATGCATACTGACAGGATAGAGACATGAAGGCTTCAAAGAAAGTGTTTTAGTTTATCCTGTCAATAAAGTATGGATTGAGGAATCTTAAGTAGACATTTATGGGAGGAAACAGAAAGCTCCATCCATGATCTGGGGATAATAGGTCATTGGGATGATACTTTTTACTCTGTGTGCTGATGCTTTGAAGGTGTTTCAAGGCTTCTGCAGAATTGTCAGTGGCAAGAGTACCGGCCACCATCTCAATGCTTGCTGTAGTATATTGGCTCTTTCATATCCTTCTGCTGAAAGGTGTAAATGTTCAAAAACTTTAGGAAAAAAAGTAATTAAATGTATGTGGTTATTTGGAAGTTCTAATTGTAAATGAAAGTAACAAATCCTTGGTTAAGGCTTATATACTTTCCTTAACTAAAGTCATTGTGCCTACATTATACAGTGTATACTGTTTTGCACCTGTCTCATTAGTTCTACTTGTACATTTTATGATATTGTAGAGTTAGGTATAAGTTCTGAGTTGAGTACAACATCAGTTCAAATACTGTATCTACATTTTGTTGGCTTCGATTTTAACCTTGATGTTAGTTTAACCCCTTGAGGTCTGACATGTACGTTGGTACAGCATTTTTAGTAGAACTTTGATTCGAATCTTGAAAACCCAAGAAGTGCTGATTTCTAATGTGGTCTTACACATGATGGGCTTCTTGGCATTGTATTCAAGTCTACGAACTGTGTTAGAACAGTTGCAAAGGAAACTAGATATTATGAAATCAGTGAAGGGGTTGAGATAATATATTGTGTCCGTGTAATATAAATCAAGTTTTAAATTATTTTTTTATGAAATCAATAAAGATGATTCAATTCTTTAAAGTAAATCTTTGTGTAATTTTATGAGAAAGCAGCTATTAAAGTGATTCAAGTCTATAAGGCAATTTATATTCTATATTTAGTTTTCCATTGTGAGTAATAAAGTGAATAAATATATTAATTAGAAAGTCACTTCAGGCCATCTTTCTTTTGTTGCTTTTAAAAAAAAACATTTAATTTTATAAGCCATAAATATGCATAATTTATATGGGGCATGGCCTCATGAGTAATATCAACAGGTATTTCATAAATAGCAGAATACATCTAGAAACGTGATAAATTATGATATCATTTGCATGAATTTTATATTGACGTTGTATGAAATGAGCACAGTAAGGTGTTTCTTTTTGTTTTGTTTTGTTATTGTTGTCACATCCAAAGAGTTGGGGAGAAAAATATATTAAGAATGTATTTATAATCACTATTTTGAAATAAAGTAAGGAAAATGCATTGTATTGTTTTTACCCTGATTTGACTTTTAGCATTTTAGGTTAGTTTGTAAAACAAAAAATAAGTGATGCTATAAAATCTGATGTAAATCACAAAAAGGAACTGTTTTAATGACTTTTATTTGCTTTTAATTACATCAGGATATTAGAATTTATTAAATGCCATTTTTATGAAAGTATTAATAAAATTATTTGCTACAATGGTATTTCTGAAGCCACAGTTTGTTAAATATATCTATATTTCCATTATTTTTAGAAGAAATAAAACAGTAAACAAACGTCATATTGCTCAGATTTGAGGGTAAGATATAAAGCCTTAGCGTACTGTTTGTATCCCACCTAATTGTTAAATCTCTGTTAAAAGATGCTTTCTTTACAAACATCCTGGCAATCTGTTTTCCTCCCCACTGTCAGCTCCTTTGGAGAAGAGTGAAGCAATGCCAACTGTGACACACTGATTCTGGCCCATTGTCATTAATCTGCTGGAATCTGATTTAACTTCAGATAAGCAAATATTTGGATTCAGTCTTAACTCTCTATTCAAATAATTTTAGAAACAGACTTTTAGAGCCTTCTATTTCATGGCATGACTGATTATAAATTAGTTACCCATTTATGGGGCAAATTGTGATTTTTGTCTGTTTCTTTTCAAAAAGACCTAAATTACTAGTCCACAGTCACTGTGGTCAAGCAAAAGGAACCAGTTGCATTAGGGATAATTTAAGGGCAGAGAATACACACACATGGAGTTGGCCAATAATATTGGTTGAGGCACTTAAGAGAAATAAACATAGAACATAGGAAGTATAAATTAAGATTGTTGTGGCCTTCTGTCTAGATACAGCTATGCTGAAAATGTGTTAGTCAGTATGGTCAGTTGGGCTGAACTAAAACATCCTGTTTGTCACGTAACTTACTGGGAATAACTGTGAGTATATATCCAGTTCATCATACACTTGTTAACTTTCAACTTAGGACTTCCTGAGGATCTGTCCTTTGTTACATTAAAAGTAGATGAAAGGTCAAGTGACTTTAATAATTTATTTTATCTTTTAATGTAATTTTGATATTTTATTTATTCATTTATTAATTTCAGTTTAGTTTCCATTAGTTGATTTGATTGCATTTGTGAGCATGAAATTTAAGGAAGAAAATTGAATTCTTACATGAAATAATGTGATATTTAAAATGTTTCAAAAATAACTTCTTGTTCATATGTCTACAGAGGAAAATAAAGTAGAGCTCTGAGACACTTGAATACTTTGGGCTTTTCATTAATAATTATAAGATCTCCTACTAGAAAACCCAGAACCAATAGAAAATTACATAATTCTCCACTTTATTATTATTTTAGCATCTAAATAGAATATAGATTCAGAAGATTAAATAATAAAGCAAAAATGACAAATCACTAAAAGCCTCATGAATGAGAGCTTCAGAGAGATAAGTGCAAATATGTAATGAATTATTACTTATTAGTTAGAAGAGTGGATTAGTCTTTCAAAATTCCTCTGTATTTCACTTAGTTGGTGACTTCACTAGACCAGGTTAACTAAAAGGCCATGTTGTCCGCGGGATATTGCTCATGGGAACATTTGGAAATCGCAGTAAGTTCCGTTCTCCCTCCTAAGACTTGACATTGTATATTTCCATCATTGTTTTATGTAAACTGAATCTTTGTGTTGCAATTCTGGAGTTGGTATGCAGTAACTTTAATGCTGTTTTCACAAATAAAAGTCTTTCTTATAGGTCACATTTGTAGCCATTCAGTGTGTTTATTAGTGGGAAGCTCAAACTCCAAAAAGAAGAATGCAAACATTCTGGTTTTTAGATGATACAATTATTCTATTAGTTTATATGGATAGGAAAGCCCTATGTAAATATATTCACACACACGTGCGCGCACACACACACACATATACACACACGAAGAGCAATACAAAAAACTGAATTTTGCACAGAGGGAAATACCTAGCTGGTGTTAACAGTTAAAATGTTTTTGCATAACTAGCTAGATTTTATGAGGAAAACTGGGTATCAGGGTTCAAATGATAATTATCATGCTTTTTGCTTTCACTTTCAATTGAAACCTGACCACTTGTCCTCTATGGTAGAAATTAGGCCCATTTATGTCAAGTTTCAGTAATGTCTGTTGTCATTAGATTTTAATTTGCTTTTCTTCATTTATTAACTTTAGCATGACCTTTAACATTACTGAATGAACAGCGTCTCTTACCCTCAGGAAACCAGGCATTATGCAAACCAATACCCATGGCCTTCCACAAACATAATCAGAGAACACTGTGCAGGCATGTAGGTCCCAAATAAGGAGACCAGGGCGAGGAATTGGTTAAAAATTACCGAGTGTGGTTTTTCTTTTGAAAGAATAGTTTGTTGAAAATTGAAACTAAAGAGCTGATACCTGCATTATGATCAAAGAAGGAAAGAGCAAATGAATATGTAGAGAAAAAATATTTACTTACCATATAGAACCCAATTGTTAAAATAATCATCACAGGATGATGTCAAATTCCAGTTGTCTTTTTCTTTATAGTTTCCTCTGTTTCGTTAGCTTTCATTTTCTTCAAATGAATATGAAATTAAGGCTGTGCCAATACAACAGTAGTTCAGTGTTTTCACAGAATTCAGTGGCCAGAAAATGCATTTACTTACTTTTTAGCCTCCGTGGATCTTGCCCTCTCGGGGTGGCTGATATTATGGACTGACAGTCAGGGCCTTCTGAGACGACGGCATTAGCTGCTAAAATAATGAATAGTATTTTTGCTTAATGAGAAAAAGAAGAAAACCTGCATATAACAGATACAAGATTTTGAGAAGGAGTAAAATAAATCATATAAATGTGCAGTTTCTCAAACTTGTGGTAAAATGCTCCTAAACCTTCCGGGTTTTTCTTTTTGTTTTTTAAAAAAAATCCTTTTAGATATTGAGTACAGTAAAAATTATCAGCTATCTGAGAAGCCATTTCCTCCATGAACCCCCGGGAAGCCGTGTATCTGCCACGGATCTTCTTGCTCCATAGCAGGATGTGTCATATTTGCCAAGTCCTCCCTGCTGGAAATTGTTCTCTTCTGCTGTTTTCTAGAGCAGCCAACACCATCTACGGATGGCAGGGACTAGCTCAGGAAAAAATTTTTCACTGGTTTAGGAGGTAGTGGCAATAAGCCCACAAAAGCTAAGATTCAAAGTGCAATTTTACCACAATAGGCAGCATTTCAAATGCATATGTTTTGGATATTGCATTCTTTTGGTGTTTATCAGTGACCCTACAGCACTTACATGCAACTAGGTGTGTTATTCATCACTCTCCTTCAGAAGTGGAAACAAGTCTCATCCTGGAGACTGTTATTTATAGAAAGAAACATCATGATTTCTTTGCCTATTTCCTTCTGCAACATCTAGAAATATAAAAATTTAGTGCACCAAGTGATGGATTTAAAGGAAGTCCTTCTGGCATAAAACTAATTATAAGAAGATAGAATGACATATCAGAAAAAAGTCAAACTTGGGAAGCTATTTTTTGTTTTGGTTTTCTCACACTTTAATCAGAGCTCAGTGCCTTAGCTCGTGAGCTGCACCCAAAGAAATCAGTTTTCACTCGAGTCCTTGCAGTAACTGCAGAAGTATATTATTGCTGATATGTTGGTCAAGTTTGCCACATATTATCCTAAACGTGGCTGTTATTTTCTTCTTGCACTATACTTCAGAATGTTTTTATTTGCTCAGATTTGGCACAGCTGCTCAAAGGTGGCTGTATCAATTCTCACCATGAAAATTCTCAAAGCATTTTTCCTACATGTAAATCAACAGTTACACAGAAATGGGCACCAGAAACTGCTTAAAACATTAGGGTTGGAAGGATGGAATGTGTCCTTTAGAAAATAGGGCTTTAAGAAAAACAAAAATGTAGACATATTATTAAAACTATAATGGGGCCAACACCTCCCTTCAAACTTGTTCACTTTTTTACGGGCTTCCATGTGTGCAATATAAAGGAATCTGAGCTCAGCTGAGAGACAGCATTTTCCCTTTGTATTTGGTCTTCTTGCTTGCCTAATCTGCTGTGCAGCATAGAGTGCATGATCGCTAACTTGCATAATTAATCACAATGTTATATGTAATTTTAACTGGTAATTTGAGTAAAAATATATTGGGGAAGGTCAGTTTATTTTGTGATCTTCTTACTTTGGTAAACTGGGACTGCACTACATGGTCTCTATACCATTTTAATCATCAAAACAGGAAAACGCACATATCTATTTCTTCAAGGTCTATTTCTTCAAATGGTGAGGTTCCATGTTGATTAATTTACACAGGAAGATGGGATATATTAACTTACTGAATTTTAAAGTCTCATCAGTTGATCTTGATCCCTTCTCTTTTTGAAGCATAACTAAGATAGAGAGGAAAAATTGCAAAACTGTAGTCGCATGTGTTGCAACCACTTTGGTCTAGGATATGATTCTTCTGATACACATAAGATGATCTTATTTCTATTATACTGCCTAACTTGGGAATTTCAGAGCGGAGAATGAGTATCCATAAGTGAGGGAATAGGAAGCATTGTTTTGTAGCATAAGGCCATTTTCTGTAAGTTTTTAGAGCAGCCTGTAACTGGAATGAACTAGATATGAAATACCAGCTTTTTTATCCATGGAATCGTCCAAGGTGAGAATTGTTCTGATAGGAAAGATAGATGTTACACAAGAAAATTTATTTGAATTCAAGGTGATCTTGGAGGATAGGATATTTTTAACTCTAAGGATTCTCTGGTGTATACAATCATTCAACTCAAAACTATCAAATGTATTTTACCCTAATATTCAAATGCTTGATTCATTATAGTTTAATTAGGAACAGAGGGTATATATTAAATGTTAGAATTACAAATCAATGACCCTAAAATACCAGTTACATATCAAGTATTATGGTACATACAAAACATATAAATTCCCCTTATTCTGTAATGTTTTCATGTTAAATGTCAGCATTCCAAATAAAATCTCTTTTATTTAATATTTTTACAAAGTAAGAAACAACTTCCTTTGTACATTGCTCTGAAGATGGCACTCTAGTAACAACCTCATACTGGAAAGGATCAGATGTGCTTGTATTTATTATTTCAATCTTAAATTCCAAATTTAAGGTGAGTTCTTGAACCTGACACGTGAAACACAGAGGGTAGTTTTTGTGGCATCACTATCACTCATTGGAGTTTAGCCTCAGTTAAATAGAATTGAATTTTATGCCAAAGAACTGTGGTTATAACTCAGAATCATCTGAATTATATAAATAAAAGATATTTGGATAAACATTTATTTACATTTTGTACCACAGAGATAGAATTTTTTTTTTTAAATCTTGAGATTTGGAGAGTTTTTGTTTGTTAATTTGGGCCAGTGTATGTTTTTAAGTATTCTAGGTACATTTGTGTAATTATCAGGTTTTAAATGTAATTTTGAGTTTTAAAATTCAATACTGTTAAATAAATCCCATTAAATATGGCTCCTATGCCTTTGCTCCTTCCTCTAACCACAAAGATCCTATCTGCAGGTGCCAGTAACTCACAGAATTTTCACATTTATACTGTGGAATCATATTTCACTTCTAAATAGATATGTTGTTAAATATGTAATAGCCTCTGTCGATTATGTTTAGGTAGAGAAGAACAGAAGTTTCTAAAATAATTTATTTTCAATTGCTACTGACATGTCAAGGTGTCTGCCAGAGCAGGAATATTAACCCACTGGCTTTCCCATCTCTTCAACTCACAAATTCACCCATGCTGTCACTTCACCGTGCCTGTGGAGCCCTGTAGCTCCTCACTCAAAGACCTTCTATTCTGACACTGGCCTTGTGTCCCTACTCCCTTAAAATTTGGATCTTGTTTAATGTTTGTTCTTCAAATTGACATTCAGGTAGCAGATTTACATGCAGCTGATCCACATGTTCTCTTAGTTACTTTCCAATCATTGAGACATACTACCCAACAACCACAACTTAAAGCCAAGACAGTATGGAGTGACAAAGGGGCATGACAAAGGAGAAACAACTCATTGCTAGAAGCCTGGAAGCAGAGCGAGAGATCAATGAAAGAGGGATAGAGATGAGAGAGAGAGAGAGAGAGAGAGAGAGAGAGAGAGAGAGAGAGAGGCCACTTTCCCCGTGACCGATCTCCTCCAACCAGACTTTAACTGCCAACATCACATTTAGCTTGGAACTCATGGATGGGCTCATCCGCTGCTGCGTATCCATGCCTATTATTCAACCACTACTGAAAACACTGCCCAAGCAGATTCAGGAAGACATCTAGATATAAGTCATAACACATGCTGTCTCGGTTACTTTTCCCTCATTGTTGAGACAAAATACCTAATGCTCAAAGTGAAGGAAGGTATAGTTTATCTAGCTTACAATGTTTGGAGGTTTCAGTCCATACGTAGCTGGCTCCAAGGCAGGCTGGCGATTGTTTTGGCAGCCACAAGCAACAAGAGTGAACAGGGTAAAGAAGGGAAAAGAATGCTTCCTTATTTCCCTTACATTGTATGCCAGCTACCCATCACTGGGAAGGTGCAGCACTCACACTTTCAATCACAGTACTAGGCAATGAATCAATCAATGCTGGATTCTGCCACCTCCATGACTGCATGAGGCCTGGGGGCTGCTTAGGTAAACCATAACACATGCACACCAAATATAGAAGTTTTACCACTGATATTTCAATTTTTAAGAATATCAAAGAGTGGGCTGGGGATTTAGCTCAGTGGCATAAGCACCTGCCTTGCAAGCATATGGTCATTAGTTTGATCCCTGGTAACAAATATCAAATATATATATATATCAAAGAGTGCGAGAATAAATCATATAAGCAGAACAAATGGCTTCGAAGACCTGTGACAAGCAGTGGCTTCCCTCAGTATTCACTGGTCTTCTCACACATAGAGTTGATACAACTAAGATCAGTGGGCACTCTAAATGAGTTAAAACTATTCTCAAGAAGTCCCATGGTAAGTGACCCAAGTGGCATTCATTCATTCAAGTTTATTCATCTGGGGAGCTAGCAATGCCAGAAAAGAATCAGTCACAAATAGGGTATCCTGTGGAAATGACCTTTATATTAATGTCCAGAAAAGGATTTCAAATTTTTTCTAGAGAGAAGATTGTAGAAGAAATATAACCCTAAGCAAGCAACATAGATTAATACAGAAATGTGGGAAGTAGCTCATTAAGTGGTCCTGATGTCACTGGCAAAGGTTACACCAAGGGCCAAGTAGGAAAAAGTAGAGGCTTTGCAGGTCATATAGTCATTGTTACAACTACACAATTCTGCCCATGTGTCACGAAAGCAGCCACGGATGTTATGTAAATGGATGAGTGTGCCTGTGCATCTGATAAAATTTTATTGACAAAAACAAGTAAGGGACAAATTCTATAGGCCATAGGTTATGAACCCAAGCTTAGATCACAAGGAGTTTGGAAGCAGCCTGACTCGAATATTGACTCTGTAGGATTTGAACATAAGCTGAATATGAGGGTCAAATTTAACAGCAGAGTCAGGTAAGATGCCATCCACTGAGATGAGCAATTCTCGAGGAGGGGGCAGGTTAAGAGGGTAGATATCAAGGAAGTCAGAGATCCATTTTGATGTCCTAAGTCTGCAGCACTGAGATTGTTCAGCTGTTGAGTAAGCAATTGACTTTATCTGACAGGAGCTTCTGGGAACAATTTAGGCCTAAAACACAGTTGAGAATCATCATCATTGACACATAAGTCATAAGAGGAATGGAGTCACAGAATGAGAAAACAAAGGCTAGCAATGGGGCACAGGGGCTTTAGAGATGCTTTTCAGGGCCCTTTGTGCCATGCACATTCTGCATCAAAATCACCTGAGGTTCTTGTTAAAATGCAGAGCCATTGCCTTGCCCACAGAATTTCTGCCCAGGTGTGGGGATTCTATATCTTCCAAAATTGTTATTTATAGTAAGTTGTGAGAATCCTTGCTATAGAGATAACTCAGAAGAGAAAGTTACCCCAAAAGATAAATAGTTATTGGACACCTATAGGGTCCTGGAGCAAAGAGGTAAGGACATTCCAAAAGGGGCTCAGTGATTGTATGTAGCCAGGATCGCCGAGAGACATTCATACCACTCAGCCAGGCTCCTCTGATGCTAGTTCTGTGAGGGTTGCAGGCAAGACAGATGTGAGGACAGATGCAAGACTCCAGAACCAAACAGGTGACAGAATTTCATATGGAAATTCACAGAGGGAAAGAACAAGCTGTGAAATGATGGACAAGAATGAAGACTGGAGTGCTGGGAAAGGGGGAAGCCAAAAAGCAGTGAAGGAGGACTGGGATTCCATGGGGCAGGCAACAAAACAGTAAAGCCAGCCGGATAATAATACCCAGAACAGGAATACATGGAGTCTGCGCAGGAAGGTAACAGAGGTGGGTATTGGAGACAACTTGAGTGACTCCCCTTGAATGCAGAACAATTGCTGCTACTTGGATTATATGGAGACTAATTTCCTTATACTGATATGCACAGTGCTGACTACGGTAATTCCTTCTCTCTTCAATTGGCTGTAAGCACTGCAAATAAGGCTAGCCTAGGTACTCGTATGCAATTTCTAAAGCCATCCAACAGTCTCCTGTTTCCTTGCATAGTGCTCTTTCTAAAATATACAAGCACAGCAAGATCCTGGAGCCAGTCAGCTCCAGGAATGTCAACCGAGGATGATCCTCAAGGTAAAGAGGCTATGACTGCACACGGCACAAAAGTTTACATATTAGAAACCAAAGAAAGCCTCCTAGAACAATTCAGTTGCTACCTTAATTGATTTATGCAAATTGATCATTCTGTGTATCCTTCTCTCTGCATTTTGCAGGGATGTTTTTCTCCTAACCTGGCCAGCCAGCTCAAGGTACTCAGGTAATTCCCGCCATTCTCCTCCCTGTCACTCATCCTTGAGCCACTCTCCTTCTTCACAAGATAATAAATTCTGGGAGAGGCCTGGGGTCAGGTCCTTTTTCTGCATATCCTCACAGGAACTGGATTTAGGACCCCTTGACTCCTCTTAACATGGAATGTGTTTTGGTGTCTTTACTCCTGTTTTGCGTTGCACTAGAGGTAGTAAATTGGAATTAACTTGCTGGGATTCCAGTAATGTCTTCATGATATTATAAATATAACATTTTGGATTGTGAGGAAGACTGGAAAAGGGATTATAATATTTGGATGACTGTCCACAGTATTTGGGATTACAATAGTGGGCTGTTGGGGGAGTTCACCAAACTCAGGTGCTTCTTACACTTTATGTCTGGTAATCCTGTCCCAACATGGGGAGGAATGGCAACATGGGAGTTCCAGCTGTTTGCTGTGAGCCTTGAATTGGAACAAGAAAACTCCTCTCCCACCCTCCCCTGCCACGCCAGTATCTCCTTAACAGCATGCATTCTTTAAATTCCTTTAGTATATATTCACTGAATGCCTGCTATCTATGTTTTCTTTGCTATGGGTGCTGAACGAAGCAAGAGTTGGACCAAGTCCCAGTTGCCTTGGAGTTCACAACCTAGTGGACAAAGCAGGTGTGAAAATGACTGAATAACTGGAACATAGCACTCTTGGTGACATAATATAAGGCACTGTGCTACACACCAAGTACTCGCTTAAGCAAAGAAAGAAAGGATCTGTGGTGGAGGAGCCTGAGACCTAGCATAGGAAACCTGGATTTGATTTTGGTAGGAAGAGAGAGAAGATCCAACTGCTAAAACACCTGGTGCCAGAGCAGGGAGGGGAGGGGGAGCATATTGTGTTCCAGAGACTAGTCAGGTCACTGCTCCTGTAGGGGTGCTCTCTGAAGGACATCCTCACTGCTCACCTACCAACACATGTGCATCAGGATGAATCATGTGGACCTCAGGCTCAACAATGCCAGACTAACGCCATCCTTCTCCCTACGCTGAATACTCTTCCAGTGCTTGCAACCTCCTGACCAGTGCCTGAGAGGGTGCACTCCATGCAGAATTCCGGAAACCATAGCGAGTGGCCTCCCAGATCTTCACTTCACATCATCAAGGTCTAAGGATTCGTTCATAGTCCTCTCCCTTCCACCCACTGTGAACCCAAAAGCCCTCTAAGACTTCTGACAAAGTCTTCCTGTTGCTTTCCCTGCCCTCTGTCACAAGTTTCCCTTTTGTACACAAGATCAGCCACAGTCATCTTAAACTTCAAGTTACATTCAAGACCCTTCAGTGACTTCCTTTTGCCTTTACAGTAACAAGAAAATAACTGAAAATCATCTGGTCACAGAAACACTTAGGGTGTGTTAATTCTTTTATTTTTCTTTCTTTTTTTCTTTTCTTTCTTTGAGAGAGTCAGCACTCACTGTTGCTTGAGCTGCAAATTGTTATTTTATTGTGCATATTTAAAGGGTACATCGAGATAACATGATTTACATAGTGAAGTGATTGCTGCCACCAAGCTATATAATCTAGTCACCACATTCCATAGTGATTTTTCTATTCTTTGTGATAAAAACACACAAAATTTACTCTCAGAAATTATTCAGTAGATGGTATTATTAACCATAGTCTGCATGCTATTATATGTCTAGAATTCTTCACCCTACAGTTTGTACTAAGTGTTCTACATCTCTTCATTTTCTCCTCATTTCCGGTAACCAGACCTCTTTTGTTTCCTGGGAGTTTACAGAATAACAATACTACTACATATTGAGCTTATAAATGACATCATATAACATTTTTCTTTCTCTTAATGAATTTCCTTAAGCATAATATACCACTTGCTCAATGGTATTGTACCAATGAGAAGTATATTCTTTTTGAAGACCGAGTATTATTCCATTTTATGTGTAATGTGTACAATACTTGAATGCATATAGAGTAGCAGAATGTATTTATGAGTCACAGCACAGGAAAACATTTACAAAATATACTGTGATCAATCCACAGAAACTAGCAGCTACATCTCCACAAATGCTCACTGTATGCCAAAAATCCTTAAAATATTCCCAGCTTGTTACTTTTTAAAGCATACACTATCTGGTTGAGGTGGTGCATGCTTATAGTCCCAGAACTCAGGAGACTGCGGCAGGAGGATGTCCACAGCTTAGCAACTGGCCTGGACTGTATAATGAGTTTAAGGCCTGTCAGAACTATATAGTAAGACTGAGTCTAAAAAACTGTGCAAGAGACACTGCACCTCAGAACACCTGAACGTAAACCCCTTTATAACCATGTTTTAGTACCTGTTCTCTAACCTCTTTCTATCCATTTTACTTTTCCCTGTCCTTTCCTAACACTAATGACCAAGTCTTCCGGCTACTTCCATGAAATCACCTGTTTGCCTTTCACATTTGAGCAAAAATAGCATTTATTTTTCTGTATCTAGCTCATTTAACATAAAAACATAATAATTTTCTTCTGTTCTTATGTACACAAACACCTATGTGATTTCTTGGATATTTCAAATAATGTTACAACAAACATAGGAACACAGATGTATTCTTATGCCCCAATTTTATTTCCCTGGATGATACACCCAGATGGATTGCTGCTCCACATCGTAGTTGGATTTCTTAAATTAGTTAAGAATCCCCCATACTCTTTTCCATAATGGTCATAGCATTCTTCATTCCTATTAACACCCACAAGCATTCCCTTGTCTCTGTGCCCTGGCTGTAGTTTGCTCTCTGTCCATGGCATGCTCTCTCTGTCTCTGTCTCTGTCTCTGTCTCTGTCTCTGTCTCTGTCTCTCTCTCTCTCTCTCTCTCTCTCTCTCTGTCTCTCTCTCTCTCTGTCTCTCTCTCTGTCTCTCTCTCTGTCTCTCTGTCTCTCCCTCTGTCTCTCTTTCTCTGTCTCTCTTTCTCTCTCTTTCTCTCTCTCTGTCTCTCTGTCTCTGTCTCTCTCTCTCTCTCTCTCTCTCTCTCTCTCTCTCTCTCTCTCTCTCTGTCTGTGATATGGATTTCGATTTTCCCAATGATTCACTAATGTTGAACACCTTTTATATACTTGTTGGCCATGTTTATATTTTCTTTAGGGAAAAACGTCTATTTGGGTCATTTTTACACTTTAGGAAACAAGTCATTCAATGCTGAACTGTATGAGTTCTTTACATTTTGGGAAATGAATACTTTACATGAGAAATGAATTGCAGATACATTTTACCAATTCATGGATGGTTTTTTAATTTGTTGATTATTCTTTTGCTATGCAGAGGTTTTCCCTTTCATATAGTCCCACTTACTTATTTTTGCCTATTTTGCCTGAGTTTTTGATGTCATATCTAAAAATCCATTACTGAGGCTAATTATCAAGGAGTACTTCTGCTGTGTTTTCTTCTAGCAGCTTTATGATGTGGGCATAATTTTTCCAATTTACAGATTCACAAATTGAGCCAAAGGGATATTTTGAAAATGTGCCCAAATTACACACCAATAAGTGACAGATTTCCAAATATTCTGGCTACAGTGCCCAGACTTGTCTCTATCATGTTGCATGGCCTCTGCAGTCTAACATACTGAGCCTGGCTAAGTCTTGCTGGTCTTTCCAGCCTTAATTCACGCTATTGTTTCCCTCTCTGTTAGTATTCTGTGTGGTCTATTGAGCTAACTGGTTGCAATTATGTGAATGTGCTGTGTTTCTTTATCCTCAAGCTTTTGGTTAGGGCAGCTGCATTTTATAGCCTAAAACATCTTTGGTTACTCTCTTTGTTAGGTTCACTTCTACTATTTTCTAGGAAGCTCTATTTGTGTATACTTGCAGTCTCTCTTGCTGACCTGATTCAGCACTTCGTACCGGGTATCAAAATTGCTGCATGTTTTAAATGTGTCCCTCCAATATTAGAGTTTCTGAGCAGAAGATCCACACGCTGCTCCTGCTGTATTCCCAGCCACCCGTCTAGTAGCTAGTATTTAGGATGTAGAGAATAGATATTCATTGATTCAATGAATATATTAGTAGACATGACACCAGATGAAGTCTGAGAGACAGTATTTGGAGACATGTTATTAAAGAGTTTGGATGTCATGTTAAGATGCTTAAATTTTGCTGCAGGCAATGGGAAACCATTGAAGTTTTGCAAAGGGAGAAATTTGATCTGAACTTTTGATTGTAGGAAGATGAGTCTGTTTTTCTATGGAGACTGAAGAGAGAATTTGAAGTTAGAAAGATAATTAGGATGTTATTAAGATAATTACAAAATTAGAATGTCAGTCAACTTCTGTGTGGTAAAAACTGTTTCCAAACTCAAAAGAACCTACCAGAAGCCAGCTGCTTTAGGCTATGGATCTGTGGGTCGATTATACTGGCTTTGGTCTAGATTACACACAGGTAGGATGCCTGATGTGGGCTAAATTGTTTCTAAACTTCAGGGTGAATTCTGTCTTCCTTATATGTCTCTCATTCTTCTGAGACAGCTGGCCTCCCAGGACATTCTGGCAATGTTAGAAGTACAAGAAGGACAGCTTAACCACAAAAATACAGGCCAATCCTCATGTATCGTCATTATATAGACCAAAAAAGGTACACATATAAGCCTAAAACCATTGAGCAGGGGAAATACTTCCATGGAAGCTAATAGGGAGGCAATGATTGTTGCTAAACAATAAAACTGTATGCTGCAGCTATGGTTACTTTTATTTTTATTTTTTTTCTGGTCTTTTTCTTTTTTTTTTTTTTTTTTTTTTCTTTTTTTTATCGGTACTGGGGATCGAACTCACGACTGCCTACTTGTAAGGCAGGCACTTATGCCACTGAGCTAAATCCTCAGCCCCTTATCGTTACTTTTAGAAGTGTCACATCACTGGAGTTTGTTGAGCTAGAATAGAAGGTTGAGAAACACTGTTACATTGGATAGATAATATGGGTTTAGGAGATGACAAAAGAAACACACAAAAAGGCCAATGATTGGATGTAAAGAGTATGAAAGAAAAAGAGTTGTTGATTATCTGAACTATTAGATAAAAGTTCATAAATAACATAGAGATTGCTGGAATGAGGATAAAATAGGGTTTGAAGGAGTCCATTCATTCAAGAAATACCCAAGATTATGTATAATTCTCTTATATACAGACATGTGTAAGATGTAGTTTTTATTTACATAAATCTTACAGTCCACTGAGCACAAAACATGCATGTAAGACATATACGTAGGTATGACATGTAGAGAAAGCTACTTGCCATAAAGAGAAGTTATGAGAGCTTAAATTCACCTGTGGAAATTAATAGTGGAGGACACAGTTATGTAAATGAGCCCCAGGATATTGAGATCGGAGGTTTTATTCTAGGCCAAGGCACAGGACTAATAATATTTGGAATGCATATGAGACCTGATATATGAAGGATTAATGACAGTTGAGGCTGGAAATGTAGTAAGAGAAACACAATGGCATTAGATTATTCAAAAAAAAAGGAAAATTTCTCAAAAATATTCTAAGATGTGTCAACATTCATGGAAAGGGCAGAGAAAGAGTTCACTTACTTGGTCACAATGTAAATGTGAAGCACAGCATGGTGCCCAGTTTCTGTGTCCAACTTGTATCTACTTGTCTCTAATTTTTTCTTCTCCTGTTGCTCTTCTCAGACTAATCCAGCCAAAAATCCTGCTAATTCTACCTTCAATATACAGCCAGTATCTTTTCACCAGTCTATAGCTATCTCCTGGGTCTAAAGCATCATTATTTCTCTCTCAGCTAGTAGAGTGGCCTCAAACTCTCTCCCTGCCTGCACCTTTTGTATCTCTTTGGTCCATTTTCAACATGGTAGGCAAAAGGGTCCTTTTATAAAATGTGTAGCGGGTTATGCCACGTCTATTTTCAAAATCCTCTATTGGTTCCACTTTTTTTTTTAGAATAAAAAGCTAAAAGTATTGTAAGGTCCAACACAAGGCAACCTCCATTTCTGGTCTGACCTTGCCCCCTATCACTTTCTAACTCGGTTACTCTGCTGCGTCTATGCTGGCCATCTTGCTGTTCTTCAAATAAGCCAGATGCCTTTCAATTTTCTGCTCTTTTCAGTTTCTTAATCCTGGAACATTCTTTCTCCAGAAAACCTCATAATTCCATACTTTACTTCTTAGGTTTCAGCTCAAATATTACATCTTAATGAAAATTACCACAACGGCCTGGTTTAAAATGAAAACCTGACCCTTGAACTCCAAATATCAGCCTTATCCTGTTCTGCATGCACTCTTTCCACATGTAATATAATTGGCTTATATTTTTTTTTTCAATCCACATCTTTATCCTCTCAATACAAAGTTCATAAGCGTAGGAATGTTGATGTGATTTATTCAACCATTATCCGTAGTAGCTGATCAACACCTGGCAGGATATAACAGTGTGGCAGTTTTGTTGAATGAGTGACTACACATGTGAGAAGCTATGAGCTGTCATTAGGATGCCATTGTCGGAGGGTATGTGGCTGAAGGTCTCAGCGTGAGAGGAAAAAGGAAGCTACAGAACCAAGGCATTGATTTGGCAGACCAAGTAATCATTCCACAAGGCCTTATTAGAAGCCGAATTTCCTTTCACAAATGGCCTGGCACCTAGTTAATGAGGATCTTTTTTCTACTCTCAAAGCTCTTCAAACTATTCTCTAGACATGGATGCATTTTTAATTAGTTATCTACAGGTATTTTTCCCTCTACAGTGTGAAATTTCACCCTGAAAAAGACTAGTACTTAGGAAAAGCCTCCCCCATCTAGCCGTGTACCCGAAAAAGCTTTATTATGGTATAACTAACACTTTTGTGACTATAACTTGAATGCCTATGACAAGGCTAGATACAGAGCATCCAGACTACCATTCTTTATTTCCTAGATGATTGACTGAAAAGTTCATTTCCACTGACAAATGACAAAATACCTAGGAATTTAACATGACCAAATTTTGTCAGCCTTTCCTTCTTTCCCCAGCCCTTGAACTTTGACTGAATCAGCCTGATTCAGCCGTCCTTTAAATTCTGCTCTCTGACATAGCCTAGCTTCAGAGTAAAGCAGTCTCCGGCCCTTTGTCCAGTCAGCCACCCCTGTTCATAACAATTGCCTATACCCAGGTCTTTCTAGCCTTGCCTGTTTCTCCCTGTGAGAGAAAAGCCATTCCTTGTCTCATTGCTGAGATCCAGAGATCTCATAAATGGAGACTTCACCTTACTGTGATAGTTCCCCTCTGTCTGCAACTGTGCTGTTCCCCCTTCCAATAATTCTTTTGAGTATATTGTATTGTTACCTAAGTCTGGATTTGTTTCAAACATGATTTGATTATTGGCTTTTGTCCTCAGGACAATGGTCATGTTGATTTAGCTTTGAACACCCCGTATTAGCTATCAATGTAGACTTTGCTATGTATTAGCAGAACAAACACACATGAGTAAATAAACGCTACATGCCAGGTGCTGGCATATTTGTCTGACAAGTCAAAGGAGAACTATACTTCTTTCCCTTCTAACATCCTGTAACTCGGCTTATTCTGGTGATGTTTCCCTGAACAGAAATTTCACTTTGTAACTGAATCAGAGAATTAGCTTAAATCTTACATTGGCCTGAACTCTGGCTATTTGTTCCCAGTCTGAATTAGAAAGGACTGAAGTCAAGGTGTTTTCTCAATCAAGTACATGAGTTTGTATTTCTTTGTAGCTTAGGAAGGCCCTTGAGGGAGGTTGGGGTTATTGTTTTTAAAACCTTGAAAGCCAGGCTGACAGTGAGTTATTCCTGCTTCTTTTGGTGGATATACACCACTGAACTCAAGTGAAGCTTTGTTACTGGGATTTGTGTTGTTCTAATTATTTCTAGCCACCTCAGGCCTGAAAGAGTTGGGTATTACAGATTTTAAAAACAGTGATCAACAATTCTATTCAAAGCAAAGTCCCTGCACACTGCTAATGATTTCTACATCGGGTGTTTATAGTTTCCAGTTTACCTTCACCTCTGATTTCAGATAATCAGCACATTGTCATATCATGTTTTCCTTTGCCTTTCTTTGCTGTATTTTTTCCTCTGTCTCTGCAAGGAAAAGTATGTTCTCATTTTATTTTCTGTATCTGCTCTGTCTGAGGAAGGAGAGTCTTGAAGAGCTCTGCTTTTCTGTGAACAGAACTCAAATCTGGCTTGTAGCTCTGTTCTTCCTCTGAAAAATAAAGCAGCACATTGGGTGGTCTGCTCAGTTGCATGTGGGTCTAAAAGGGTCAACACCCTACATCGTATGTCAATAGAGTGAACAGAAGGAGATCGCTCTCTAACTCAAATTTGTATTCCCCTGCCCATAGGGATGAAGTCAATCATCCTCCTTGGGAAACAGATTTGGTGAAAAAAGGGCCCCTATAAATAACTCCTTGCCTCACAAGGACATAGTAGAGAAAGGCAGAAATCTCAGTCTTCAATGCAAAATTGTGAAGAAGCAGGCTGGCTTAAGATCTCTGGAACTGATAACTGATAACAGGAATCTGAATCATTTGTTGCATGAAGCTAGATGTCATTACTCAGCTCTGCTGTTAAGCTCATCTGAATTTCTGTATTTTTTTCTATATTAGAAGTAAGTGTTCACAAATAATTGTTATGCCTTTTGCTGCAGGAATTTAAAAAGGTGCTAAATTTTCAAAGAAATACAATTTCAAGAAATTACTCTATCATTTGCTGTGCTATGTGTCGTAATGACTATGCTTCTCTCTTGTTTCCTTGTATATGCAGATTTGCTTGTCACTTATGGTAAAACTCAGAATTACTTTATAGTTATCGTCTCATATATAGCAATCCAGGATAAGACAGTGAAGATTTTAAGCAGTAAGACAGACAGATTTGATGAGCATTTTCTTGCATGAAACATCATTACCTATGCTACTCAGCAAAAACTGGAGAATTTTCCATGGAATGAAATCATAAGCAAATTGAATCTCTCCTCTTTCCAAAGTTTAGCTACTGTAAATTGTGCTATTATAAACACAGGTATGCATGTATCCCTTTAATATTATGAGACCACAATATTAACTGAAATAAATCAGACACACAAGCTTAAATATAGGTTTCCCTTACATGAAAAAAAAAATCAAAATTATAAATAATAGGGGAACAAAAGTTAGGTAGTAGAAAGGAGGGAGAGAGATCTTTTCAAATCAGAAAGGGATTCAAGAGGTGAAGGGAGCTGAGAGAGTAGGGCTGGAAGGGGAATCAAAAACCATTCAAGATGTGTTATGTATGTGTACTAACTCCCTGCAAGGAATATAATCAATGTGTAATGCAAATGTAATAGTTAAAATAAAAATCCATTGATGAGCCAGCTGACTAATGTATTCATTTTTCCTGGTAGAAGAAGTTCCAAAAAAGAGCAAAATTAATTTGAAAACAACAAATGGAGAAAATAAATGACTCCAGTTAAAGAAAGTAAAAAGAATTAACCATTATAGAATAATAGAAGATTTGGGAAAAGAAAAAAATGTTACTTCTGCTGTGATTTTATTAAAAGGTAGACCTGGGTTTTTATACTTTCACCTCATCTGCATCTTCAAATTCCATGTACATTTCCTGAAAAATAATTCAAACTTTTCTCCTTTTTGACCAAATATGTTCAGACACTGTTGCTTGTTTGTTTAGGTTTTCTTTTAGCTTTCTCTATTAAGCACATTGCGTGCAGTCTGCAAACACCCTGAGCTGTTGCCATCTACCCAACAGAGACATTCCCTATGTGGGCCTAGAAAACAGCAATATAACACTTGAAAGGTCAAGTGTGGCTAATGTCTTTTTCCATCTGTTGATGAATCTTTTTCTCCCTTCTTGCTATCTCTCTATAGGAGAGCTGCTGGAAAACAAGGGTGATTAAATACACTGACTGTCCAACACATGAAATTTCCAGCATATTGGAGGCTCATGACTTCTGGGCAAACTCTTAGGCCTGAGTAAAATTAAAAATTTTATGTAGTAGGTCAAGCTAGACAAAATTTCAGCAACTTTAAAGACACATAGCCTCCAGTAAAACTTAGCAGAGTCTGTGTAGTAATGCAAAGGATTCCATATATTTAGTGACACTAAAAAACAAAATTAGTTGGTTGGTTTTTTGGTGGAGAAAACAGCTAATTCATTGATTTAGTTAGAAGCTTTCTGGACTCACCATGTAACCTCTATCTCTCAATGATGCATGTTAACACTTATTGCGCCTTGCTATTGGTTAGCCCCTGGATGAATGAGTTCATTACCATGACCTCACTCATGACTCAGCAATATTTTTATACATGAAAGCTGAAATATTCAGAATCCAACTTAATCTAGAGTTTATTTCATCATATTATGAGTGTGATGAAACTAGAAATTTCACTTTATTTTTTAGATAACTGTAAAAGAAGTAGCTTAATAACTAAGCATTATCCAAATTCATGAGTCACCACTCAGATCTTAGTGATTCTTGTTGGGACTGCTTACAGTACTCAACATAGATTTCATTTTTGCAAACAGAGCTCCTGTTATATATGTAGGTTGGGGGACCAAATCTTTCTCTTTGCACACAGAAAAATAAGATTTTTCAATTATTAAGGAATAATTTTAAAAACAAATAATTTTGGTAAGAATAATTAGTCAAAATAGGTCTGACTTCGTAACAGCATTTTGTGTGTACAATACAGTACTTGTTAACTATAGGCAAGGTGTTAGATATGGTATCTCTAGAATTTATGCAGAGGACATAAGCGAAGCTTGAATATCAACTCCGCTCAAGGAGCAATCCTTTGCTTTCTGTCTCCATGGCCCCTAATAAACATCAGACTGTTCTTTGTTTCTGTAAATTTGATTATTTTAAATTGCTCATATAAATGAAAACAAGTAGTATTTGTTTGTCTCTAACAGTCATTTTGCTTAATGTCTTTTAGATTAATTTATCATAGCACACATTGAAGAAATTTCTTCTTTCTCAAAGTCAATAAATATTTCATAGTAGGTATATACCAGATTACTTCCCTTCATATGTCCTTGAAAATTTAAATTATTTCCACTTCTTTACTTGATCTTAGCCAAAAGCCCAAAAAGCAACATTTCTACCTCTTGATGACTGGAAATAATTTTTGCAATGAACATGAGAGTGTACAAATCTCTGGTGAGACACTGATTTTATTTCTTTAGATAAAGATAAAATTTTATCTTTAGATAAAACCTGGGGTTTCAGAGTATTGCAGTAGTTCTTATTTTAAGTTTTTCTCAGAGTTGAAATGGCAGTTGGATCTTTTTGTATTCCCACCAACAGTATACAAGGTTTCTGATTTCTCATCATCCTTGCCAACTTGTTTTTTTATAATACTCAATTTAACAGTTTGGAAAATATCTCACATTTGGTATTTTCTTGATGATTTGTGACAGTGAACATCTTTTCATATACTCGGCCACTTGCATGTCCCATTTGGAGTAACGACAACTCAATTCACAAGAATCTAGTAAAATTGAGTTATCAATACTTTTCTTTGTGTTTTCTTTTTAATGCTGAATTGTTGGAGTTTCTTACACATATTGTAAACTGACCTCTTAACAAATAAATCATTTTCAAATATTCACCCAGCTAAGTAAGCTGGCTTTTCAAATTTGCTGTCTGTTACCTTTATTCTGTAGGAATGTAATTAATTTGGGTATTCCTCCTGTCTATTTTTTGGTTTTATTCTCTGTGCTATGGGCAACTTAGAAAAACACACTACCACACTAATATCAGGTAGCTCTTCACCTATATCTTCTTCTAGAAGTTGTATAGTTTCATTTTTTACATTTAAGTCTTTGTCCATTCTGAACTGATTTTAGGGCCAGGTGTATTTTTAAGAGTACAATTTTATTCCTTTGCATATGAATATATAGTTTCTCAGCATCAATTTTTGAAGAGATTATCTTTTAGTTAAATTTTATTTTTTGTATTGTTGTCAAAGATAATTTGACCACATATGTGAAAATTTCCCTTGATTGCTTACTCTGCTCAGTTTGTTTTATAAATCTGTATAATACAAGAAGGTATTATACTGTTTTTATTATCATAGTTTTGCAACATGTTTTCAAATCAGGCCATGTTATATTTCCAATAGTATAATTTCTCAAGATTTTTTGTGCATTTGGGGTCTTTTATGATTCTATATGAAGTTTTGATTCCAGGTGAATGTTATTTTTATCTTTTCAAACTTTTACACATTCTTTGGAGAAATTGTGAACAATAACATTGTCTCTTCCCCAAGAAGAGTTTTTCATTTATTATCAGCACATAGTTGCAATATGCAGGTGTATCAGTCTCTTTTCTTGTTGCTGAGACAAAATGGCTCATATTCAAAGTTAAAGTGGGAAAGGTTTATTTAGTCACAGTTTGTAGATGATTCAGTTCATAATTGCCTAGCTCCAAGGAAGGGTGGCTTCACAGAGGACAACAATTCATGACCTGAAGAAGATAGCAACAAACACAAGGAAAACGGTGAGACAAGTTTTCTTCTGTTTCTTATAGTGTATCCAGTCTACCAGGACTAGGGAGGTGCCATTGAAATCAATGGACTGATTGAGCAAACAACCACCCCTAATCCCAGAGCCCCTAACTCCATCATTGCACTGTGAATCAATTACACATTCTAGATTTGGCCACCTCCAAACAGCTCTATATCACATAAGGCTTTGTGGGGAGGGCAGATACATACAAATTATAACAATAGCATTTACATTAAGTTGGAGTGTTGATACATATACATATTAAATCTTGATCATTTTCATTCTCCCTTCCCAGATAGCTTTTCTGTCTCTACTGAGACTATCTCTCTGTTACTTAATGTGGCTCTTTATTTTGCTTTTTGAATTTCTGATACTTTGTATCTCTAATACTAGAGATACTTAACAATATTTTGCAATTTGGAACTGAGTTATTTTATCTAGCATTATGCTCAAAAGTTCATTTTTCTACAAATGACTCAAGTTTTTCATCTTTATGACAGAGTAGTACTCTATTTTGTATATATACCATATTTTCTTTATCCAATCATCTGTTAATAGGCATATAGTCTTCTATCGTGTTTTAGATATTGTGCGTTTTGCAGTTTCAAACGTAGCATATATCAATAAAATATTATGTTTCTAGTTCTTCTAGGAAGATATCCAGGAGAGGTATAGCTGACTTAAAAAGAATTTCTATTTTCAGTTATTTATGAAACCTCCATACTGATTTTCAGAAGAGTTTTACTAAAATACATTTCAAAGAAAAATGTATAAGGGTTCTATTTTTCTCACAAATTCACCAGCAAATTTTGTTTTTTGAGTCCATGAAAATGGTTATTCCTACTCAAGTAAGGTGGAACCTTACTGTGCTTTTTATTTTCATTTCTCTAATGAATGAAAATACCCAACATTTTTCCATGTATTTATTGTCCTTTTGTATTTCTACTTCTATAAACTGTCTGCTTCAATTACATGTTTTTGATTGGGTCTTTTTTATTTTGAAGTCTAATTTTTAAGTTATTAATCTATGTTTGATACATTTTTGAATTATTTATCTATGAGTTATTATATTCTATGTATGAGATGTCTGTCCGAGTAGTAGCCAGTTAATATTTTTTGCAAATTCTTTATATTTTGTCCTTATTCTTTGTGTATTATTTCCTTTACTGTAGAGAATATTTTTAATTTAACATAATCCTATCATTTGAATCTTTGTATTATTTCACTTGCAATTTGGAATATGTTCACAAAGATTTTGCCTATGTCTATGTCTTTAAGAGTTATATCAAATTCTTCTTCCAGTGGATTCTATGTTTCTGTTTTTATAAATAGATCTTTTCACATGTGGATAACTCATTTTTCTGGTATCATTTGTTAAAAAGTATGTCTTTTCTTCAGTGTATATGATTTGTTGAAAATCAACTGAGAGTACCCGGGTTTGATTCTCCATGGCTTACTCTATTGCTTTGGTCAATAAAGTCTATTTTTGTACCAGGATCATGCCATTTTGACTATGGTGGCTTTGTAGCATAACTAGCAATCTGGGATTTTAATTCCTCCTATCTTTGTCTTGCTAGTATTCTTTTGACTATTTTGTTTTTTTTTTTTTTTTTTCTGTTTCCACAGACATTTCAGAATCACTATTTTAGTTAGTTCTATGTAAAAATGTGATGCCATTATAGTAAAAATTCCTTTGAATCTGTATACCATTTTTGACAATGTTAGGTCTTGTTCAAGAGCAAATGATGTCTCTGCATTTTCTAATGACCTCTTCAATCTCTTATTCAGAGCAATACAGCTTTTTTATGTCATAGAAGTCCTTTACGTTCTTTGCTAGATTAATTCTAATTATTTAATGATCTGTGGATATCGTGAGTGGGATAGTTTTCCTGATTCCTTGCTAAATGGAGTCATTGCTTGTGTATGGGAATGCTATTGACCTTTGAATGTTTATTTTTATATTCTACTGCTTTATTGAATTTCTTTATTCATTTCAAGAGTCTTTTAGTTGAGCTTGTAGCTCTTCTGTATAAAGGATCATGCCATCTTCAAATAAGGATTTTTGATTTATTATTTTTCTATTCAAATACCTTTTATTTCCCTCTTGTGCCTAATAGATAATTTTTAATGAATATATCAAACAAGGGTGTTGACCATAGACAATGTTGTCCTGTTCCTGATTTTCATGGGAATACATCAGCTTTTACGTGTTTAATGTGATATTTGTGTTGGGTTTGAGATAAGTGGCTTTTATAATTTTAAGATAAGGTCTTACTGTACCAATTTTTGTAAAGTTTTTTTTCTTAATCATGAAAAGATGTTATATTTTGTCAAGCATTTTTTCTGCATCTCTGAAGGATTTTTGTCATCATTATTTATGTGGTGTTATATTTATTGACTTACTTAATTCAAGCCATTCTTGCCTGAAGTTTTTAAGAATTTGTTATATTCTGTTTGCAAGTACTTTTACAATTACTAATGAAGTATTTCTATAGTTTTTTTTTTCTTTTTTAAAAAAGTAAGGTCTTCTCTCATTTTGATATCACAGTGATTCTCAGTTCAAGAAATGATTTCACCAGTGCTCCTTCCCTTTCAATTTTGTGGGGTAATTTGGAAATTATTGATACTAGTTTTTTTGTGAAATTCTTAAAAATTTCAAAAATAAATCCATTGGGCATAGGGCTTTTCTTGGTAGTTTTTTTTTTTTTTTTTTTTGACTACCTCAATTTCTTTGCCTGTTATTGTACGATCCAGGGTTTTTATATATTCCTGGTTCAGTTTTAGTAGTTTATATGTACCTAAGAATCTACCTCATATAGATTTTCCAATTATTGAGCTACAGGTTTTCAAAGTAGTTACTTATAATCCTTTTGATTTTGGGCCTTGTAACTACATTTTTTACTTCTAGTTGCATTGATAGAGTTCTTTTCTTCTTTTGGGAATTTTTGGCTTAGGGGTTTTGTATGCATGTTATTCTTTCAAAGAACCAACTCTTCACTTTATTGATTCCAATACTTTTTGTATTCAAATTTAATTGATTTTTTCTGCTCTGTATCCAGGTATCAGTTTTGGTACATTCTTAGGACTGTAAATCTCTTTCTAGGATTTTGTTCATTAAGTCCAATAGGTTTTTTGTGTGACTTACATCCATTATCATTTGATTCTAGGAGCATTTTAATTTCTTTGATTTTTTTTCAGTGATTCACTAAATATTCAAATGTATTATTTAATCTCCTAAGAGTTGCATAATTTCTGAATTTTCTTTTGTCATTAATTTCTAGTCTTATTGTACTGAGTTGATAATATGCACAGATAAGTTAATTATACTATATGTATGTAAGCATGATTTATAGCTTAGGATCTGATATATTTTAGCGAATGTTTCACGTGCTACTAAGAACATTGTGTGTCAGTTACTATTTTGAGATGGAACTCTGTAAATGTCTATTATGTCCATTTGTTTGAGAGTAAGGTGCCACTCTGATATTTACTTGTTGAATTTTTTCTAGTTGATGTATTTGTGATAGATATTAAAATCTGCTATTATTGTACTGATGTTTATTTTATCTTTTTTGTTCAATACTATTGTTTTTTTGAGAATCTCAGTATTTGGTACATATATATTTGATTTTTTAATCTATTGCTATCAAATTATTGTTCGGCAGTATGTAGTGATCTTCTTTGTTGATTCTCACCAGTTTTGGCTTGAAGTCCACTGTGAAAATAGAATAGCCACTCTTGCTTGGTTTTAGAATCCTCTCACAGGGAATATTGTTTTCCATTATCTAAATTTTAGTTTATTAGCTTCTTTGTGGATAAAGTGTGTGTCTTGTATGCAGCACAGAAATTGGTTCTGTGTTTTGATAACATCTGCCGATCTGTATTTTTTGAAAGAGTAGTTGAGATCACTTACACTGAAAGTTGTTACACTAAGGTACTGAATGATTCTTGTCATGACATTATTTTTATGTTGTGGATTCTTTTACTTTTCCCTTTTTATTAACCAGTCACCTTCCTTGATGTGTTCTTGGACCTTTGGTATTGGCTTAATTGTCCAGGGTATCCTTACATACTTTTGGTGGTGCTGCTTTGCTGTACATAAATTTCCTAATATTCTCTTTATAATGCAGTGTGCTTATTTATTCCCACTCTAGTTGCTTCTCACCTGTCAACATGAAAATTCATAGAAACTTGTAAAAAAGTAAAATAAATATCTCCACAAATTCTTAATTACCCAAAGTTGATCCAATGGATAATGATGAGGAGGAAATTAAAAAGCAAGTGCCTGAAATGTACAGAAGGATAAAATAAGAAGCAAACAAATGAACAGTAGTGACTCTACTATGATGTTTGGTGAACTCAAAGATGATGTAACTACACAGATAGTTGATTTAATTGAAAAAATGATCAGTGAATGTATAAAAATAAAATGAACTACATCAGACAAGGTAAGCTATGAATGTACAGTTTACTGAAGATTTAGAGTTCATGAAAAGATATTAAGTGGAAACTAAGGGTATGAAAAATTCTGTTGAAATTATTGGCAGAAGAAATGACCAATATAGAGATAAAACATCAGAACTAGAAGATGATTTGATGGAGGAGAATTTATACTCAGAGATACCTAAGCAGCAAGAAATCGTGAAAATTGGATCCAAAAACTGCAAGATGATTAAAAAAATAAGACTAATAGAAGTTAAAGAACAATTAGAAGATAGCACAGAGGATATAAAATATATTTATAAAAATAATAGCATAAAAGTTTTCAAATATAGGGGAAAAAAACTAAACATACAGATAAAGCAGGTCATATAGATCCCCATAGCCACAATAAAGAAGAACTTCTCAGCAGAACATCATGATTAAAATACCAGAAGACCAACACAAGGCCAGAATTTTAAAGCTGTTAGAGAAAAACAAAAAAAAAATAACTTGTAAAGGTAAACCTTTGAGAATTGCAGCAGATTTATCATCATAAATTTTAAAGGTCAAGATAGACTGAAGTTTTTCAAGCCCTACAAAAAACAACTTTCAAGCCAAAGTAACATATATTGTAAAATTATCTTTCATATGAATATTAGAGTTGGTTTTTCTATTTCTGCTAAAAATTCATTTGAAAAGTGGATAGAAATTACACTGAATTTTACTTTATGTAGTATGGCGCTTTAATAATACTACATCCTCTGATTCGTGAAAAAGGATTTTATTGCATTTTTTGCATCTTCTTTAATTTCATTCATTGGTTATTGTTAGATTTCATTTTACAAATCTTTCAGATTCTTAGTAAAGTATATTGATGTGTCTTATTTTTAATACTGTGGTAATAGAATTGTATTTCTAATTTTATTTTCAAGTGTTTTGTTAATGCATAGAGTGAATTGTTGACTTTTGTATCCTGCAAAATAATTGATTTTGTAATAGTTCTAAAAGATTTTTTTGTAAAATCTAAGGTTTTCTATGCATACTAAAATGCTGCCTGAAAACTAACAATTTAGCTTTCTCTTTTCCAATGTGGAGCTTCTTACTTCTTTCTCTGACTAGGACTTATAGAATTATATTGAACAAAAATGGAGAGTGAACATTTTTATTTTTCATCTTGGAAAAAAACAATGAATGTTTCACTATCGAATATATTGTTGGCTGTGTACTTTTATTATATGTCATTTATTAGGCCAAGAAAATTTCATTGAATACTTAGTCAACTGTATGTTTTTAAAATGAAGCAGTGTTAAATTTATCTTACCTGGGGCTGGGGATTTAGTTCAGTGGCATAAGCGCCTGCCTTATAAGCAGGCAGTTGTGAGTTTGATCCCTGGTACCGATAAAATTTATCCTACCCATTTTCTGCATATGTTGAAATAGTCCTGTGATTTAATATTTTGTATGATTTTAATGTGGTGTATCACATTAAGATGTTACTGCATGTCAAATTGTACGTGCATTCGAAGTATAAACCCACTTTTGTCATTGTATTTCATCCCTTTTATATATTGTGGCCCTGGACTTGCCAGTACTATGTTGGAATATCAAAGTACTTGTTTACTAAAATATGTTAAATTTTGAAAACAAAAATATTACAAAAAAAGAAATGATTTAAGGGAATAGAGGGAAGGAAGTGAAAGAAGAGGGGAAGGGGAAGAAGGAATGAATCAAAATGTGTTTTGTACATTTATCAACTCTAATGTACAATATCATCTTTATGTATTGCAAACATGTATTAATAAATATTTTAAAATAGAGAAAAATAAAACTGAACTATCCCACTTGTCTCTGAGATGCAGAGATAAGACAAGGGTCATGCTTCTTATCTATCCATTTGTTTCTTGAAATCAATGAGTCCTTCCCCCACTCCAGGCCAGTCACCCAAAGTTGAATGTGGGTAGTAGTGTATAGTGTTTCCTTAATATTGATGGGAAATTGGTTGTAAAATCCCTGTGAATACCAAGACATAAAGAAGTTTAATGTCCTTATATAAAATGACAGCATTTGCATAGAATGCACACAGTCCTCCCATGTATTCTTACATCATCTTTAGGTTACTTATGATATCCAATATAATGTAAATGCTATGTAAATAGTTGTCATTTTATCTTTCATGGAATAATGACAAGATAGATGTCTGTTAGTGTTCATTACATGTGCAATTACATGTGCAATTATTTTTGCAAATATTTTCAATCTGAGGTTAGTTGAATCTGTGGATGGAGAACCCACAGGTGTGAGGGACTAATTTATTTTCCTCTCAAAAGCTAGTTGATCTTACAATTACTATTAAATGAAATATAATGCATGCAAAATATACATAGAAACAAAATAACCATATACACAAACCAAAAAATTAAAAAAAAAAAAAAACAAGGATATGTAGAGCCCAGATCATGCCTCCACATCAACATTACCTCACCTATCTGCCGTATGAATTTTAAGAGCATTTCAAGGATATTTGGAGTCATATCCAGGCATATATACATGCTTTCTTTCATATGTACCTCGAGTGGAAGAACATAGAGTATTCTACTTAGTACAATGCAGTCCAGCAAAACATTACTGTAAAAAAGTCTAAAAAGCCAGACTCTCTATGCTTGAACTCTATTGCTATCACAGTTCAAGCTTAGCTATGAACTCAACCTGTTTATCTGAAGTTCCTTATGTGCAATATGGGAATAGTAGAACCTCACTTATTGGGCTTGATATGGAGTGATGTGATTAATGATATGCCATATATTAAGTAATGTATAAACAATGAATCAGCCACTGAAAAAAGAGAGGACCGGTTCATACATTTATTTTTAGTCAAAGATTTATAGATCACTTCTATATGTACAATTTCTTTGGCATTATTTTATTTAATGACTTAAATTATTACAGTAAATTAAAAATTGTGTAACTAGTCTCCTATCAAAGAACATTGAAATGTTTCTGTCTTTTACTATTAACATCCTCACTTCAAAATCACATGCATACACAGTTGAGAAAATATTGGTCAGATAATTTTGAGAAGCAAAATTTCCATGTTAAAGAGAATACACTCTGAAATGTTGGTCTCTATCACCATATTTACCTTTTGGAAGGTAAACAATTTCATACTTTCTTCAGCGTTTTATATATATATATATATATATATATATATATATATATATATGAAAGTGCTAGTTTCCACACCAACGTCAATTCTGTATATTATTAATTTTGTTTCACATATTTGGCATTCCAACATGTGAAAAACAATATCTAGCTACTATTTTAATTTACATATACTTAATCTTGACTAAAGCTAAGCCTTTTTTCCTATGTGCATAAACTATTTAAACTTCTTTTCCTGGTAAGACCCTGTCCTTTTTTACAATTGTGTGGTTTTATAATTTGTTGAGCATTGAAAAAATGTAGCATAATGTCATTTGTCAGAAGATTTCAAAATTTTGGTTCTGAAATAATATGAAGAAAGTACCTCTCTTGCATTATCTGTTTTACCAAGAAGGAAAACAAGTCTCAAAACCTTTGACTTATGTGATCTTATAGCTAAAAAGATTAATATGACATTTTAATGTTTTCTTGTTTTTTGTTTTTGTTTGTCTTGCTTCATTTTGTTAATGGAATGGCTATACTTCTTTTTAGACAGTACCACTTTTTATCACTCCTTTGTTATTATATAAATATAAGCAAAATGACCTCTCAACCATACTCTTTGTTTCATAGTCCTGTGGCTCCGTATGTGGAATGTTCTATAAACTTGAATTTCCTATGAGTACGTAGAGTGTTAATGAGTAATTTCAGCACAAGTTTCTACTTACTGGACTCACCATGAAATATTTACTGTTTCCCAAAGAGTATGTTCACAGATCACACCTATTCTTACAATAACATCTTCAACATGTCTCTGCTAGTATAACAAAATTCATTTTGTTTCAGTGTTTCTTTATATTTGGTCTTCTTGGAAGATTAATATGCTCACATCATACTCAATTACTTAATGTTCTAAAAATAACATATTAGAGAATAATTGAGTCAATTGATTTGTTTTTAATAAAATGAAAATTAAGTGGATGTTAATTTTAGGCTGATGAAAGCAGGCACATCAGATAAATATCTGGAAGACTGCCACCGGGAAAGGAAAGTGTTATGGCTTGCACTTAGATGCTCCCCAAAGCCTCGTATGGTCATAGGTAGTGCTTTTCAGAGATGGCTGCATCTAGAGTGTGTGATGCTGGGATTGAGGTTGTGTTTTTACTAAATTAGTCCACTGATTGGCTTGGCATAGTTCTGGGTATGAACAATGGAAAGGCCTTTCCTTGGTGTAAGTGCTACCCTCCCTAAGTACATGTATGGAATATAAGGGATAGAAAGAGAGCTGCTGTGCTTGCTCACTGCTTCTCCACTACATTGCTGCTTTGATGCCTCCCTGGCCACCATGAAGCGTTTCTCCTCTGCAATGCCCCTCTGTTATGCTATCCTACTTGTAGCAAGCCAACAATGGCTGAAACCTCTACAAACTGTGAATTACAATAAACTTTTCCTCCTTTAACTTTGAGTGCTGAGTGTTTTGTCTCAGCACTGAGAGAAGTAACTGAAGCATAAAGAGATTTGTACTTGGAGATAATATGCATGGAGTTTGAATAAAACAAGATTTCCCTTCATTCTGTATTGAAACTAAGAACTTCGCATTCTCATCTGTGAATGAAATTAATACTGCTATTATGTTAGTACTTATTCTGTTCCAGGAACTGTGCTAAGCTTTTTATAGACATTATTTTATTTAATTTACACAATAGTTTGTGAGACAAGTATTGTTAGTCTCACTTTTTACATGAAAAAAACGATGTTCGGGAATCCTAAATAATACCCAAAGTCATAAAATTAGTATAGCCAACATTTAAACACAAGGCTACTGATAAGTTTCACATGCATTTCACTATGGTATGTTACCTTTAGATACAAATCATATGGTCTCAATTTAAGTTATAAAACACAGAAAAGAATTCATTGATATTTGTATGAGCAAAAATGGAAAATACAGAATCACACACACATGCATGCATATATCTATCTGTATATCTATCTAGCTATTTATCTATCAAATTTGAATGACTTCCTACTCAAGTGTTGAATGAGGTATTCATGCATCTGACTGACAGTGCTCTAGATCTCTGCCAAAATTTTCCATTGAACACAATTAATTTATGTTCCTGGGTATTATGTTCATAAAGGTTTTAGGCTCAAATGCTTTTGTAAAATGTTGATTTACATAAAGTTAAACAGATATAGTTACTTCAAGACTTGTTCAAGTATTTGTTGTGCTAATGTGCCCATTAACTGACCAAGACATGATGGAATGCTCCATGCGCTCCAATCTAACTTTGAAATGTCTTTGTTAAAGGTACCATGCATTATAACATATACTTGGGAAACTGCTGACTGATTGGATTCTTGGTTTTCTGCTAACTCATGATTTGGTCAATGGCCATAAATAAGAAAAAAAATGTTATGTTAATGCACCTTTATCTTATACTCTTGACCTAGTCTGTGTTTCTATTGCATATATTCCTATTTGAATTCAATGTGATAATTCCTATAAAACTTTTTGATACGATTCTTGATAGTTCCATCCATTAGTTGAAAGTTTGACGTAAATAAGAGTTTCCCAAATTCAGCTGCACATCAGGCTCAACTGGGATAGTTGTTAAAAAAGCAGATTTATGAGACCAACTCCCAGGAATTCTGCTTCTATTTTAATGGGGAATGCTCTAAAAACAATTTTAACAAGCACTCCAGGTGCTCTGAAGCATATGTTTGTTCCATATGTGAACATTTTGAAAGAGCCAGAGATGAAGAGTCAAAAATGCCTGTTTGGATACTACAGAAGATTTCTTCTCAATCCTGTCCACGCACCAATTTCTGGAGATCTACCCAAGACTTTGGAAGTATAAAACCAGGCATGAATGTCTCTATTTAAAAAGATCTAAATGAAATTCTGATATTACTGGCTCATGACTATATACTTAGAAAATTCTGACTTAAATGACTTTTGATTCCATTTTTATATATATATATATATATATATATATATATATATACCTTAAATTATTGACACAACTTTATGAAAGTGAAATTACAGCATGAAAAGGCATGGCCTCCAGGATGAGGCTGGTTTTAATGCCAACCAGAATCAATGCTGATGAGACTAAAACAGGTACCTCATATTCGTAGCACCAGTCTGTCAGGAGACAGACAGAGGTTGGCATAGGAGAAAAGGTTATTGAAACCTTGAAAAGTTTAACTTGGAGATAAGAATAAGCAAGCTCAGATTGGAATACTATCTTTAAATATTTCAAAGGCTGAGTTGTAGAAGGCATATTAGGCCTGGTGTGTAGCATGCTATCAAAAAAGAAGAAACATCTAACAGACAAAGAGAAAATAAGTTGCTTGGACAGCTATTAGACCAAGGGAAACACTATCTGTTTTATGTATGTTATTTAATTTGGTGCTCAAAAAATTGTTAGTATAGGTACTATTGAGCCATTTTATAGACAAAGAAATAGGCTCACAAATGGTCAACATTCCCTTGGTCCTGTGGATATACGAACAGTATGCTGGTCATTAAGATTGATCACAAATCTTCCATTTCTTCTCCCTTCAGAATCATGGTGGTATAATATCTACTGACCTTCTGTGATGCTAATTTTCAAATCCACTGTGTTATTCATCACATCTCCTGAAGTAGTAATAAAAAAAATTCTCCGAGACAAAGCACAAATGCCATGACAATATAGAATTTCTATCTACCTATATTTGTATGAACTTTTTCTCACTGACCACGAAGACTTAAGAAAATGCTGCTGTATCTCTATGTTTCTGTTCTATGTCCTTAGTCTTAGTTATAAATATTACATTTCATGAATCCTTGTTCATCACTTATTTGCTACTGTAGATGACTCAGCACATTTTGCTGTTAAAGCTGTTCCTCAACTCACATTGAACCTAACCTAGTCTGCTTCCCAAGTCTGTGTTCTTTCCATGGTGAAATCTCTCCCAGTTGACCTCCAAGAGCTCTCTAGGAATGAAAGAGAGTATCTCAGTGATTCATTCACGCAGATACTTGATAATAACCTGTTGGAACTGCTGTAGATGGTTGGATATTCTTTTCCAAATCTGGTGTTCTATGGCTTCCTGTTTCTGCAAAAGGCTGTAGAATTTCATGGAGATACTGGCACATATGTGTCTCTGTGTGTGTGTATCCTTTGTTTCCTCATTTTTAGAACTACGTCTTAATAGTTTTATGTAGGTCATCCCCGACCCCATTTCAATTATTTATTTTTTTTAATAAAATAGACCTTCTGGATTTTTTCTCTGTTATGGAATTTGGCACCAAGTCACAATAACCTTTTACTCTTAATAATTTATCTGAGGGACAGCATTTCCATTTTAGCTTATTTTCTGATGCATAATCCATTCATACATTTATTTATGTTTTTTGGTGGAGGGATTATACTTTCTTGCAGGTTCTCAAAGTTTAGTGGTATTCCAAGATAACATTTCACCATTTTACATCATAATGAGAGTGTGGAATAATTTCTGACTTTTGGCTTAAGACATTCTCATCATTATGACTACTTCCACGTCATCTTTGAAGCAAATATGATGCTAGCAATGACTTCATTAGGGTCAAGATATGCTAATGAGCAATAAAATTTATCAGTTCCTATTCTCTTATGCTTTAAGTACTCTAACTTCTTATATGCGATATTACTTCTGTAAATGCATCCAATTATGGTGGCTCTTTTGAAGGTCAAAAGGAGTTGGTTGAAGTAAAGTTTGTGAAGGGTAGAAAAAACAGCATTTCACCACACATTATTGACAGCAGTCTATCAGTATGTAAGGCATGGGGTGCCTGAAAAGTTTTTTTCCCTAAAACTTTAGGACCAAATCCAAGTGCAAAACTCTCAAACCTGAACAAATGTAGATTGGATAGAATCAGATAACATCACAATAACCTGTCATGATGAATGGCAATGTATCTGGCATTATTGAGAAAAGGCTATATACTTCACCTCTGTCTTGAAGATCAAAGTATCTTTTATTTGAAAATCAATGTCGTTCCTAATAAGTGTCATCAGAGAGTATGTGTGCTCAGGGATATAGTTATGCAGCTAGTTAAAGCATTAGGATGTATTTGCTGGTAAGATACTCCAAGAAAACGGACTTCCATGGACAAGTAAAAAAAAATATATATATATATATATACCTCCCCCTGAGGTTAAAAATTTCTACTAGCATATAAGTGGTATAGGAAAGAGTTGTACAAAGCACACTCAGTTAACTTTGCTTAGCCCAGAAATTGCCAAATGTCATTTGCTAATGGTCATGTTTAAAAGTAATGTCTTTGTTTTCCAAATCAATTTCATTTCAATGATTGAAAAAAAAAAAAGGAAAATGAATAAATATGGAGTTTACGGAGTTTTAGTTTTTTCAAGATTAAGAAGTGCCAGAGATCAGTTAAACAACAATGCCAATGTACTTGACACTACTGAACTGTACACGTAGAAGTATTAACCATAGTAAAATAAATAAATAGATAAGAGTAATATCTACAAAACCATATTGGCAAATGCTGAGTTGAGAAAACAGTAATGTCTAAATAAATCAAATGTTTTATAGGTGTAACTGAATGGTAAGCTTTTTAGGGAAACCTTTCCTTTTTTCTACTTGTATTGATTTGAACAATTTCCTGATCTTTTGCTCTAGGTCTCATTTCTTTTGCTAGAAAATTCAAATGAAAATCTTGAGCCCAACAAGGTTTTCTAGCCCTAGGAAGGAATGTATGGTGCAGTAATTTAGCACATGGTCTCAGGAGTCACAACCCCTGGATTTGAAATCCCCTGCTGATTTTATTGTTACCTATTTGTGTGATGATGTGGGGATTATTTCAGCTTATCTTTTCTTATTTTCAAAATGCAATAATAATACCTATCAAAGAATTTTGCTTTAAATATTAAATTACATTTAATATTCAAATAAGTATTCTACTAACTTTTCAATTCAATCAAACGTGAGTTTGCATAATTGTTCTATGAATGATAGTTAAACCTCAGAGGTGAACATATAACAAAAGAGCTTAAGCTAAGCATGAAATTTATGGGGGAATTGGAAGATAAAGCCAAGACATTAATAAATTATATTCATACAGTACCCTAGTAAAGGGCTGCTTTGATGGATAACCAAAACATTTGTTTACCTCTTGACAGGTTAGCCCTTGAGCCTCAGTCTCTCAACAGGTGAAGACTACTATTAAATTTCATGGGTTTTTTACCTCTGATCAGCTGCACATTCACCAAACAGCCATTTAAACAAGGAATCTTCTGTAGAGACAAAAATTAAGATTATTTTGTCGTCATGCTTTCTGTCTCTGCTCTACTGCTAAGGTGCACGTGCCTATTATTTTCAATGGAGAATTTCCAAAAGGGATTGACTGGGAGGAAGCTCATAGTAAAAGTACATTGATGCAGCATGGCTTAAATAGATATCAAGAACTCAGAAATCTAAGAGACATTGGGGGAGATAATTGTACCAGGAAAGGGGGAAGATATAATTATTGTAATTAGGCACTAATTTCAGCTCTGAAGTCATTAAGATCTAAATTCCTCTTACTTTTCAAACTCTGTCACTGTGTTCTATGTCTTAATCACCAATCTTGTACCTTTATAAAAGGTTGAATTATATTGGCCATGCATTCACATCTTCTTTAGCCAATTAAGTTCTCTAATAGCCAGTGCATAAATGTTTCAATCCTCAAGTTGTGCTAAGTTATTTTTAAAGGAACCATTATGTATTTTATGGTATGCACCCACACAGACACAGACAGAATTTTTCCTTTTATGTATGTCACTGGAGCTGATGCCATCTGTCCTAGATAATGAACTTGGTTACTTTCACTCTTAGATCATTTCAACCTTTTTCAACCCACTATAGCATCACGTTGTTCACTTCAGTCCCAATGAAATGACTGAAACCATTCAGATGGGGAAACCCACAGCTTACGTTTTGCCAAGCCCAATGAACCGTGCTCATCCCACCTGACCTCAAAGAGCATTTGACCTAACTGACCATTCAGTCCTCTTTCTTTGGCTTGTATATCAATGCTCACAAGATTTTACTTTCTACTACATTAACAGCATCTCAGATTCCTAAACTGATACCTTCTTTTTTTCTCAAGCCTTCTTTCAAAGAGCAAAATCCAACGCCTACATGATTTCTACTAGGCTTGCATTCTGAAGAGGTTGCTACATTTTTATGTTCTACTTTACATCAGTACTCTGAAATACCTCTCTCTAAATTTGGTCTCCACTTCCTTTCTTCCTAGTTTCCCTTGAACTCACTATAATTATGCCTTTCTTTCAAACCACACCACCTTACTCCACTGAACATTTGATGTCATGGTTCCAAATGAGTCCTTCATTTTCAAATGTAAAGATCACTGTCCACTACTCCCTTTACTTGTCCTTGAAAAGTTGTTTGTAATGTAGTGATTAACTTTGTTCTGAGACACCTGCATTTCTTGTTTCTTCTCCTATCTTAGTGGATTTTTGTTATTGTTTGACTCTTATGTGATTATTTCCTGAAACTGTGGTCAACCAGAGGTGCTATTGGGAGGTCGAAGAGCCTTTAGAAAGTGAGGTCCAGTTGGAAAAGGTAGGTCATTGGTGGCTACCCCTTGACGGGAATATTGGGAGCCTGGCCCCTCTGCTTTTTCTCTCTTTACTTTCTCCCTGCTACAATGAACACTGTTTGCCTATATCACCCACATCCTGCCATGATGTTCTGCATAACTGAAAGCCCCAAAAATACAGAGTGAACTTACTATGAACTGTAACTTCTGAAGCTCTGAGGCAAAGTAAACTTTTCCTACTTATAATTATTTATCTGAGGTGTCTTGTCACAGTAGCAGAAAACTAACACACTTCTCTTACTCTCTTTTTATTAGATTTTTCTTATCCTCCTGACCACTAAATATTGGAATGGTCCACATTATCACTCTTGTCTCCATTTGCATTCTCCATTTCCTGAATGATGCTATCAAGTAACACGGTTATAAATATAATCTATGTGGTGATGACTTCCACTCGTTTAGCTCCTGCTTAGACATTTATCTGAATTATAGATTCTTGCAATTACCAGTTCTTTGTATGCATTAATAGGCATTTCAAAATTAGCATATCCAATAGTAAACAAATAATGCACTGTTTTGAAATTTGCTTCCTCTAGTCTCTTCATGTCAATAAATGGCAGTATTTTTAATCATTCATGTGATCAACCCAACTGCTTTAGAATCAAATTTGTTGCCCCACTTATTCCACATCACATATCAACATTTCAGTAAATAGTCTCAGTTCTACCTTTAAAAAACAAACAGAAATCAATTAAAAACAAACAATTACAGAACCTGGCAGGCTCCTACCAGCCTTCTCCATTGCTTCACTTGATGTAAGCCTTTCTGACCTCTTGTTTGGATGTCTTAAGTGTCTACCAGCTAGTCCGCTGGATTTTATGCTTACTTCTCCACAAAATATTCTGTATGTATCACAATAAGCCCATGAAAATACAAGCCAAGCATTGTTATTTTTCTTCTTACAGCCATCCAATTAAACCAATATCATTAAGAAAAAATAAAGAACTTAGGCAAGCTTTTAAAGAACTTATAACCCAGTCCTTTGTTCCTCTGACCTCATCTTCTATGTTATTTCTCTTGGTCACTCTCTCCATGTCGTGCTCACTTTATTGTTATTCTTTGAAAATGAAAGTGGTCCACAAGTTCTTTACTTAGGATCTTTTCTGCTGGTTCCTCCTGCCTGTAATACTCCCACAGATACTTACACGTTTGTTTTCATGTCACAAAAGTCTCTACTTAAATACCTCCTTTGTACAGAGACCATCCCCGATCACTTCATTTTAATAGCATCTAGTTCTTCTCTAATCCCTTTATACTATTTCATTTTTGTGTGTATTTATTGCTAACTGAAATAAACCAATGTTTATTTGTTCTCTGTCCCATCTAACTAGAATATAAGTTTATAAAGACAGATCTACCTTTATTTTGCTTACTAATCTATCCCTGGTTCCTAAACTTCTATTTCTAACTGGCATATATTAGGTTAACCCACACAATTGTATCTTACATTCATTGTACAGAAGAATTTGCAGACTCCAATATCTTCAAATGTATTCGTGTATCTCATTAAACTTGTCCATATTTGTTGGACTACTGAGGTTACAATAATGACA
The DNA here is from genome assembly GCF_034190915.1 of Cavia porcellus. NCBI lineage: Eukaryota > Metazoa > Chordata > Mammalia > Rodentia > Caviidae > Cavia > Cavia porcellus. Next base: position 109,162,341 of record NW_026947486.1, on the reverse strand, counting down.
AGACGTTTCTTGTTCTGATAAAGCTTTAGCACTTTGTAACTTTCTTCACATTTCCCACCCCTGCTCTCACTCCCACTGAAAGGTGATCACTCTGTTTTATAATTTAATAGAATCTATTCTCATTATATTGTCATCTATGGTAATATCTGGGGAGTTATTTTTTGCCTCTTTTTTCTCATACTTCCAAATCCAATAACTTACCATGTCTGGCTAATTTTACTGAGTAATAGTTATACTATTAATCATTTCATTCTACTTCTGTCAGTTGAATGTTACTTTCTCCAGTCTCGTCATCATGGCCATCTTATCTTCTTATCAAGTTTCATTTAAACACTGACTTAATGCTTTATTCCATCACCTTTCCTCCTCTTTCCTGCTCCATCTAATATTTAGACAGCAGCCAGAACGGTTTTTTGTTTTTTTTTTTTTTTTTTTTTTTTTGAACTGCAAACATGCCCACTTATCCCCGCAGCTTCCAACATTCTGTTGGACCTTCATTCACTACAAAACAAAATGTAGCTATTTTGTATGGTCGTTAAGACTGTAAAGAATAAGTCCCTTTCTTGCTTTTCTGGTAGTCTGTCCTACTATCATTTAAGTTTAGAGCATGTCTGCCTTTCCTAAATAACCTTCCTATAGTTTCTGAATTCGTGCAAACACTCCACTGTGACCACTGGCCACCATATAAAAAGATCACGCTGCATTACAGTGTGCAGTATGCTCAGGAGCCTAGCTGACTGTTTTCCTGGAGGGTCTATTCTAGATCCTCACTCTGAAACTTAAAATATTTCGCCAGCTGGAGTCGCTCATTTCTTTCCCTGTATACATACTGTGGTGTTCTACCTCTTTCTCTGGACTGCTTTTATCATGGTACATTCTGCACTGTTGTTCCAGCTGCAGGCTGAGATGGTCTGGAGGGCAGGACTGCGTGATTCTTGCTGTGGCCAGCTCTCTAACATGTGTAACCTTAAGCCTGTTGGTTTGCACAGAGTGAACATTCAAATAATGTTTTTGAATGAATAACACTTATGTGCATTTATATTCGTATTGCACTGCAATCACATTTTTCTTCTGGTAATATAATTTCATTGTTTACAAGCTGCCACTAGGTTATTTAAGTCTAATATATTTTTTGTTAAAGAATTTCTGCTTGCTACTTTTCTAAATTTGGTCACAAAATCATTAAAAGGCATTATCTTTCTCACAGAAAGCAAAACACTTTTATTATGTGAAGGCTTTGATTTATTGCATTTAGATTGCCAATACATATTTAATCCCAAAGTTGTATTTTGCTTTATCAAAACTCATCTTTTATGACTGATTTTATTATCAGTTGGTCTCATTCAACAGTTGACCTTGAGGTAAGAGTACATTATGGTAGTACTGTTGATAGCCGGTTGTCTTGTTGTGAAGTGCTGTGTTGCTTACACTCTTCTGTTCTGATTTGCTGTGTTATGTCCTCTTTTGTTTTATTCTCTTTAAAATAAAATTTTAGTGTTTTAGCATTAAAATAAAACTAATCAAAAGAAAATTAAACTGGTATTTCAAATTGGCATTTTGAACATATTTGTTTGCTTTTCACTGACATTGGCATAATTTTCAAATCATATGATTGATTTAAAGACATGTATTGGAGAAACATAGAGAAGGCCAAATGAAGTTTCTCCAGGTAGTGCTCCTAGTGCCAGGTTGTGCCTTAGTTCTGCAAATTTCCCCAGCAGTTCTTAGATACAACAGAAATAATTCTGTTTTGCTCTTTCTACTTGGCTCTGTTTGTAACTCAAAAAAAGTCTTGGGTAAGTCCCATGAATCATAGAATTTTAGAGTGACCTGGGTCAGAAACACTGGATGTAAGTGGTCATTATAAAATGCACACCTTGACCTCTTAAATTATGACATATAGCAGGATGAGTTTGTAACACATTAAAATGATCTGCGTTCTTCAATACTTTTTTTTTTTTTTTTTTTTACTAATGAGAGACTGCAACTGCTCTGAATAAGTAGACTGCATTTGTTATAAAATCTGGTGCATTTGAACTTCCATTTTCAAAAGAATAACTGAAAGAAAAATGTAGAATACTAGATAAATGAAAATGTGTTGTCTAATCAAGAACCATGATTATTATTAGCACTCAAAGGATATCTTAAAATATGTAAGGTTCTAAATTGAGCTACGGATATATGCCATACTTTTTTTATATAGCAATTTTTCTGTATTTTTGACCCTTTGATTACACTTCAGTGCAACACGAACCAAGAGTATATAATTTTTTAAAGGAACTTTTCCAGGAGGTGTGATACTCAGTTTGACCATTTATCGGTTTCTCAAATTTCAAAAAGAAGCTCTTCTCTTGTAGGTTTCATTTTTCCACCTACAAAATGATATGAGTGGAGTAGATCATGGATTTCTTACTGTCTTGTTGCCCATGCTTAACCTATTCCCATAAAATTCATTTCAGCTCTGTCCAAGGTAGTTTACTCTAACACTGTGCAGGGTCAGCTATATCATTATACTACAATTTTTAAAAATACAAAATAGCATAAATATAGTACAAGACTTTATAATTAGATAGTTTGACTCTAGGATGTCAACCTAGGTATTTGCATAATTCAATTCCCCTTGCTGGTCTTATTTTTTCTATCTGTAAAATGGGGATATTGATACTACAAATTTCTCAAAATTGCTGTCAAATCAAACTAGACAATGAGTACCCTAAGTCATAAAATTTTCTGTCTTAGCAAGGTTACATTTTTTTAAATGGACTGAACAAGTGTCTACCTACACTTAATATGATTAAAAGCTGGGAGTCAAGTAAACTATGAATTTAGATTAAATGTATTTTTTAGTAACTCTAAAGGGAATAACAATCTATGTAATTTGGGAGTTACAAAGATCCAGAGAGCAATTTCATCTTGAAAAATCAGAGAAAGGTATACTTACACTTTCGTAATCATTTACTGAGCATCTATTTTGTGCTGAACATGGAATAAATACATAAATAGAAAATACTTGCTGTATTAATTAATTTCCTCATTGCTATGACAAAATACATGACTTCCACAATTAAAGGAGCAAAGATTTATTTTAACTTACAGTTTACAGAGGTTTCAGTCCAGTGTTGGCTAGCTCTAACGCAGCACAGCATAGTAGAGAGGCAAGGCAGAAGTCAAACATTCCATGGAAGGACAGCGAGGAAGTAGCAAGCACTGAGCCTCCCTTTCCCTTTTTATTTCACCCAGCTATGCTCTAAGCCTATTGTTTACTGCCACCACACCCAACGTGAGCCTTTCCATCATCCACATCCAGAAATATGCTTAACCACCCAACGGGTTAATCCATTTATCATGCTCCCTTAATCCAGTATTGGACTCCTTGTATTCTTCCACATCTGGAAATCCCCATCTATGAATGTATGATGTTTGGGGATACATTTACATCCAAGCCGTAGCTGTTGCTTTCCAGTTGTTCACAGAATCAGTAAAGAAGTTCTTAAACATATTTTTTTTTTGTCCTTTAAGAAATCGATGAAAGTAAAGAACTCTACCACAAGCAATACAGGCACGTAATTTTGCATTCAAAGTTATAAGATTCAAGAGCACAGTAGAAGTTCATTCTTTCACCTCTCTGGTCTATGGACTCTGGAATCAAACTTTCCAGCCTAGTTGGTGGGCTGTAATGAAACTGCAGTTAAAGAGTACAGGAGAAAAAAGTTTTCTTGAATTTGAATCTATTTTCTCCAGTGCCCTGGGTCATGCTGACCACTTCTATGCATTCGCCACCTCAGGACAAAGTGTTTTGTTTCTTTTCTTGACACTCATTACCTGTTGCTCCTTGACTCTTGGCTGTATGGCTAGTTTCAGCTGTTCAGTGAGGCCTCTGTTCCAAATTCCTCCTACACACGCTCCTTCTAGCTATCCATGTCTTCATATCAAGACCTTACTTTTCGTTGCTCCCAGAGTATTTGTTTTCTCGTCTTAATGTCATTATTGCCTATGTGACTCATTCCCAGAGAACTACCCATTAGTGCAGATGAACACGTAGTGAGCAGACATTTGTGAGCAGAAGACACCTTTCCAATCAAAGGCTTATTATGAAAACTAAAACAGCAATAAGAAGCGTAGCCTATCAGAGTCCCTTTTAGCCCCAGGCGTTGCCCTATGAGTTTTAACTCTTACATTTGTATATGACTTTGTGGTTCACAGAGTAGACTAACTGCACTAGTAAATGGCTCTCAGTCTCAGCAGGTTAACTGTATGAATGTTGCTTCTTACTCATGTTTTAGTGCAATACAGGAAGGCAGAGAGCAGGCTTAGCTCCAAGTAGCCTTTTTAGGTGAAAGACTGTTTGTGTTGCACATGAGGTTCTGAGGAAAACTGCAGGAGCTGATATTTAGGTGGTGAACAAAGAATAGAGAATGAGGCTTGGATTAAGCCTGTGATGCCACGCACATCACATTCCATTCACTTATCTGAGCAGAGATACTGAAGCCATTAATTTCAGTGGAGAGGTCAGGAAAGGAAACCTAACTGTGTGCTTAGGAGGAATGTGGGAAGAAGTCAGTGAACACATAACATTATCTCTACCACACATAGCCATTATGCCATTTATTTCTGGTGACACCTCAGGGAGACACATGGTAAGGACTAATAAATATACTCTCTTTCTAGTGAGGGGACATTATCTGAGAGGCCAAATGATTTGCCAAAAGCCACCCTTGCCTAAAGCTGGAAAATGGCAAAAGCTACAGTCAAATTCAAACTGTCTGCTCCAGCACTAAAATTCTTCTACAAGACATGACCTGTAGGTTACGTGACAATATATTACCTGAGTATCAGAGGCATTACATCAGAATGGAATCTAGGTCCTAGTCCTATCAGAAACATTTAGGCTGATCATTAAATTCTGATTTCCTGAGATCTTCCTACACTCAATGATTCATCTTCTAGGGAGAGGATCACACAGATAACGTGAAAACCTTGTGTTAGGGCTTCCTTTGATTTTCACCTCTCTATTGGACAGAAAACAAATTAAAGATGCTTACAGAAGCTACTCCTTTCACTTATTTATAATTTTGTCTTTGCTGGAAGCTATCCAAATTTGGCATTGATGTTAAAAGATTCAGTTGTATTTTAATGTCCAAAGACAAATGGATTTCTATCTAAAAATAGACAAGTAAGGATGAGGAGGCCAAGGGTCTATAGAAAAATTATTTTTCAGCAAAACCGGCTATCTATATTGGCAAAGTGACTAAACACGTGAAGCAAATTCTTTAGCAAATGAAGCTGAAAAAAAATTTACTTTCACTTGAATTAGAGCTTTATGTACAATTTTGAGATAGTGCTTTAAATTGAAGATAATTTTAGAATCAATTTAGAGAAAAGGCTCTTTCCAATGGGGTAGTGCCCAAGTAGTGAGCATCAATTTCATTGCACATGTGGTATAAATACTGTATGGTCTGTGACATCAGGGGTATAAATATTTCATAATTAAAACAAGATATAGTAATCACTCCTCCAGCTTAATAAGCTTCTGAATTTGTACTTTTGGATTCCTCTTGAAAAATGTGAGGATGCTGATGTCTCTTAATTATATTTTATAATATCTCATTTTAAAGTAAACACTATATGTAATATTTCACTTTCATGTAGAAATTACAAAAATTTTATGTGTGATAAGTAAGCTACCTATTTGGATAGTCAAACTGTGTGATTTCCCTCTTCAAGCTGATTTTGAACATTAATCTTATTAATTCCAACCAACTTTAAGATTAAAATATCTTTCTGGTAACTATAATTTAGCGTGAATTATTTATAATCTTCAGAAGAATCATGCAGGGAGAAATGCTGAATCATGAAATTTGACTTATTACTTATGGCAGCAACAAACTTTGCCAAGTTTTTTGAGTGCCCCTCATTTCTCCTGCAATGCGTAAGAGTTGAATGCTAGTGCTATAATCCCCAGTTATCTACCTGTCTCTTCCTCTTATAGTTGAGGATTTAGTTTTTCCATTTAGGCTTTAACAGGCTGCTTGCTCTGGACGGACTTCAGAGTAACCTTCATTGTTTCGCAGCTTGTATTTGAGGACAATAGGCAAAATTTTACAGAGGTACAAATATGAATATCTTAAATTCATAGCAGAATCTCGGTTCTACTTTATTTTAACCTTATGTTAAATTTGAGATGGTGAATCGAAAACTGTGTTGTGCATATAAAGTAGCAGGAGAGAGAATTTAAAAATTAACCAGACATGCATTCAAATGGTGGTCACATCACTTAGTAACAAGGTAAATTAGAACTATTTATTTAATCTTTCTGAACCTCAGTTTCACCATGAAGGAGTCACATCTCATCAAGCTGTAACTAGGATTAAAGTTGGATCTATTGACTGTTGGATCTATTAAGGGATCTCTCTGTCCGTTGTGCAACATACATAAAAGAAACACACACATACAGACGTACACACACGCACTCACTCATGTACACATTGTGCTAACCATAGTATGTGGTGCACCAATGGTTACACAGTTCAAGTGGGTAGAACAAGTCAAGGACAGTGTTGGAGTGTTGGACAGTAATTTGAGAAACACCAAGCTTGATCTTAATCTCAGCCCCAACCAAGCTTGATCTTAATCTCACCCCCATTGCACATGATCTCTGTCACCTGGCATGAGATGAAATTCTCTGAGAATCTATCCCTCATCTGTAGAATGGAACTCAGGACAACACTAACAATATAGGAACATGAGACACTCATGAAAAACATTTAAAATCGTGTCTAACACATCAATAGGACTTAGTAGATGTTAGCACAGTTCCAAAACTGGTACACTTTGGAAGGAGCAAATTTTCCAGTGTCAAAGGCTGCTAAGCACCTCTCCTAGATATAGGCTACAGAGTATCCATTAATTTTAGGATCTAGGATAATGGTGATGACTTTTCAGGGAACTTCTTCAGTGCAGGAACAGATATAAGAGGGAGTATACACAACTGGGTCCTGAGGAAGTAGAAAAAATATATGCAACAACAATAACTACTCCAAGCAGCACAGTGTATGAGATCTTACTATGAGTCAGACTCTCTTAAGCACTTCTCAAGAGTGATTTCATTCACAGGACTATCACCATCTCACAGAGCAGGAGACTGAAGCTCGGGAAGCTTAATAACTTGGACAGAGTTACGGTAAGCAAGGGGCACAATTGGATCATGACCACAATTCCTTTTCACACCTGCATGCTAGTATGGTAAAATGCTAGAAGACTGTAGGGCATTTATTTAACAGCTTGCTCAGTTTAGAAGATACTGTCTGCTTTTCTTGCCGCCAGGGATGAAGAGAAAGCACATAATAAGGCATCCTTCTAATTCAAATAATTTCTTTTTTAAGGTTAAAACTTTGAACTTGAGCCTCTATACAGTTGCAAGGTGATAATGATTTTTTGAATTTCCACTCATGATAGCAGTTCTACTTTAGCTGTGGAGCCTCATACTGCTATTCTCACAGCAATGGCAAAAATTAAGCTGGAATCACAGGGAATATGCAGCTGTGACCTGAGAGTTTAATTGTGTCCAAATGATTAATTTTAGGGTCCTCCCAGAGGTGTGTCTCAGTGGGTTTTAAAGGTTTGACTTTGAGTACTATAATAGTACTTTGCCCCTTTCTTTCTCCCCCCCCCCCGATGGTACAAGGGATCAAACTCACCATCTGTGCTTGCCAAGTAGGCGCTTATGCCACTGAGCTAAACCCCCAATCTACCTCTTTCTTTCTTGAACTATCCCTCTGTACCATGCTTCCTGGCTACCAGGAACGAAGTCTCCTTGCTCTGCCATGCCCTTCTTCTAGGATGTTCTTGCCTTAAAGCCAAAGGACCGTGGGGAGGAGTAAATCCCCTTGAAAGTATGCTCCAAATTAAATGTCTCCTTTAAATCAGTAGTGTTAGATATTATATCCCAGACGTGGACAAGGTGACTACTATATTGGCAAAAGAAAATTTCATACTGAATGCTTTGAAAACACTAGGCATGGAGTCAGGGAACAAATGAGCTTTCCCTGTATCCTCTGGGATGCAGTTGTACAATAGAAATGTGGATGGATCTGTGTATTTGAACATCCTTGCGCAGCTAATGTTCTGTTGGCTCCATAGTTCCCTTCATCAGTGGGCGCCCAGTCACAGCTTAGGTAGTCTTGGAAGTCTGAAAGACTGTAGTTATAGTATGTAGCAGAATGTCCTTGGCATGCTGCAGTCCTATTCCCACCACAGAAGGAGAGGGCAGAAGAGGTGATAGGACGAGGAATAGCCTGCGCCCTACACAGCCACTTGCTGCTATGGCCTTTGCTAGACCTCAGCGTTTCCCACAAATGCAGACTTGAAAGGACACATTAAACCTTCCTATCAAGCCTTTGTAGAGAAGTAAAGAGAAGTAGAGACTGAGATCAGACTGACCAGAGCCAGGTTCTTCTTGTCTTCTTGACTTACTCTTACGATTTAACCACTCGGTGTCTCAGCTTCCTCACATATAAAATGTGAAAAAACAGTGATATATATGTCTTAGGGTTATTTTGAATTGATTTCTTACAATAAATGGAGTGTGTTAAGTGTAGCTCTTGCTTATTTTTTCTCTGCCTTTCAATATCTGCATTTTAAAAATCCATTTAATTCCATGTGTCTTGAATTTAGACATATTCATTTTCTCCCAAACAGTGTGCTTAATCTAAATATTTGGTCTATTCCCTCAGTCACTGATTCTTTCTTTGCTTTGATCCTTTAGTGCCTTTTGTGTCATCTGGCAGAACCACACACATGGAGAAGCCTAATTATATCTAACTTTCTTTCTGGTCTCCTACTATAGACACTGCTTTTGTCAAAACACAGTTGAAGAATTGAGGCTGAGACAGACCTGACTTATTAGCCTTTTCGGGGACTCCAATGCAGAGGGAGTCACAGCTTCTGTATCATCTCTCTTATCTACCAACTTCTTTGTTATTTCTCATCAACATTTGGACATCTTCAGTCCTTTCTGCTACATAGTGAATTGTAAGACATCTTTCTTCTACCCAACCAGTCAGAGAGAGTAGTGCTTCTAGATTCTAGATTTCTAGATCTCTAGAATCTCAAAAGAGCATTGTATACAGTACCATCTTTACAAGCTCATTAGTGCTATTTACTGAGTTTATTGTAGCCTGCATTGTGTTTCTCTTTTTCCACTGATGTTCTAGAAAAATCACTTGTGCCTTACGGTGGCAGAAATCAAGGAAAGACATGGGAAAATGTTTATTCTCCCTGTAGCATACAATTTGACTCTGGCCATGCAGAAATAGCACAGACAATGCTTCTAAGAAGACTGAAAGACGCAGGAACACTATAAAAAAGAATTAACCTTCAATATTTCTGTCTTGAGCCCAAACTGACACGAATTCATAAGAAGTCTGGTAAGAAAAGAAAAGAGAAGTAAAGAAAAAACAAAAGAAAAGAAAAATAAGGAAAGAAAGAAAAAAAACATTTCTTTTTGGAAAGAATAAGACAACTGAGCTAACTTGATTAGATTAGCAACACATTGTGAGTTCATTTTGAATTTTATTTTCATTAAATATTCATGAATACATTGCCAATTCATTTATGAAAAATACATATAGAGTGTAGATCGTTATCAAGTTTAAGGCATTAAGAGATGAGCCCAGGAAAGTTTGTGAATCATAGTTTTAAACACTCCTGGAGAGCTCTAAAATTTATCTACAGAACACACTGCACCATTCCTCCTGTTTCTCCTAACAATCCTCAGTATCTTAGCAGCCTTCCAGAGTTGTTTGCATTCTTTACATTCACTGATATACATTCAGTGACGGAGTAGATAAGTGGGGCCAAACATCCCGTGCAGGGACCCTCCTCAGATCCAGGGAATGTGACTGTCAGCACTCACAGCAACCTCCTCTCAGGGAAATTGCCCTACGGAGGCCTCAGGGACCTTCTTTGCCTCCAGTTTCCTCCCTGCCAGCAGGGTCCATTACAAAGGTCATACAGTATTGCTTCTGTTTGCTATTACCGTGAAGCCCCATTCTAGCTCAGGAGCCTCTATAGAAGCCCCCAGCCCCATCTGAAGTCTTATCTTAAATTAATATCTTGTACTTGGAAAATAAAGAGTCAGGCCATTGCAGTAAGGAGAGTGCAGTTAAGCAGAACTCCTAAAAGCAAATGAATGGAGCTGGTGCTTTATGTACGTAGCAGACAAGAGGCTCATCTGCATCATCCAGAAAGCACATGGGAGTCAAAGGGAGGGATAGGAGTGGGTCTATAGGGGGATTCTTTGTACTTAGCCATTTTCAGAACACAAGAGAGTCCTGTTGATGGTGGTGGCAGCTGTGGACTTATTAATGGTGCCTGCCACCTGGAACCCAGGGCTCAGGTGAAGTTAAAAATTATCACATTCGGGAGCTTTCTCAAGTCAAAAACCTGGAATCAACTGTCTATCCTAGAAGCTATTTCCTGAGAATTTATTTCAGAATGGTCAACATCAAGCTCAGTAGACTGGATCTGACTGCCTCTGGTTAAAAACCCTAGGCAACATAAATCTATAGAATATTATGTTTATGGGAGAATCTCTGAGATTCTAGGCAAGGGTTGAGATTCCAGTCCAGAGATGTCAAAACTCTTTAAGTGCTGTTAGACTCTGCTTACAGGTAAAAGCTGCTTTGGGGCTAATTTGGATTCCATTCTCCCAGCAAAAGTGTGACACTTTCAAGATGGAAACTTGGAAAGCATCTAGATATAGTATTCTTGGTCATTGATGTGGGCCTTGGTCTTTGTAAGCTGGGGAGTAACAGTGGAGTGTCTTCCCTCTGGTGTAGAAGCCAATAATCTGGAGGAGGGAAAGTGGGTAGAAATATAGTAGACTCTAGTGATGCTTGCAACTGAGAGTTTCATGGGGAGAACTTGGTGAGTATCCCAAGATATATGAAGGAGATATTTTGGAAATTGAGCTCAAATTTCAAGAAAACAGGCTGGTGAAGGCTTAAGATTCCATACTTTGATCACAAAATTTAAGTGGGACCTTTCCAGCTGGTGAGAGCTGAGATATCTGGGTTATATTAAGATATCTTAAAATCAGACTAATTAAAATAATAATGTTGTTTCTTGGCAAGGATAGTTATACTTAAATGAAATCAAAGATCAGAAATCCTTTGTAAACCATACAGCGCTTTAGTAATGTAAGATAGAATAGCAGATATTCTCCTACAAAGGCTGCTAAGAGGATACATTTGTGGTTAGGCAATTTGGTTTTGAGTGTTGTACATTGTTATGCCTCTGGCTTAGATTTTAATCAGTGGGACAGCCAGAGAAAAGAGAGCAATTGGTTAGGGCTTTAGCACTCCCCCACACACATATAATGTCTCAGCAGAACTGTGCTCTATAATCTACCCCAAAGGAAAATACACCTAAGCATGAGTACAGACAGTGTGCTTGGCATACAAATGAAGCTTCAAGACAGCCAGCCTAATCATAAATAATTTTCACAAGCCTTATAAGATTGTACACACACACACACACACACACACACACACACACCAAAAAAAAAAAAAAAACACAAATAAAAATCAATGGATAAAAATCAGTGGGCTTCTGGAAGCCTTGTATTCAAATCAAACCTTGTATTCAAATTCTTCAGTCAACTTCTGCCCTCAATTTGATCCTGTTTTTGTCTCTCTGTCACATTTATGCAGAAACTCTTTTATAGAAATGCAATCTCCTCCACTAACAACGTATAACATTTCTGAATCTCAGTTTTCTCATCTGTAGGATGGAGGAAATAATAAACAGTAATTGAGATCCTGCACATATGGTGCTTAAGCAGTGGCCTCCTCATTAACAGCATACAATTTTATGGAGAAATAAACAGCATTAGAATGAGATAGTTTATGAGTTTTACAATCTACCTGGTAATTCATGTCATCTGTGATTAAATATTTATTGCATTTTCAATACACTAAGCAGTGGAGTCAAGGAGACTGAAAAAAGTTTCTCTGTGCGTATATTTTTCTCCTCCATATTTTCTCCCCATCTATACATGGGATGAGTCGATTTTAAGGAGAAACAGAAATCCTTCAAAAAAAAAAAGCCCAAAAGGATAGGAAAGTTATGAGTAAGAGAATCATTTGGAACCCAAATTATTACTTTCCTGATATATTTGTTGCCTTTAAATAATTAGAAAACATGCTTCTCATTTTACAGATAAAGAAACTGAGATCCAGAAAGGTAGCACTGAATTCACCATTTAAAAAAATCATTTCCATATTATTGGACAAGTGAATTGTGTCTGTCTTTACAAGCATTGTCTGTAAATATACCTGCGCATATTGATATATTCTAATTTTTGGAAAGTATTTTTTGGAAATATTTTTCTGAGGTTTCATAATATTTTGACAAAAGATATGAGAATTTCAGTGACTCCTGAGATGTTTTGGTTCTTATTTCATAAAGCATTTGCATTAACCTAGACACACCCTATTACTTTGCAAAAGGACAACGTCCTTGGTAGCATGTACTATTTGACATGGGCCTATTATTGCACGAGTTAAAACTGACTCCTTTATAGGATCATTGCCTTGTGTATTTATTTTTTCTTCCCATAATCTTGAGCACTTACTAAGCCAGGTTTGTCCTTGCACTGCCCACAGCCATCAGCCCATAGATCATACATCTCTGATCTACCGTGTCACTCAGAGATCTGCAACTGTAATGTTAGAGGCAATTTTAGGAAAAACTTGTGATTAAAAATTTGAAATTTTGCACTTCCTTTCCCAGCTAGTTTTGATTAATTGTAAGGTAGAATGATTAGTATAATTAGGTGCTTTTATCTCTTTGGAATAAAGGTTCAGGAAGAAGAATAAAGGTTAGGAAGAAGAATTCAGTGAGAAGAGAGAAATGGTGGCATACATGACAGTGACAGAGTTGGTGAATGGTGGACTGGATGTGAGTGGTGATTGCACGGCTGTCATTTCTTTTGCTTAGCTTCAGTCTGTGAGCAGACTATAAATACATACTGGGGTTTATCCTGTGTATCTGAGAAACATCGTTTCAGAATACTCTAAGTTTCCACTTATTCAACAAACATTTATTGAAAACTTGTTTTGTGTTGAGGGAGGGAGGGAAGGAAGAGACAGGAAGACAGAGACAGAGACAGAGACAGAGAAAGACAGAGGCTGAGAAAGAGCCAGAGAGAAAGAGAGAGAGAGAGAGAGAGAGAGAGAGAGAGAGAGAGAGAGAGAGAGAGAGACTGCTTTGCCATGCAGTCTACACCAAGTTTGTATGAAGGAAACTACTTTAGGTGCTTTTTTCATATGAATCAGTTTTGAGGGAAGAATATTAAAGCCCAGAGAGGCTGGATGTCAGGCCCAGGATAGCACTGCTGAAAAGCAGAAGAGTTGTAACTTTAAACAAAACCCATTTAACTCCTCTTTTCCCCTAAAAGATACTACCTCCTAATGTCCTGAGGAAGAATGTAATTACAGGATTATGGGAGTTTAAGCAGAAACCGGTTAATCCTCAGGGGTCAGAGAAGGTCCATGGTGACTGAGTAGGCTGTGATTGACAGAGGTGACGTGTAGCTGAGGAGGTGAAAGGCTGTAAAGGGTGGAAACGGCAACGGGAGCAAAAGTAATGAAGAATTAATGTGCCTGAGGTTTTGAAAGCAGTGGAGTGAACGGTCTTTGTGCGCTGATTGGGGCACAGGAGGCGTGACAGCCCTGGAAAAGGACCTTGCGGTTCCACTGTAGAAGACCTTGCAATGCCGCGCCAAGGATTTCAGATTTCCTTTACCTACAGGGCCAAATGACTGCAAAGGACAAATGCAAGGGGGGAGAACGTGCAACCAGGCCCTGGCAATGAATATGAAGATGGCTGAAAGCACCCCAGAGCCAGCTGTGAGGCAGCATTGGCCGACTTTGCTTATGGGTAGATGCAGTGCTGAGGAAGAAGGGGAGAAAGTGATGTCAAGGTTGGAGTCAGGGTCAAGAGATGTCAGCTGGAGCTGTGTTCACTTCACCCCCCACTTATTGGGTGCCTCTGCGGGGTGACACGAGAGACCAGGAAGGCTGGCTTGCTTGGGTAGAGTCATTCCTCATGTGGAGAGGCTCAAGACAAAAGCTTTGAAGAAGCACTTTAGAGAATAGGCTGAAATTATTAGTTTAGAGAAAGTGACACTTCCTCTAAAACTCTATCACTTAATGAAACTCTTCAGCATTTACCTCACCAAAACCTTTTCAGGTTTTATTAGTCAATGTCACACTGCACTAATGGTTACACTAATGATTATATCCCTGTGTGTGGTTGGGACATGTGCATGACACATCTTAATTCTTATTTTCATCCTTTCCCTCCCATTTCCCTCCAGCTCTTGATTCCCTTCCCATTCAAACAAAATCTATCTACCTACTTCCTATGACTGTATTTTGTTTTGCTCTTAATTTGTATTTTGAGTTTCTCACATAAGACAAATTATACAGTATTTCAATTTGTGTCCAATTTATTCTGTTTTAACATATCATCCTTGAGTTACATCCATTTTCCTACAAATGACTTGTTTATCTTTTTTGGCATAGTAGTATTCCATTATTTAAAAATGCCACATTTTCCTTATACAGTCACCTGTTGAAGAGCTTACAGTCCACTGCTAAGTCTTAGCTATTATTAACTGTGCTGCCACAAACATGAGTAGGCAGCCAGCACTGTAATATGGTATCTTTTGACTTTTATCAGATTTTTTACATCAAAAAGAAATTTCTTAGCTTCGCCAATTCCTTCGACAGATATTTAACATTGTAAAACATTAGCGCACCGGATCTTCTTTCCCATCTTCCCTGACATCTCCCTTGATCTGAAGGGTTGGCTGATCCCAATTCACACCCTTAGATCAACCGCAACTGCCTTTCCCTTCTCTTGTCTTTGCAACATATTCAAGAAGAGATGTTTCTGTCTCTCAAGGTCATAAAACCAGAAACTCAGAATGAAGAGCTCAGTGGGAGGAGGTGGAGATGCAGCAGTGGAGTAGAGGTTTGCAGAGAGAACACTTTTGCATGGCCCTGGTTGCCTTAGAAATACCTGCCTTTGCCTGCACCTTTAGTGTAACCCCGTTTTGTACACCAGACCCAAAATGAGCCTTCTAAGATTTTAGCAGTTATCAGAGAAAAATGATCTCAACATGTTAAAAACAAATGGTAAGAGAAGAGTAGTTCTTTGGCCTTCAGAGGATGCTAATCCCAATAAAGTGACAGTGATCTGGTGATGACCTCCAGACTCAGTGAACGAGAAAGGAGAATGATGAAGCTCGCATTTGTTCATGCCTGACACGCTTTAAACATTTATTGACTGTTTACTCTGGCAGACAGAAGGATGTACATGTTTTCCCCTTGCCTTGTGTAACCTTGGCAAACACAGTGGGGCGTTACTGCTCTCTTACATCCATGTGACTGGCGAGGAACCCATGGTTGGCCTGACTCCACTCCTGATATATCTACCACTGGACTTTTGTGGCCTGCTCTATATGGCAGCAGTGAAATCTTCTGTTCTCCTGAATTCTTTTTGACTCTCTGCAACTAGGAAGCGAGAACTCTGCGGGTCATGCCAAGTTGTCAGTGAAGTTGGGGGTGACTGTGCTATGGGTCGGCATTTGTAGAACAAGCCAAAGTTCCAGAACTCTGTCAGGTTTGTGCTTCAACATGTGGCAGAATGAGGCTATTTCTCTTTCTTCTTCTTTCAAATAAAATTGAAGAAAACTCCTCTATATAAGACATCAAGTTTCAGTGTTGTTTTTGCTGTTTCATGCCTAGCTAAGATGGCAAGACTGTGCATTGAAATTTGGCTCTCAAAATGCATGTGTTGAATACAGTCTAAAGTCCTGGTACCCCTGATTGGATCTTTAACTGGAGTCAAGGAGGGTCTTTACAGAGGTAGTCGTGTTACAGTGGGGTCCCGTATGATTGGTGTCCTTACAACAAGGGGAACTCGGATTGAGAGCAATGCACACAAGGAAGACAATGTCAAGTGACACGTGGAGAAGGCACCCACCTCTAAGCCACAGGAACATGTTGCCTGCCTGTGCTGCTGTGCAAACACCAGAAACACACAGAGAAGTGAGTTCTACTTTTGCCTTCAGGAAGGAGCATCAGAGAAGTTGGTCTGGAGACCAGGACACCTATATTGCAGAATGAAGGTTGAAGAGAATTTGGTTTGATGGTTGGGAACACGGTGAGGGAGAGGGTTGTCCAGGTGGGCATTGAATTTTGTGACCTCCAGAGCAGACGCTAGAAGAGATGCTATGAGAATGGGACTCCCAAGTCCTTTGTCTTTGCATGTCACTGTGTGGCTCTGATTTGCCCTACTCCTTCCTGACCCTCACTTTTCTCTTCATTCCTAATATTCAGTATTTTCCCAGGTAGAGCACTGCCATAGTCCAATTGCTCTACATTCTGCAATCTTATTAAAAGACCCATTCATGGAAAAGCATCCTCCACTTTCTCCCACATGGGAACCTGCACTTGGATCTTGTCTTCTTCCCTTCAAGGAGCATTCTTGTCTCCAGCACTTGCATGGCCCAGCATCCACTCAGTTCTGAGATACTTAAACTATGGCCCACTTTCCCTGCAAAGCTCGTGTCCAGGCTGCTAAAGCTCTTTGATGCTACCACTCTGTACCACTGACCTGTTTCTAAAACCTGGAGTCATCTCTGACTCCTGCTGCCAAGAACCTCGATAGGATCCAGGGCCAGACTGACTGTGATAGCCTCAAAAACCCAATTTGTTGCATTTTTTTTTTTGAAAATCTAAGCTGTTG
Organism: Cavia porcellus; assembly: GCF_034190915.1. NCBI lineage: Eukaryota > Metazoa > Chordata > Mammalia > Rodentia > Caviidae > Cavia > Cavia porcellus. The sequence continues at coordinate 109,145,523 of NW_026947486.1, read as the reverse complement.
TTTCTCATCTGCATCCACCTTACATCCCCTTCCTGTTTTACAAGCCGACAGAAATTACTGCCAGAGCCTGAAATTGCACCTGTAAATTCCTTTCGCACTGGGAGTATCAATAGGCTGGACTTTAGGCTTATATTTGTAGTAAGCAGTCAGACAGTTTGCTGCTTCCTCTTGGTTAATCTGTGGCTGAATTTCCTCCTTCCCTCTCTCCTTGTTATCAGAAGAACACTGGCTTGCTCAGACAAAACAGTCACACAATAGGAAATTAGCAGGTGGAACTTTGTCAATAAACCCATGAATATAAAGTCTTCTTTTGTTCTCCCTTCTCTTTCACCTGAGATACTTTTTGCAGTCCCAGACAGTGTGACTACCTTCTTCACAAGGAGACTTCATCTTTGTGGAGGTGACACCATTCTCTCTTGATTTTCTATTCTTGCCTGAGGTCAATTTGATTTCAGATTCTGTTGAAGAATCCTCTTTCTCTGCTAGAAGTCTGTATTTGTCTTTTCTAGCTCTCTGTCTTGTGTCCACTTGTTCTTTATACTTTTCAGACTTCATCCTTTATATAACTTCCACTACCCAATGAACCCCACATCCAACGTGCAGCTTCCATCTGTCTTCTAGACCCACTGACTGAAATCCCTGTGGTCTTCTTTAGAGACTGCTCAGCCTTATCCTGTGGAATACTTAACTACTCACCTGTCCCTGCTTCTGGCCACCACTGAGACTTTTGTGAGGCCTGAGAAAATTTGTGCAAAATTGCATGCCTGAGATGGTAAAGCAATTCATATATATTCCAGTGTGATCTCTGGTAATTGTGTATGCAAAATATTAAACATTGGGATACAAGTGATCTCAGAAGAGGCACTGGAAGTAATAAAACCATCCACAACAGAGTTCAACATTCATTCATTATATCAACAGACATGTCCTAAGCGCTAACTTTGTGCCGGAGATTGCAGCCATCACTAGTAAGATGGTAGTAAGATGGTCCCAAAGACTTGGTCTCTCATCTCACGGTTCTAGGGGTGAGACATACTGTGTACACTTCTCTGAATTTAGTGTCATCATTATTCCTGGGCCACAGACATGCATCAAACATCATTGGGTCATCTGATGCATGATGTGGAATCAGTAGACTGACTAGAAAACAGACTACTCTATGTGATGGGAGGTGGGACTCATCCAATTTATTGAAGACCTGAGTGTGACCAGAAGGTTGAGTCAGAGGGACTTTTGCTATGTCTCTGCCTTAACCAGGACTCAGTCATTTCTGGCCTTTGGGCTTGGACTGAAATGTTGAACCCTCTTTGGTCTTGAGAGGGCCAGCTTTCAGAATGGGACTCATATCACAGCGTCTCCTGTTTGCCAGACATTCAGGCTCAGACTGCAACTACACATCTGCTCTCCTAGGTATCTGACTTGTCTGTTGAAATCTTGTGAGTCAACTCCCATGTTTGTGCAAACCAATTACTTATGTGCATCTCTCTTTTTCCCTTTGTCAGGATGTATTCTGTTGGTTCAGTTATTCCAGAGAATCCTGTTACTTTTAGCTACTTTGCACACATTTACCTATGCTCAACTTGAATGTTCTCTGCATGATTGATTCTGTAAACACAGTCTATCTTTTCATCTGTGTCCAATTTTAGGAATTTTAACACATCCACAGATCCTTGAAAATATCAATACAATCAGAACACAAATGAGTCCCATCACTCCTCAATATTTCTTGTGTTTCTCCCCTATAAACAAAATCTACCCCTCAGAAACCGTGAGCAATCACTGAACTGGCCTCCTTGCAGTGTTGCCTTTTCTAGAATGTTATGCAAATGTAACATTTGACTGTATAACCTTTTGAAGTTTTTATTTTTTTTCTCTTACCATAATCCTATAGACAATCACTTAACTTACTTGCATTAGTAGTTTGCTTCATTTATTCATGTCTATTATTCTATTATGTAGATCTACCACCCTGAGGTCATCCATTCTCCTACTGAAGACTGTTGTACTATTTATAATTCAGTTTAACTAGAAATAGATCAACGACTAAACATTTATATAGAATTGTGTCATGAACACTCCTTATTTGTGAGAATGCAGAGGATAAATACACTAGAGGCGGGCTTGCTGACTCATATTGCAAGTTTGTGATCAATCTTAAAAAACTGCCAAATTTTCAAAAGTGGTTGTGCCAGTTTGAGTCCCCATCAGATATGAGTGATAGATCCAGTTATCCTGCCAGCACTTGGCACTGCCTGGCTATTGTGCTTTCCATCTAACAGATGTGAAATGGCATCTCATTGTGGGCTTAATTTGCATTTCCCCAATGGCATCTTCTCCTGTTTATTTGGCATCTATACATCTTCGCAGAAGTGTCTGTTCATGTATTTGACTTTTTCAATTCCTTTTAGAACTGTTTCATAGGAATATGTATATTCTGGATAAAAATCTTTTGTCAAACAGATGATTATTGTTTTAACCTAATTGGTAGCTTGCATTTTAGTTCTCTTAATAGCGAATTTATAAGAAGAAAGAGTCTTATATTTTAATTTTAAGTTGCTTTTCAGCAGTTAGTCACACCAGTCTGAAGATGGGTCTTTCTAACAGGGGTGAAGTACATGCCCCAGACAGTGAGAACACAGTGCAACAGGTAAGACTGATTCTACTGGATAGAGGCACGATAAACTAACAGAGGGATGGGATCAGAACTACAAAGGGGGTTAGGAAAAGCCAAGAGGAATCAAATTCTTCATTCCAACATCTAACTTGGGCCTGTGAGCAGAATATAGTTTTGCATGGGATTCCTGGACTTCTATACTCTGAGAAGCATTTTAAAAGAAGGGACAATGCCTTTGCCTGGAATAACTTTCCCTCCCCACTCCTTGTGCTTGCATGGACTGTGATATGTCAGCGCTCTGTTCTCTCCTCCTGAGCAGCCTCTCCTTGTCCCTGGCAGCTCCTCAGGAAGGAAGCTATACTCCCTCCCACTCCTCTAACATCTCTCCCTGGAGCTGCTTCTGGCAGAGCCACCTCTGCTGCAGCTTCTATGGCCCACAGTGCTGGGCCTTGGGGAGACTGTCTGCATATGTTGTGCTTGAATTTGCTCTTGACAGTTCTTTGAGAAAAGAGGCACTAAGAAACATGCACAAAACATGTTTAAACTCTCATTGAATGGGAACTAAACTGAGAGCCATTGTCTTAGAAAATTCTCGCCATAATACTCAAAACTCACACTCTAAGGAGGAAAGGTTTATTTTGACTTACAGTTTGTGGAGGTTTCACTTCATAATAGGTTGTCTCCAAGGCAGGCACTATGACAGAGGGGCATTGCAGAGGAAAACAGCTTAAGGTGTGGCAGCCAGAAGCAGAAAGACCAATTAAGGGAAGAGGAAGATGATGCATTCTTCTTCCAGGCCATGTGCCCAGGGACTTGCCTGCTCTGACCAGGTTTGACATCCCAATGTCACACTGAGCTCTAAACTCATAAGTGGACTAATCCATTGATGACTATTTCCCCCATGATCCAATAACTTCCCCAAAGCCACACCCATGATTGTGTGAAAATTTGGGAAACATCTAGATATGAACCATAACATACATGGATCCCTGCTCTGAAATGTGAAATGTGTCTCTTATGTCTCCATCTGTTTGCTCACATTTTTACTTGGAAAGGAGGCAATTGGTTGAGCAGAGGAGGGACAAGGTCAAGGCCTGCCAAGGTCAGAGAGCCAGCACAAATGTTGCTGTGCGAGAAGGAAAGGCAGAGACACAACCAGTAATAAAGGCCAATGAATTGCTTTCTGTGGCCTGGGAGAGAGTACCAGGGCACTTAGCCCACCTACAGCAGCCAGCACTTGTCAGTTTTATCTGAGAATTGACCTGCAAGTTCAAGATGGTCCATCATCTGATATTTCAGATGAAGCCTCCAATCCCAAGTCCATTGTGAAATCCCATTTTGTTAAAAATATTTGCCCCACTCTTAATGAATGAGCATGATGAGTAAAGAAAACTGTACACAAGGCCACCTATAGGCCAGGTCTCAGGTTGTGACATGTGGGGGAGATAGAACCCACAGCCCTCTATTGAGAGGTTCTAGGCTGCCCACATATGTTTTGCCTAGGAAGCAAGAAGTGGAAATGAATAATTCAACTTTTACTTGAGGGGACAGTTCAGAAATTACCAATTTTTTTGTGTGTATTAGTCCCTTTGAAAATTAAATCCTTTGTTATAACAATATTAGCAATTTAAGATACTATTAACTTTAGCACATGATATTTACATTTAGGAGGCTCCATGAAAGGCATTTATTCTGAGGTTTGTAGCAATAATGAAATCATAAAATATTTTTACATGAAGTACTTTTTTCAGTTTCAGTGCTTTATTTCAGTGCAAAAACCAATTGATAGTCGCTGTTGCCATTAGTTAAGTATAACCACACTGTATCAGATCCCAGTGTTACAGATGTAAGTACATTGGCCACGCCTGTCATCCCATTCAACTTCTCCTTAGATTCAACCTCCCAGGAAGGGAGGTTTCCCTTCTTATACCTGATACTACAGACAACATACACTTGATACTTTGCATGAGTCTCATGGACTGCTTGGTCATAGGGCTGAGTTTAAGCCTAGGCAGCTTCCTGAGCACCCTCATTCCTTTCCACAGGAGCAGAGACTTCTTCTCTGTAGATTTGCCTACACTCTCTACCACCAGGTGCCTCTTCTGGCCGTGATTGGTCTCTGAGTTGACTGAAGCCCACCTTCAACCTCTTGGAAGCCATGGAAGCTGACACACAGACCTTATTTAGGCACAATCCCAATTCATCCAGCTGCGCCCTTAGCCTGTTGCTCGGAAAAAGGAAACAGATGTTTGTAAATTTCAGCTGGGAAAGGCTCCTTCAGTGAGCTCTGCTGTGGCCGTATCCTCTGGTGCAGGAATTAGAAGCAGGGTTTGCTGGAGGTGGATGATACTGATGCCACTGATACTCAAACTGGAGGTTCTCATTGAGGGGACCTGGGATCCCTTGGCCAACTTTAATCCTAGTTATTGTTCAACAATGCACCACACATTTTTGACTTGCTCAAATTCATCCAAACAAAATATAGGCTTCTTCTCATTTAAGGACAGAATAAGTATAACAATAGACAGTTGGTGAAGCAACACATATTAGTGACAATCATTTTACTCTGTTATTGCCAATGATCATCACTCCTCCCATCATTAAGATTAGCCATGTGAAACTTGGTTAATTCTCAGCCAGTGTTTGGAAATCTGGAGCTCTTACTTTCCTCCTCCTCCCGGATTGCTCTCAGGAGACCAGGCAGGATCCAAGTTCAGCTGTGTGATGTTACAACAACGTTTGCAAATGGTAGCCCTTGATTCACACTAAATTTAAGAGACATCAGAAGGGAGAGAGGTGTCCCATGTGCACGATGGATCGTGTTCCCCCTGGAGTTAAGAAGCTGCTCAGTAGAAAGGGCAGAAATGGAGATCAGAGTGTACGTTTCCACATGCAGGGCCGTGCATTGCTCCGGAATGCGAGTATGGGAGGAATCGCGCCCCAGCCATCCTTACTTTTTTAATGTGCGTGGGGTGAATGTTCTATCAAAAATCAGATGTGTTTTCATAGGTAAATAGCAGGGAAATGTTGCTAATAATAAAATGATCTGAAAGACTACTCTCTAACAAAAGTTTGAGAGGACCTTAGCTGCTGAAGACACTGAGAGAATGATCTCAGCAGTCCTGAACAAGGTGACTGTGTCTTATGAGTACCTTGATATCTGCAAACCATACACACTCGAATACCATTAGTTGGGAAAAAGAAAGGGAAAAAAAAGTAAACCAAATTATAATGCATCTGAGAAGCTTTCTTTCTGACTTAAACGTGAAGTGCACAGGAGTGGTGTGCATTGTGTGTAACATTGTTAGAGATAATCTTTTGTGCGGTATGGCTGTTTTTAGTTTTATGGCATCTTTATTTGATACTATAATTTCCTAAAATGTATCAGTAATAGTGTAGGTATTGAAAAATGGTGTTTTAAATGGCGAGGAGTACAATGTTTATAATAAAAGGGAAACTACTTAATGGATGCGTTTTGTTAAGAGCCACAGGACATTTGGGGACTTCCCCTTTGGAGCTTTTGGTATCTAGAAGGGATTTCAGGTTCTGATTATGAACTGATGTTCATACAGAGCCTCAGCTTTTGAATTCAGAGGGGGGGCTTTGCAAACACAAGTGAATCTAAGGCATCAAAGAAAAGAAAAACAGAAATATCTTCTCTGTATAGGAGGTGGGTAGGAATAAAAATTGAGGGGTATAATGCAATTTTAACTAACCTATGTTCTAAAATTGCTCTAGATAATGTGAAACAATTAAAATAAGATAAGTAAGTTATATTATATATCAATAGACAACAATACTTACTATACAATTCTCTTAACTCTCTCATAATGCCTAACTACTTACTACTGCCTTGATTTCCAGAAAACACACTCAGATTAGGCTCTTTGGAATAAAAGAATATTCTTTCAAGTTTTCTAGCTGTGGAATAAACAATTCACACTGGTCTCCCCCGTCCCATTGATATGTACAATTGAAGGTCCTTCTCATTGCAAATTCTTTCCATCTGACATGTGGTGTGAAAACATTTTTCATATTAGGCATAGTAATAAAGGATCACATTTCTTAGCCTTCGGCATGACAGAAGAGAAAGATAGTTAAAGTGTAGAGCACTGTGAAAACCGTTTGACTGGTCCGGCAATTTGATTCTAAGGGCCAGGTATTTTTCCGTGAGGGTGGGAATTACCTTGGGCATTTTTCAATACCCCAGATATGGAGGGTACATTTGGGATGTCATGGTGCAAAACATCTTCTGCAAGAAGTGCAGGACAAGGGCCATGTCTGAGGGGACTTGATTGTGCCTTTTCCCTCCCCAGAACGTGAGTGTCATCAAGTGTTCCCGAGTGACTTGATGGTCCTGGTGCTGGGGCCTCCCCCAGCCTAGAGCACCCCATTTGCATGCTAATTCTCTAGGTTATGCAGGGCACCCTGTATTCTTAGGGGTGCCTCGGGCCAGTGCTCCCCCAGGGGGACTGAATCCTAAAGAGGGACAAGGACAGGTCCAGCCTGGCCAAGCCACCAGGCAGGTACAGGCTAGAGTTCCATCCTGACTATCAGCTTACAGGGATGGCAGTAGCCCTGAAATGGAGCATTACAGAATCCAGCAGGTGTTTCAAAGGTGCCAGCGATGGCTCCAGCTTCCTCGCTGCACAGGGGAAGGCTGTGACAATAGAGAAGGCAGTTGGTTGGTGCCAGAAGGAAGACAAGATTCAGGGCCGCACGGCCTGGCTTTGAACGCTGCCTCTCCCACTACTGTGCAATGTTGAGCTCCCGGAGCTTCAGTGTCCTCCTCTGAGGATCAGACAAGCCATGGCAGCCGATCCCAAGGGTGCCTTCAGTGCCACCTGGGTGCCAGAGCTTCCCTTCACCCCTCCACCCTCCAGAATGGATGTCAGAGCTCTGAGGCCAACTCCGCCCTGCAAGGCCATTCGGACTGGTTCCATTCATGCTCCTGGGCACTCCAGCTGGATTGGGCTTGGCCGCTTGGCCATGAGGACCACGGGGCCCATGGAGCTGGAGGGAGGAAGGTTAGGTGCAGAGTGAGGGAGAGGAGACGTGTTCCCTGTTCCCTCTGCAAGTCCCCTCGGGCTGGCTGAGTCTCTTCACAGAGTTCACTTCTCAGCCCAGCGTTTTCCTCATCATTATCGATCCTTCCAGGTTCCAGTCATCACTCCTTGCTCTCATCAGATTGTGTCGGAGGTGACAGCAGCTACTGAGTCTGCACAATGGTACCAACCCGAATGGTCGCCTTGCACGCAGCTACCTGTAAAAGCCCCTCTGTGGGTAGAATATTTGTCAAATTATGCCATGCAAATGTGGCCCTGATTGCTAATTGAAGCTCTGCCTGTCAGCTGCCATGTGGCTGAGACACAATACTAGACACCCACAACCCCGAGGAGAGGTTTGATTGGGCTCCCGGCTTCCAGGAGACTCCAGCCATGCTCTGCCGGCTGGCCACAAGGCAGGATTGCGATGGTAGAAGGGGCTGGTGGGGCGAGAATGCTTAGTTCATGGTGGTCCGGAAGCAGAGCAGGACAGCAGTGCCACGACTGAAACGGGCAGCGGCAACACATTCTACTCAGAGTCAGGACTCCACGCCCAGCCATACACACCCAGTGGTATGCTTCAGCATCCTGGGCCAGTCCCACAGAGAGCTGAGCTTAGCCGTGGCAGACCTGATCCACTGCAGCTCTGTGTAGAGCAGAGTCCGGCACAAAGGTGGCTCCTGGACCGGAGCCAGCCACCATCCGCAGGTCCCCTGCAGGAAGTGGCAGTACTGCCTTGCAGTGACCTTGCTTGGTGCTGGCATCAGGCAAAGGTGGTGAAAACTGTCCCTTCTCTCTGTCCTCTCTGTGCCTCGCATTGCTTTTGATCTGCCCAGGGTCCCAGAGGGAAATGAATGTCTGGCCCCTAACATGTTTCCCTCTAACCCTTAGTGTTTACAGAGCATAGCAGCACCAAGGACATCCTGCCCTGTGCGTGGCGCTCTGTGTGCTGTTGAGACCTGCGCTAGACAGCTGAAACTTGAGTGTAAAGAAGGTGCTTGAAAATGGAGTTGAGGAACATTCTGCTTAAGCCAGAATCAGCTTACAGTACCACAAGGACAAGCTTCAGAAAGCAAGAACTGTAGGAGTGATGTGGGAGTCCCTGTGGCTGTGCCCAAATCTGTCTATGACTTGGAGTGTGACATATGAGGATCCGCTCATTATTCTCCTGAACCTGGGCTCTGGGAAAGCTACTGAGAAATGAATCCATCGGAGAGGGTAACCTCAATAAGGTGATATTGTTGTGCAGTGAGGAGCTTTAATTTTTATTCCTTATTTTGGGGAAAATTTAAGCGTAGCTAGTGGTTGGGACAGGATTTATAACTCTATTGCAATACTTTAATATATATGTACCAAATGCATTCCTAATGCTTTGATGACCTTCAATGAATGGAGACTTAGAGACATTATTAATACACATATTTAGACTGCAATTATAAAAGGTAATAGAAATCTCTTACTTCAAAATGTTTAGTCAGGTTTTGACCAGCTGCATTTGGTGCAGTAAGACTGTGTGGATTTTCTGTTGTTTGTTCATTTCAGAGTGCTGTCCTCACTCTCGCTTGCTAGAAAGAATCCAGTACACTTCCCCTTGCCAAAACCACAAGGAGGACAATGCCATCCTATTGGAGGTCTGTATCTTTGGATTTCTTTCATAGGTTTTAGTTTTCTAGTGAAAATCATGACATATTGATAAGAACTTTTAAAGGTGTGTTTAGGAAGGTTCTGTGTATCTATGTCCACCAACAGTACAGTATCAGGGTAGGCTCTCACAAGCACTTTTACACTCATTCCCTCCAAGGAGTATAATCAGACTTTACCACATTTTACACTTCTTTGGACCGTTTTAGGCTTATTGAAATTCCATATAAGTGTTACAATCAACTTCTATTTCCAAAACCTTTCTAGGACTTTACCTGAGATTGGGTGGAATATGCAGATGCATCCGGGGAGAATTGGAATCTTACAATACCACATCAACTAACTAATAAATGAGGTTCATGTTATAATTTAGACCCAGAGTGGCCCCATGGTCATATATTCAGAGGGCTCTGGGAAGGTGATGGGATCACTGGGGCACTGTACCCATCAGTAGATTAAGCCACTGATGAGTTTGCAGCTGCATGTGGTTACAGCACAGTTACTGCTTGCAAGAGGTGCTTCACTGAGTCACAGCCTTGGAGGTTGATCTCCCTCCTCAGCAACTTTCCCCTCTCTGCTTCCTGGTTGTTACTTTCCTCCACAGCAGGCTCTTCCACCACTCCTCCTTGGAGATGGACAACCACGTACTGAAGACAGGAGGCCAGGCAAACCCCTCCTCCTGTGACTGGATGGTGTCAGGTATGTTGTTCCAGTGATGAGAAAGTGTCTGGCACTGTAAATATCTCCACTGATTTCTTTATGCTATCAACTTATCCCTGTAATGTTTTGTAGTTTTTAGTGAGCAAGCGTTTTTGCATGTTTTCCCTTAGTATTTCACGTTTTTTAGGAAAACTGAAATTGCAGTCTTTAAATTTTAATGAGCGGTAGTTCACTGCTAATCTGTAAGTGTACAATAGTATTTGGGTGTGTTCAGTTTGTACCATGCAGTCTGACTAAACATGGCTACTTATTTTGGAAGATATTTATCATTAAATTTTCTACATAGAGCCTCAGCAGTCTTAGAAGATTGATTCTTTGTCTTTTCCCCTTTGCAGCCTTAATGTATTTTTTCTCTTCTGCAGCACAGAGAACCTCCAATGCAAAAGTGAACAACGTCCATCCTGGATGCACGCATAGATCTTGGATTGGAGCCTCTGGCTGCGCATGTAATCACCGAGAACAACGTTCATCATAGAAGACCTGCCTTCATACAGATGGGTAAAATCCATACCTAGATAACACATTTGCAAACACAAACATCATTCGCTGACTGGAAACAAATGCAGGAGGCCCAGTACAGAGTTTATTTCTTTCTGACCAGTTTCTTCCCTTCTCACAATGTCTATAGGGGGAAAAGAGAAAGAATGAAAGAGAAAAGTTATATATTAAAGTGTTTTTTGTACAAATCTCAGCAGCCTTTTTCATGGGCAAGTATCTGCAGTGGCTCCAGTTGACATTCCTCATGGGCAGTTGCTTCTTGTATATGGAGCCTTGTTTGGGGAAGAATGTAATTTCACACCTGAAAGGGGAAATGGAATGATTCTTGTGTGGCCACCTCATCCAAGCCAGTGAGATCAGAAGTTGCCAGGCAGTAGCCTAGGACTAGGTGGGTTCCCAGGTGCACATGACACAGCTGTAGGAGGAAAAGGCAGTGGTTCCCACGTTGACCAAGGGCCTGGAGGGTTTTAGGCACCAGGCCACGGGGAAGGACAATGAACCACATAATCCTAAGAGTGGTGACCATAGGACTGTCATTTTTTCACTGAGACTTGAAAACCGGAAGCTAAGAAAGGACAGCAAGTGAGTTTGGACCACTGTTAGTGTCCTGGCCTGCCCAGAACGTCTCCCCACAGAGGTGTCAGGGTAGTATTTGTGATTTCCCAGCCTGGCCAGGGCTCATTGGCTGGTGCCAGACAGAGTGATGGTACAGAGGTATGGTGAGGCTCCTTAGCCCACCAAAGCCACAGGAAGGATGAAAAGAGAGAGGGAAGGAAGGAGGGATAAAAGAAAGGAAGGAATGAAAGAAGAAAGGAGGGAAGGAAGGAAGGAAGGAAGGAAGGAAGGAAGGAAGGAAGGAAGGAAGGAAGGAGGGAAGGAAGGAGACTGGCAAGGGGAAGGGTGAATTTGGAGAAAGGAGGGAATTGGGATGCTAGGCATAGAGGATAAACTTGATAGAAGGAAATGAAACTCCCAACCTGCTAGATGCCCTGTATGAGTTCCTGTCATCTAAAATTGAAGAATGAATTTTAGCAATAATGGAGGTTAAAAGCAAAATATATTTTTGGAGAGAAAGCAAGCTGCTGTCTGGGAGAGAGACAGAAGAGGTCCCCAGTGGGTTGACAAAGACTCTGTTTATCTTTGGGAATTTTATAGAGCAAAACGCCAAGGTGAGATGTGTCCAAGGTGGGGAAAGCATGGAAACACACAAGGCACATGGGCGTGAGGTGGGACAGAACTTCGGCCAACCAATAAGATGAATTGCTCAGGTAAAATTGACCAAATTGGACACAAATGGGGAAGGGAGTCAGGTAACAAGTGGGCCTCCTTAAAGAGCAGTGCTTCTTTGGGTAAGGGGTTGGGATGGTGACTCCTGGCTTTCTCAAGGTGAGGCACACCTATAAGAATAGCAATACTTAGGGTGTGGTTGCATTTCTTTTTTGGCTTTTGTACTGAGATCTTGCCGAGAACAGAGGTGTCTGTCTCCTGCTAGATTGTAAGGTATCTGGACCTCTGCACTGCCTCTTTGAGGGCCCAGGAATGTCTGACTGCCTATAAAAGTTCTAACTAACTCAGCTGCCTGTACCAATGACTCCTCTGAAGAAGTAATCTAAACTGCTGTGAGGGTGTAATGGGATGACTAACCTGGCTTCTTCAGGCAGAAGGGGATGTTAGTCTTTGGTGGACAGTTAGGGACACTCTGCAGAGGTTCTATCTAATGGCCCTCAGCAGACCCCAGGCATTTTTAATGTGTGTGGGTATACAGCTTTCAGGCTTCAGGAGTCAAAGGCAAAGAAACAGCTAAGTATGCATGGACCAAAAAACAGTATCAACAGGATAATTATAAGTACACTTAACGAACATATTTACCAAGAGGAGCTGGAGTTAGTTCCCATAAGATTAAAGTTTAGGGAATTTTAAAATCTGACATGTCATTGGGATTTGTTGTCTAATATCTTGCACAGCTATTGAGGTATTAGCAGAAACATCAGGAATGTAAACTTTTACTTTTTACAATTGCATAAGTACCCTCTGTGCAGTTGTCAGAATGTCTAATGTCATCTGATTTTGGAGGATGACCTGTCTCATTAATTTTATTTTATTTTTTAGGAGAGAAAGATCAGATGTGGTGTAATTTAAGGTCCACTGGGCAGAGTTCATTAAGCCCTCAATATTCGTCATATAACCTCTTCTCTAGACAAAATCTGATGAATCTCAGTAAAAGAAATCTAAAGGGATCTAGCATATGTTATTGGACTCATCTGTAGGATCCTTGGGGTTTGACACCTTTTGGGAAACAAAAAACTTCAATCAAAATGCTGTATAATCAAAGTTTGTATACAAACGCATGTGGAACCAAAGCCTAAGCATTAGAGTTCAGAGGTAAGTTTAGAAACTGTTTCTAAGGGATAGCAAATGTAACCCATTGACACTTAGGTCCCTTTTTTTGATGGAGTCTCATATTTTGGCATAAATCCCTAAAACTAGTTTTGATTATCTTTAATTTTTTGATAATATAAGAGAACTAGATTAATACATCATATTGACAAATGAAAAGGATTTTTAAGATTTTATATACAAACAATGATATGTACTATATTTATAAAAACTGGTCTCAGCATCACTTTAATTAGTTGGTAACTTGGATATATATATATATATATATATATATATATATATATATATATGATTTAGACAGGATACAATGTCTCCAGGATTGGAGGCTGACTGACTTTCAGGGACAACTGAAAGAAATGGTGAAGAAATCATCATCCCAGTTACAGTTTAAACAATGTACATTTTGGCGATTTATTGAGATACAAAACCTGGAAAAAAGACCAGACTTGAGAGGACAAAGAGACATGCATTGGGCTATTTCAGAGGGAATTTCCAGGATTGGGATTACTTTTTCTGTTCTTCATGATTACTCAGTGCCCCTCTGCAGCGATGACAGGCAGAGGTGACACTGGCCAGAGGAAGGAGTTCAGTGCCCCAAGGCCCTTCAGTTTTGTTGGACTGGTAGATTGGTCTGAAGCCCGGGCCCTCTGCCTCAGAGGGAGTCCAACCTCCAGTGGTCACCATGTAGAGTCAGGGCACGCTTGTGGGGGCCTCTTAAAGCAGTTTTGCTTAAGGCAGCCCGGGTGTGGTGTTGGTAACTGGTCCCTGTGGTCTTCACTGTGCTCTTCTTGAAGCCCCAAGAATCCGACTTAAGGTCTATTGCATTTAAGGCCAGAACAAGGGCAGCTGCTCTTGTTTTCTTAGTTTTCTCTCTTTGGTGCTCTGCCAGTCATGATTATAGAATACTAAGGAGGCAGTTTCTACTAAACTATCAAGTGCACTATCTGGAGCAAAGGCTATCTTCTGCAGCTTTTTCTAATGTCTGCAGCTGGGTAGCAAACATGTCATTTACCAACACCTGGCCCCAATTGAATCAGGATCTGTGGACATAAGGTAAACTAGTGCCTCTCATACAATATTATGCTCAAAAATTAGTCAAATTTTGGGATCTGAAGGTGTCCGGCGCCGCTTCCGTCCCACGGAATGGAGCACATGAACACTTAGCCTCTGCAAGCACCTTTATTGACTGGGCAGCAACCTCAATACATGTCCGTCCTCGACGGCTTCTTCCGTGTTGTGCATCGGGCACTTCCTATACTTGGGCTTATATAGCTAATGTTATCCAATCATGGGATTACACGTGGGGACAAGCGATTGGGCGGCAACAAGGAAGCAATCAATCATTACCATATATGGCGGGGACAGTAAGCCGAGCAAGAACCAGGAAGCAGGATGTGTGCGCCATCTTGGGCACACGATGGGCGGGGGAGCAGCGAGGCAGTAGGCGGACGCCATCTTGTAGCTATATTCTCATGGGTAATACGGCAGGCTCCCAACATGAAGGAATTAACAAATTTAACTAATGGAGCAGTTCCCCACCCAGGGCAGAGTCACAAATGGGAAAAACCAATTGACTCTGTCCTTGGGAGTTTTCACTCCCCAAATTAAGGGCGTCCCCTTCCTAACGGAGCAGTTCCCCACCCGGGGCAGAGTCACAGACAAATTGACTCTGTCCTCAAGAGGTTCCCACTGCCAAATTTAGGGCGTCCCAGTCAAATTACAAATTGACCATGGCCCAAACAAACCCTCCAGAGTACTTACTTTCAGATGTTCAGAAATGGGTCTGGGGTCTTGCTTCCATCCCGGACGAGCCCCCAAATGTGATAACTCGGACCCCGGTATAAAATCCAAGGAAGCAAGAAATTAAAATTTGGGAAGCAAAGGCTTTATTAGGTAAAATCCAGGCCTGGTGATGAGTCTCCGGGAGCCAATTTGGAGACTGCGCACCTCACAGCTTAAAGTCAGTACTTTTTATCTTGTAAATCCACAAACAGCTGCTGGTCACACAATGTAAGGAGGAGGATGGGGGTGTGACGCACTACAAAGCAGAAACAGCAATTGCAAGTCTCCCTGCATACTAGCAAGTTTAGATAAGAAGAAATCTTGTTTTCCTTAGCAAAGAATAGAAAAGTCTAACAGCGATTAACAACCTTATTACCTTACTTTAGCACCACAACTGTTCTATTTGTAGAGGGCAACAATGGTTAACATATCAATCAGGTAAGATTTTACAGTTCTTTACAGAGGAGAGCATTGATTAACATATCAATCCTTTGTCCAGAGGGAAAGGAAAACACACATTTACGGTACAGCCAAGTTACAGGTATTGCTATGATATAAACGAAGCTATTTTTGTGACGAATGTACAATTTAATACAATCTAATGCAATTAACACAATTTGTGACCGGCTACCATGTAGGGAAGACCCGGGTTGTCAGGAGCTATTACCTCGGGCCTTTGTTTTATGGCCTTTAGGAAGTTAAAACTTAACCTAGTTAGATTTGACGGGAGTAGGGGAGGGGAAGCAGCAGGTGGGCTTACACAGAACAGACCTTATGGCGCGATAGTTAGGGGGCTTAGGTTATAACAGCTCCATGTTATCAATGCACAATGCAAAATAACTTAAAAAATGTTGGCCGCAGGAGATGTGTGGCACATTGTGGATTACATCTTCATCATTGCAAATATGGAATTGTGTATTGGGTTAATAAATTATTCTCTTTATATTTCACATAAATAATAATCCCAACTAAATTATTAATATAGAATAGTCTGTTGTGTGTAAGAGATTATATTTTCATCAAGTCGTTTAGCATTATTATTATTTCTAAGTGGCTTTGTAATGTACTAATTATTATTTAATTATTATTATTATTATTATTTCTAAGTGGCTTTGTAATGTACTAATTTCCAACCAGTTTCATTTTGAAATTTTATCGATTTGACACCATTGTGTTAATTTTTCCTTAATAATACATATCTAAATGTGTTATACAAGGGATTTCAAATTGGATATTACAGGTATAAAATTTTAGCTTGTCAATCTAACTTTATTTTTTCCTTATATAGTCTCATCTGCCAGTGTATATCACACAAGATATACACTTGTGTGACCAGCAGCATCCTCAGCGGAGGAGATGAGAGACTAAGAAGAAATAAGACACATAAAGAAAAGCTTGAGCTTGCTGGGACCTGACCTCTCTGATAGAGGCAGTGTCATGGGCCCAGGGTCTTTATTTATACAACATTTTAAAAAGCAAAATAAAGAGGAAGAGCACATAGGAGATCCAGAGCACAAGATCTCAGCATTTGCTGAAAACAAGGAAAGCAAAATATTCTCCAAACTATCTGTACTATAGTTAAAATGGAAATACACCAAGGCCAGACAGCTGTTGATATGCAACTGAGCTAGAGGTAAGTCTGTTTACACAGTCTGCCTCTGGCATTCTGTGTCCTTGGAATGGGCTTTGCTCTAGTCTCAGTGAGTTTGCAGATCTCAGTCTCAGCTGTGGTTCAACTGCTCCCCACTCCCTTCTCTTTGTTATATATGTCTTGTGTATCAAAAAATAGAAAGCAAATAAGTTAAGGTTGCTCAACTTCCAGTGTGATTTGTTTTTTAAATAAAAACAGAACTTCAATTCTCCTTTTTCCTTCCATCCTAAGCCTATATACAATACAAAAACTAAGGTATAAATGTTGGATATTTCTGTCACAGATGTAGGGCAATGAAACTCCAAACATACTTGGTGTACCAGGATGAGTTTGAATTCTCTAAAATCAAAGAATGAATTTTAGG